>NC_064619.1:287593573-287907649 GCF_023898315.1 Schistocerca nitens
ACTCCTTCACTATAAGGTTTAGGTGGCCAGCCCACATTGGGTCACATGCTATCTCAAAGCGTCGCAGAGAAGAAAGTACAATTCTTGAGCGAGGGCTTTCATGTCATTGAACTCACGCTGTTGTTGTTGTTGTTGTTGTTTGGATTGGGGCGCACGTCATCGGTTTTCTTAGACTGCAATTAAGAATAAATTTTAAGGTGTAACAAATCCATGACAAAGTCTTTCCCAGGTGCGCGTAGTAATTACCGGAAAGTGAACTGTGGTGACGTTATTACCAAATGCGTCCAAACAGGACTAACATACTGTTATTCTTTTCTTGGCTGCTGAAGGACAAATAGCGGTTTACATCCATTGGATAGTAAAGAACGTGTGTGGGGCAGTACATCTGTAGAAAACCACCGTTGTGGAATGGTGCATGACAACGGGTGCTACTGCTTCGTGAGAACCTACGGCCCGATATCGTAAATGTCGCAACGTATAAGTTACACCAACTCAATTGAGACACATGAGCATCTGTCCTATGGGTCTGATCTCTCATCATGCGATTATTACGCCTTCAGTCCCTAAAAAAGAACCTTCAAGGGTCGACGATTCCTGTCGGACAAGGATATACAGAAGGCAGTTACAGACTTCTTCACACAGCAGGACACGGTATTTTATCACACTAGTATCTCCTACGTGGTGCGTCGGTGGGTTTATTGTCTCAATGCTCACGGCGACTTTTGCTGACTGACATAGCGATTCTGGACTGTACGGATTTCGAAGGGAAACGTTTTTTTATCGCCCATTATACATGATTATTCTTAAGTACGTTGGGGGTTACAGAAGACAACGGGAAAATGACCTTATTCAGTGGACAGCACACACGGTTTGACTCGTAATTCGCGCCGTAGCGTAGTTGCACTGTAGGACACGTGCATCAGAACATGTAGACAAATCGGCCGCTCCGTATTGTTGCATCGCATTAGTTCCTACACGAAGCAACCCAATGTGCAGATTTCTAAAGCCAGCTGCTGTCTCGTCCTCCCAGGCTGTTAGTGTTAGCGACTTCAAGGAATTATACGGACATATAGACATTTGCCACATGACCAAGGGTACACGTTTTAAACAACTATAAAGTGAGTTTAAAATTTAGGGAGATTGTCTGTACACAGATGTGTTTCTGTGTCCTGTATATATTTTAGGTCTCACACAGTCCTTTTCTAAAAACCCAGAGGTACTTACGAATAACCCTGTATTAGTCAAATGGGGGTAATAATACGAATAAATCAACAAATTTCTTGTTTATTTAGTGTGTAATTGTTTGAAATGACACTAAAATAGATGTTAGAAACTGTAAAATCTTATCGATCTTTGACGGTAAAAGTCTTTTGCTTCATTTAATAACGCGTCACCTGCAGCTCGCCATCCGCAACGACGAGGAGCTCAGCAAGCTCTTGCCGGGCGTCACCATCGCACAGGGTGGTGTCCTGCCCAACATCCAGGCTGTCCTGCTGCCAAAGAAGACCGAGAAGGAGGCCCAAAAAAGCGTATCGGCACGCCACGCCGACGCGGCCCCGCCCAGCAGCGCTGCGTGCTCCCTGCGCGCAACGCGCTTTGCCGGCTCAAAGCAGATCATCAAGAATCTTCTTCACGTCGATTTATTTTAATAAAATGGTATAAATTTTTTGGTAATTTGTGGTACGTTCTATGGGACCAAACTGATGAGGTCACCGGTCCCTAAGCTTACACACTACCTAATCTAACTTACGCTAAGGACAACACACACACACACACACACACACCCATGCCCGAGGGAGGACTCGAACATTCGATGCGGGAAAATAGTATTAAAAAAAATAAAGAAAAGTCATAAAATTTGAGCCAAGAGAGCCAGCATCTGAGAACATAATACACAGCAAAACTGGAAAAAAAAACAATATTATGTCGCCAGTACAGTGGAGCCAGCGTCAGCATACAATCAACATAGGTCGATCTGTAGATGATCATCAGCGATAGAACTTGTAATCAAATAAAATATAAAAATCTCTTCTGATCAAAGAGTGTTACAAATTCTACAAATACAAGCATATGGATTATCACCAGGTTACAGCCCTTAAAAATATATGTAGTTTATTATATTTTCCTACTCTGCTTGGAAAAACTTGTTTAAACACGAAAGCGAGTCGCTATTTTGAATTATTGATATACAAAAATTGACGAAGTTGTTGTAAAAATATGCCTTACAATTTTATTTAACGTCTCTGAATAACTTTCCGAGTAGTCAAAGCCAATACACAGTCAAAAGTTGTATTAATTTCTTTCCTATCACTACCATAGATGTTTGTTACTTTATTATTGCATTTTATTGATTAACTGTCGCTTTCAGAGTCGCGACAGCGCTCACGTTCTTTTATTTTTATACCTTTCCACAAAATCACTTGAGGATTTCATTCTGTTACCGGTTTTGAGCAGCCCGCGGTCACCTGCAGACTAAAGTCTCATTTTATGAGCTGTCTACGTTGCGTTTTCAGTGATACCGTATTACTGCCAATAAAACGGGAAACGCTTGCAGCATATACATTTTGTCTGAAGATGGTAACGGGCTCGTCGAAGCCGGTAATAGCATCGTAAAATCTTGACGTGGTTGTGTTGAAAAATTCATTGCATGAAATAAAAAATATAGCTCCAAGAAGGGGAGGAGGAAATGAATGGAAATTTTGCAGATTGATAGGGCAGGTGATGTTATTTCAGTGATTACAAAATAGTCACATTTACCTAAGAACTTGGCTGTAACAAACCACTTATCAGTGTGACGTTACACCACCATCCCCCCTGGTCTGGATGCGTGCACTCATTCGGTGGGGAAGGGCACTATAAAGTGAGTGTATCCTCTCCTCCTGCCCCGCGACTGTCGTAACTGGTCTTTGATATCCTGGATATTGGTACGGGGGAGGAGTTGACGTCCGTAGTGGTTCTCTTGGTAACAGATGTGGTTATCTTGCTGGCCACGGATGTGCCTCAACATCACATAGGTAGTTCATAAAGTGTCACGTGCCGTGTGTTGAATTATGGCGCCACGATTCTGTCACTTGAGAGGTAACACACGAGGACGGCAGGATGTCCGTGACGTACTGGTGTGCCATCGTAGTTCTCTATATTATTATCAGCTGTGACATGAAGCCGTACCTGAAGGGTTCCCTCACCATGACGCCTGGAGTTACAGCGCTGTGCCTCTCCAAAATATTGAATGAATCCCCACATCGCCACCATGCTCGCTGATGATGATCATCTGGCTTAGTGCAGAACCGCGAAGCATCGCTGAACACAATATGACGTCATTTATCAGTAGTCCATGCTTCGTGGTGAGGACACCACTCCAAACATAGACATCTGTGTTTTGTTCACGGCGATCTACGCTTTGTTCGGTAATTCCGTAGCCTGGCTGCTGCTAGTCTCCGACCAACGGTAATGGATAACACAGGACATTGTAGGCAGACCATTACTTGCTCTCGGATGGCAGGTGCACATGTTAAAGGGTTACATGCACAGTACGGTGATCCTCCCTCGTGACACTCACACGTGGTTGCCCAGAACCTTCACGATGAATTTTTTCTACCAAAATGAGAATTAGAGGTACAGTTAGTGATGTCAGACTTGGTCTCACTGCTCTAAATCCTATGTCTTCTGGAATACTTTCAAGAATGGAAACGGTGTTACAATTTCTACCGTAATGCTGCAGTGCCGCAACACGGTTTGCCTGCACTGTCCTAAAGCCTGCTGTAGGCAACCCTTGATCTAATCATTGCCACAGAAGTCTAAGTATTTCAGAAGGTATGAGGTTTATGAATGTGAAAACAAGTCTGCTGTCACAAATGTAATTCTAATTTTCATTTCCGTAGAAAAAAAACATATCTGTGCCAAAAAAGTAAGTCTGGGTTGAAAGTAATGTTTGTTTACAATGATGGATTGTGCATTCTTGCCCATTTTGTGAGCCCCTGACATAGGTGCATCCCTGGCCAATTGCATTTTTCACGTTTTGTTTCGTTTCGGAAATACTGAGGTGGAAGAATTAGGGGGACAACATTATGTAACGTTGTTGCTTTAATTTGCTATGAAAGCGGTGCTGATAGACAATAAAAGCGGGTTAAAAGCTGTGAGTTGTCTGGGGAAGTTAACCTTGCATTACTGAGCAACTGTTTCACCAGGTATCCAGTCTAGCTTACCAAATTCCCAACCAGACTAACATTAATTATAATCTTTTAATAGTCATACGACAAGAGAATTTAAATAAAAAGAAATAAATCAGTTTATATTTGGAAATTTATTTTAACATTGATCATTGAAATTTCAGCATATTAAACTTGAGTCATAACTAAACTGGTGCCTTATTTAGGACTGTGAAAATGTGAGTTTGTAATCTTACGGAAAACATCAAATATGGAGCCAAGATTGGGAGACTGCATACAACACTGCATTCATAAAATAACACACGAAGAACGTTGAAACATATGCAAGAGGAAATTAACCACAACCAACCGATTCAATTTTCACCCAAAGAAGTTACGTTCGTAGCGCAATCCTATCCGTCATGTAATTACCACACACTGGTATACTAAATTCATACTAACTCTCTATGAAATCTTCCCGAAAAGAATAGCTGAGGGCTACTTTGATGATTACGCCACATGCTCCACGTGGTCAGCTTGGTTTACACAAAGAGTGTAACTCCACAGAAATTTTTATAATTAAAATAAATTAGATCGAAAAGCAATTTACAAAAGAAAAACCTCGAACTGGTTACTATCGTCTTACTATTAACCTGCTGGGTCAAACAATTGTATAAGCACGTGGTACTGGTCTCACAAAGTACACCCCACATGGGTTGAACATAAAGAAAAGTTGCTATATTGAAAAATATTGTCAAGACGAGACGTTATAATCACACGAGCATTCGCATTTAAGATTGATGATCTTAGTTAGAGTTACTGATCAACACGTGGTTCCACTTTACTCACTAAGTAGTGACAAAGCAACTACCGGAAGATATTCTGAACTACTTCACACGCGAATTACACTGCGTTGCAATTTAAGATAACATTAGATATTTTAGAGCTAAACCTGAAATAAAGGTGATTAAATTTTCAGTTAGGCTGAACTTAAGAAATCCATTGTCCTGCGGACTTAGCTGACACGCGCTTAGCCGGGGATCTTACCACTTCAGATGCACGCCGCGGACAGACTGCCGTGGTCCCTTCCTGAGGGTGGCTCCCAAATACAAACGGAAATGGCCAGAGGGGCAGCTTCCTATACCAACATGACAAGGGATGGACAGTACCATACTAAGAATAGAAACCTCTCTGCTTTTAGAAAGCGTAGCTACCTGTTCCGACGTTGGTCCTACTGTTCTCTAGCAGACAGGCTTGTCTGCTACCCTCAAGCATGCAACTAGAAAGACATTTGCTCATTCATCCTCTCACACAGAAGGGAAGGGGGATGACAGTATCTTATCATATACAGTATATAAAAGAAAGCGTATGTAGGTTCCGTATGAGATTGTGTGACATGAATTACATATAAACTGTGTTTTAAAGTGTAGTAGCGTGACAGATCGTTCTTGTTTATGTGTAAAATGGACACGTTCCACTACTCAGTCTCCTCCCAGATAGTCAGAAACGCCACAGTAAATTTAGAAGAGGAATTTATGCCGTAAATGACAACAGATTTAAGAAATTAACATGAAAGGAATCCAACTGAGACCTGTCAATTATATGAGGGTTATCCAGAAAATAAGTTCTGATCGGTCGCTAAATGGACACCACAGTGAAAACCCGATGAAGCTTTGCACAGATGTGTTGGGTAGTGTCTCTAGTATGACCGTCAATCGCATCAAGACGCTCTTTTCAGTTGTGTGAGTGAGTAAAGGTGCCTAGAACAACGATGTCTCCCGCCGAGTAGGAGGGCCTGCTGAGAGGCTTCGCCTTAATGAATGCAACCCACCTAACACAACTGCCACGCATTTCCTTCTTCATGGCAATTCTCAGCCACACTCTGTAGGGGCAGTGAAGACTCTCCTGCAGCCTTTTCGATGGGAATTGTTCGATCACCCACAACACAGCCCTAATTGGCTGGTCTGGGGCATCATCTCTGTTCACATGAAACGCTGGATACGAAGACAACACTTGGGCGCAGGCTACGCGCTATATATCAATGTAGAGAATTATCGGAAAGCACAGGCGGCTGCTTCCTATGACAATGGTGTTGGAAATTTGGTGTAACGCTCCGACAAATGTCTATGTCGGAGCGGCGACTATGTAGAGAAGTATCTGGAAAGTGTAGCTAACTCTTGCAAATAATGTTTCGGATTTTCACTGTGGTTTCCATTTAGCGACTGATCGGAACTTACTTTCTGGACAACCCTCGTGTATGGGTATCTACACTACTGGTCATTAAAATTGCTACACCATGAAGATGACGTGCTACAGACGCGAAATTTAACCGATAGGAAGAATATGCTGTGATATGCAAATGATTAGCTTTTCAGAGCATTCACACAAGGTTGGCGCCGGTGGCGACACCTTCAGCGTGCTGACATGTGGAACGTTTCCAACCGATTTCTCATACACAAACAACAGTTGACCGGCGTTGCCTGGTGAAACGTTGTTGTGATGCCTCGTGTAAGGAGGAAAAATTCTTACCATCACGTTTCCGACTTTGATAAAGGTCGGATTGTAGCCCATCGCGATTGCGGTTTATCGTATCGCGACATTGCTGCTCGTTTTGGTCGAGATTCAATGACTGTTAGCAAAACATGGAATCGTTGGGTGCAGGAGGGTAATACGGAATGCCGTGCTGGATCCCAACGGCCTCTTATCACTAGCAGTCGAGATGACAGGCATCTTATCCGCATGGCTGTAACGGATGGTGCAGCCACGTCTCGATCCCTGAGTCAACACATGAGGACGTTTGCAAGACAACAACCGTCTGCACGGACAATTCGAGGACATTTGCAGTAGCATGGACTATCAGCTCGGAGACCATGGCTGCGGTTACCCTCGACACTGCCTCACAGACAGGAGCGCCTGCGATGGTGTACTCAACGACGAACCTGGGTGCACGAATGGCAAAACGTCATTTTTTCGGATGAATCCAGGTTCTGTTTACAGCATCATGATGGTCGATCCGTATTTAGTGACATTGCGGGGAACGCACATTGGAAGCGCGTATTCGTCATCGCCATACTGGAGTATCACCCGGTGTGATGGTATGGGGTGCTATTGGTTACACGTCTCGGTCACCTCTTGTTCGCGTTGACGGCACTTCGAACAGTGGACACATTTCAGATGTGTTACGACACTTCATTGGATCCCTGAGAAACCCTACATATCAGCAGGATAATGCACGACCGCATGTTGCAGATCCTGTACGGGCCTTTCTGGATACAGGAAATGTTCGACTGCTGCCCTGGCCAGCACATTCTCCAGATCTCTGACCAATTGAAAACGTCTGGTCAATGGTGGCCGAGCAGCTGGCTCGTCATAATACGCCAGTCACTGCTGTTGATGAACTGTGGTATCGTGTTGAAGCTGCAAGGAGAGCTGTACCTGTACACGCCATCCAAGCTCTGTTTGACTCAATGCCCAGGCGTATCAACGCCGTTATTACGGCCAGAGGTGGTTGTTCTGGGTACTGATTTCTCAGGATCTATGCACCCAAATTGCGTGAAAATGTAATCACATGTCAGTTCTAGTATAATATATTTGTCCAATGAATACCCGTTTATCGTCTGCATTTGTTCTTGGTTTAGCAATTTTAATGGCCAGTAGTGTATAAAGCCAAAACATAATGAATCCACCACGACATTGGCTGGCACATGGGGTGGCTTTGAGGACACGTGACGTGGTAAGGAAAGTACGTAAGCGAAGCAGACATGGACGGTGGATCAACTTAGCGAAGATAGGGGCTGCAAATTGGGAAATCTATTGAGACAAGCGACTTTGACAAATGGTAGATTATTATTACGCAGAGCCTGTGAAGGAGTATTTCGAAAACGGTGAAGCTAGTAGAATTTTCATCTGCTGCTGTCGTGAGCATCTACGGAAAGAGGCAGATGGACAGTGAAACTACTACCACTAGGCACTAAATGGTCGGACGTCCACAACTCTTCACGGAACGTGGGGTTCGGAGGCTTGTCTGCTCTGTGAAGTAGGATAGATGGAGATCTGTGGCATCTCTGCCGAAACAGCACAATGCTGGTGCACGCACAAGTGTTTCGAAGCAAACCGTTCATCGTAACTTCTTGAACATGGAACTCCGCAGCAGATCACCCTTCCGTGCTCACATATCGACCCAACGACATCGTCATTTACAATTGCAGTGGATACGGGTCCATCGGGATTCGACCGTCGATCAATGGAAACGTATCGAATTGTCGGGTGAATCAGCTTTTCGCGACATTAGGTCGATGGTCGTCTCCACAAACACCCTCATTGAGGTGAACGGCGGCTCGAAACATGCAGCGCCACGGACGTAGGCTACTGGGAACAGTATTATGCTGTGGGAAACTTTCTCCTGCGCTTGCACGGGACCTGTGGTAATAACCAAAGAAACGCTGACAGCTTCGAACCACCTGCATCCCTTCACGCTTGATGTCTTCCCCGATGGCGATGCAATTTTTCAGTATGTAACTGTCCGTGTCTCGGAGCCAAAGATGCTCGAAATTTCGCCCTCCTGCTTGAATGCACGCCATTCAACGATGCTGGAGCGAGGGCCGCACTCTTTTAAACACTCCTGGCAAAGTGGAAATTGCATCGGAGGCTGCCATAACGCACTCTGTCAGGTCTTCGTCAGTGTCAATGGATATTTCACAGACAACAAATTTCAGGCGGCCCCAGAAGAAAAAATCGATGGGCGTCAATTCGGGTGAACGTACAGGCCATGCCACCTGCCCACCGCGCCCTATCCGGTTCTCACCCAAGGTTTCATCCAAATGCGTTCGCACTGCATGTACGAAGTGTGCAGGTGTACCATCGTACTGGTACCACATTCGCTGTCACGAGTTGAGTGGAACATGTTCCGACATCTACGGCAGTGTTTTCGTAAATGGAGTAAGTATCTGTTTGCATTCGGTCGCCAGGTGAACTTGTATGGACTACCAGATTTTCACCTACAAAGCTGGCCCAAATGTTGACAGCGAAGCGACCTTGGTGACCACTAACAAATGCGGTGTATGGAATTTCCTGTAAAGGATGCCTCATCCGTAAAACGTACACGGTTCGGGAAGTCCACTTGAATGGCACACCTCGAAAAAACCGTGGCAGAATTCAATTCGACGTGGAAAATTGTCTGGATTAAGGGCTTGAACCTTTCGAAGACGATAGAGGTGCAAATCATCTTCATGCCACACACGACAAATTGTGGAATGGCTTACACCCATTTCCAGTGCAACATACTGCGAGCTTGTTGAGGACGTGTTTTTCAGCAGTGCTAACATCTCCTCTTCTGGCTCTGGTGTACGCATTGTGCTTTGACGACCGCGTCCGTCAGGCCTTCGCACCTGTAATACGAAATGAATACTCCGTGTTTAGAAGTAGGCCTTAAATGCACATGTGCCATTACGAGAACGTTCCAAGGGGAAACGTACTTCAAGTGAACCTGTCTCTCGTAGGGACAATCGGCTACTCGGAAACCGCCGAACGTACAAGCGTTGGGCAGCGTGAGCATTTACATTCGTCCATAAGCATAGTGCATGGCTGCCCTTTCCTCCCAAGAAAAGCACTCCATTTCCTGTCCGTCCCACACAGTAACGTACTCGTGTCCCCGTTTGATGACAAACTGACACATGGCGAACCAGACTCCGCAGTCTGCACAGGTGCTGTCCTCTATGCAACACCTATCAAACAAGCATTTGTACAGCCAAATGCAACACGTTCGCGTCCCAGCAAGAGGCGGAAAACTTGTAGTGTTGTCCCTCCTCGAATATCCGTAATAATGTCGACTACAGCGTTTGCAAATAAAGGTCATAAAACTTCAGCCCAACGTCTCTTTCACCCTGCTGTCACAAATACGCTGAAATCGTCGCCCTGCAGACCTGCTACCACGACGGCTCGGATGACCGGCGGATGACTCTGTACAACGATGACTAGTGCTCTACACCAAGGATGCGGGTATGGGTTGCTATGTGAGGTGTGCCTATTATAACACACTCTACCGGAGCTCACATTTTCTGCAATGGTTTCAGAGTGATTCGTTCTGTTGGTTTCATGCGATTTTTTACAACCATCCCCCACAATGTTGGAGGTCCCTGTCCGTCAGTACATGACGTGTGCTTGGTCTTGGTTTAGGTGTGGTTGTTCCTTCGCTGTTTTACTTCACGATCACATCATCAACAGTCTACTTGGTCAGCTATAAAATGGTTAGAATGTCCCTGAGGGACACGTTATTCAGCTGACACCCAACAACTAGTCCACGTTCGAACTCATCGAGCTCTCATGACAGACCGTTTCTGCTATTACTACTTTTTACAACACAATACTCGCCGCCTCTTTTGCTCCTTTGTTCCGTTTATTATAAAGGCATTGTATGTACGTATGTATGTATTGAACTGGGGACCTAGAAAAGACAGAGAGGCTTCGTCCCCGCCGTAGCCCTCAGTAGCACACAACCCCACAACAGGCTACAGCAGTCCACTCACCCCACCACCGCCCCACACCGAACCGAAGGTTATTGTGCGGTTCGGCCCCCAGGCCAGCTGTATTTGGAGAAACCTGCACCACGAAGTGGTAATAACAGAAAGAGGCAGGATGATGTTACCACACCAGGGCAAGAGCCATGTTGTGAGCTTTGTGATCGGTGGCTGCGTAATCATGCATTAAAAGGGCCTCAGAGCCACATAAATAGGAGTGAATTTTGACGCACGTTCCTTCGGAGTTCAGGAACACTACCACGATGCCAAATGTACGATAGGTAACAAGACAATTGGCCGCCGCCAGCTGTAGCCATGTGTTAGAGACGACTGGGCCAGCTGCCGCCTCCACTGAGTCTCCTTGTGGACTTGGTGCCACAGTACCGGTGACCTGCCGGCTGCGCCTGCCATCGTCAGACTCCTGCCAGTGTGTGGTGGCTCATGTCCCACGGCAGTCTCCCCCTGCCTCCGTGGTGAACGCATACAGAGAATGAGTTGTCGGTAGCGGTCGTTCCACAAGGGAGTGCTGACATAGCTGAAGTAGGAAAATGCCAGTGTCGTCAAGGGCACGGCCTACTGTCGGGTCACCGACCGCTGCTCGGCTTGACGTCAGCATCACAGGGCGCCCATAGGTGCATCTCTTTGTCAGGGAGGACGCCGTCACCTGCAAACCAACCCCGGCTACGGTCGGCAGAGAGGGATGTGCCTGCCTCGTGTTACTAATAACGTGAAGTTTATTTGAAGATGAATTAAACATTTGTCTCTATCTGTAGTATGTCTCTGGGCCCACATATCTATCACCACCAACACTCACCCTACCAAGTGCCGTCTGCAGTCCACAATGTACACATATTTGAAGGGTGGGTGGAGGGGTAGGGGGTTACATGTAAGGGGTGCTATTTTGTGCTAACTTCTATTATTACTTCACTGTGGTGCAGTGGTGGGTGAATGGTTCAAATGGCTCTGAGCACTATGGGACTTAACATCTGAGCTCATCAGTCCCCTAGAACTTAGAACTACTTAAACCTAACTAACCTAAGGACAGGACATACATCCATGCCCGAGGCAGGATTCGAACCTGCGACCATAGCAGTCGCGCGGTTCCGGACTGAAGCGCCTAGAACCACTCGGCCACCGCGGCCGGCAGTGGTGGGTGATCTTGAGTGGGTATACGACTAGTTTAGGTGATGCTATTTTTGTGGTGAGGGTTGTTACGTATCTAATATTTTTTTACTAGTTTAATAACGTTTGGTTGCTAATATTTGTTTGGTCATTTATTACGTCATTTCTACAACTTTATTTTGGATTTGGAAGTTTTCTTGTAAGTATATGTGTAGAAGAAAGCTAAGAATGAAGTAGGAAATTAAAAAAACGTCATTAACAATAGTAATTGTATACTGTTTAACAGCAGCAAGCTAAAGCACGGGGATTCTAGGAAAAACCATAGTATTACAGCGACCAATGAAGACGCTTTAAAATAAACTGAAATGCGTATCATCTAAATAAGACTTTTATTATAGTCGCAAAAGACGGCATATAACCTATACTACTTATGTAACTGCGACTGCGGAAAAAAACAAAGAAGACAATTTGGATTGTTATTGTTGATTTTGATATCTTTTTGATTTTCTAAATTAAAGATTACTTTTATAGAGGACCCGCGCATGTAATGGAGAGAGTAGAAAAACAAAAGTATACTTAGTTGCATCTACACGACCCTTGATTTTTGGTATTATGTTCAGTTTAACATCGGGTGGCTGTTCACCACATGTCACCCATAAGTATCATAAACATGTATTTTAATTACATATTACTTAATTCACAACTAGACCTAGTAAAATATTTTTACTTATATTAACGTCTTAACATAGATTTTTATTTCTTCCTTTTGTAGCATCTGAAGAAGGCCATGATGTTTCATGAAAAGTTATTGCACCAAAAACAAACAAAACTTTATAATAAGTCAGTCACCGATCTCCTTAAACGAAATGTCGTCTTTTTAACAAAAATTGAGAGCACTTAGAGGGGTTCTCCCACCCCGCCCCTGGTACCTTCAGAGAATGGAGTACGAAAGAGCGCAAATGACGCTACAGTACACTATTTATTCTGTGCCAGACATCGTAAGCTGGCTTACGGGCAGAGTCGTAGATGTTAATGTAGCCGGATAATGACTAATAAGCACTTTGATATTTGAACCAACCTTACAGCTGATGGCATTTCTACAGCGTACTTGGGAGTTAATAGCCAGATGCTATATTTTCCTGTATGGTAATGTGGAAGTAGCATTTCATATCATTTCTACCGCTCTCGACATACAGAACTCGTTCTATAAAAGTTAATAGCTGATTATCGGTTACTGCTGCTGGGCGATCAGAAAACTGGAATCGCCGCCACCAACGACGGCGGACTTATTTATCTAGCAGTGACAGATCGAGCGATGAAAGTCGCCTCTCTATTTCACTAGGTGAAAGCTCGTGCTGGAATCGTAACTGGAATAGCGACGCTGCCGCACTGGAACTCGTTTTAGGGCAGAACGCAGATGCTGCATGAAATCTCTTAGTAGCAGCCTCTGAGGAACTCCATTCGTTGCAACACCTTTTGGAGTATGCAGAAATCACGTGTGTGGACTGTAACTTAGCACCATAACCGTTAAGATATCTTCAGCCGCCGTGTTTCAGAGCAGTCTCTAATGATCTCGACGTCGACACGTCGTGAAACCTGTAGTTTCTTCTTATTTTTCCACAGCAATTTCTGCCACTGTTGCGCTGAAACTGAACTCTTTCTTTACTTTTTCATAGTAGTTACCTCATTGTCCAACAACACAGGCAATTATTTGGCCTTCGAAGTAGCGAGGAGTCCGGCATTCATGAACACGTGCGGAAATTATAGGTACTCACCACGCGGGAAGCTATCTGTGCACGATCTCTCTTAGCTGTGTGGAACAAGGCTCCGGCAACCGTTACATCGGTCCTCTGAGCTTCTCACGGTAACGCCACTTGCACTGTAGCAAACACTTCCTGTTCTCGGAAAGAACAGTTCCGTTTTACGGAGCGCTGAGATACTGCGGAATCTGAAAAGACACAAGGAAAGAAACTATTAAGCACGGTGTTCTATGCAAGCCAAGAATAAATGGAAACAGCGTTTGTGTTGCTGTGGCCTTGTAATTTGGTTAGCTGTTTTTACCTCAATATGTGAGACGAACATATTATGTAAAAAAATGTATATAAATTAACAACGTCAGTTGATGCCTCTTTCTGAATCGACCCGAAGTGTCATCTAAGCTGACTGCTGTGCTTTTATTGCGCAAGACAAAAAATTTCAGACAGTCGTTGACAGAGTGAGACTCCCTCTCCACATACAGTTAAAAGAATCAAATTGAACCTACAGAAGATACAAACATGTGTGGAAGGCCACAATAAACTTCACACTCTCCTGGAAAGGAAAAGCCTTGAAACAGTATGAGGGGCTCTGTTGGACGGCGCCTTGTCTTTTAAGCAGCACTGTCTGAACGTCCGGATGGAATTGGATGCCGTCAACACCGTTGTAAGGAATTGACACGAACAACTTGCGGACCTCAACTAGAAACTGACGGGACTCCTTTACTGTACTGCTGAGTACAACTTTCTACACGCAACGGATGCCACCATGCCAAAGTAACGGGTATAGCTATCAATGAGTCACACTGCGGCGCTATAGTCTGCCTCAGGCGCATCCCTCTGAAGAAGTTGCGTTTCGCTGGAACAGCTTCTCCTAACATTCGACGAGTGACATCTGAAATACTTCCTCTGCGTAGCTACTGACAAGCTCTTTGACATGTGAAATCGAGAAAAAGTTTCCATAAGATATCCGAGGCATACACAGCACCACCACAGCAAACAATACTAAAAAACCTGGCGAGCTAGAAACCAGTCTATTGAAGTATGGAAGATACCTTGTGACCCCGCAGATGAATGAACTACCTGGAAGACACTCTACCGACTCTGTTCTGGTGTCAGAAGAAGCAAAATTACTCGCCAGACAAAGGCTTTTAATAAGGAGTTTGTATTTTGTGAATGAATTTGTAACACCAACACTTTACGTCGCTCATGAATATTAGTCGTCTGTAAATAATGTTTTGCCTGTGTTTTTCACACTGAAGCGCCAAAGAAACTGGTATAGGCCTGTATGTTCAAATTCAGAGCTATGTAAAGAGGCAGAATACGCCCCTGCTGTCGGCAACGCATATATAAAACAACAAGTGTCGGGCACAGTTGTTAGATCGGTTACTGCTGCTACAATGGCAAGTTATCAAGATTTAAGTGAGTTTGAACGTCGCGTTATAGTCGACGCACCAGCGATGGGACACAGTATGTCCAAGGTAGAGATGAAGTGGGGATTTTCCTATACGACCATTTCGCGAGTGTACCGTGAATATCGAAAATTCGGTAAAACATCAAATCTACGACATCGCTGTGGCCGGAAAAAGATTCTGCAAGAACCAGACCAACGACGACTGAAGAGAATCGTTCGGCGTGACAGAAGTGCAATCCTTCCGCAAATTGCTGCAGATTTCAATGCTGGGCCACAACAAGTGTCAGCATACGAACCATTCAACGAAACATGATCGATATGGCTGAAAACATGTTGCCTGCTCGGATGAGTCTCGTTTCAAATTGTATCGAGCGGATGGTCGAAACCATGGATTGTGCATGTCAGCAGGGAACAGTTCAAGCTGGTGGAGGTTCTGTAATGGTGTGGAGCGTGTGCAGTTGAAGTGATATGGGACCGCTGAAACGTCTAGATACGAGTCTGACAGGAGACATGTACTTAAGCGTCCTGTCTGATCACCCGCATCCATTCATGACCATTGTGCATTCCGACGGACTTGGGAAATTCAAGCAGGACAATACGACATACCACACGTCCAGAATTGCTGCAGAGTGGCTCCATGAACACTCTTCTGAGTTCAAACACTTACGCTGCCCCCCAAGACTCCCCAGACATGAACATTATTGAGCACATCTGGGATGCGTTGCAATTTGCTGTTGAGAAGAGATCTGCGCCCTCTCGTACTCTTACGGATTTATGGACAGCCCGGCAGGATTCATGGTGTCAGTTCCCTCCAGCACTACTTCAGACATTAGTCGAATCCATACCACGTCGAGTTGCGGCACTTCTGCGTGCTCGCGGGGGCCCTACTCGATATTAGGCAGGTGTACCAGTTTCTTTGGCTCTTCAGTGTATATGTGTTGTCACTATTTACAAGTGTCTATATACCATAATTTCTACCGAAAGAGAACCATTTTTATACATATAAAGTAATTCGTGAAAATATTGCGTGGGGCATTGGTCCACGTATACGTTCGATGGAATTGTAACAATAGGGTAAGAAAAGCTGAGGGAAGTTCCTCTGCGTTAAGCAGACAAAAGCGTGCCAGTGGAAACGGTGGAAGGCGCATGGAGAGCGTGCCAACTGAGGAGAAAGGGAGAAGTCAACCATCATAGTGGAAACATCTCGCATCGCATACGAGGCTAAAATCTATACTCCTTGGAAATGTTGCTTCGGATGGTCTTTGGTTCCGATAGTAAAAATGTAGAATGGGTAAATAGTGTTCCATGGTAACTGTTAACTATAAGAAGAAGAAGAAGAGCAGCCATGTGTTAACCTTGTAAATGCTGAGGCTGGAAGAACAGAACATTTGACGACGCCACGTAGGGCTTCGCATCGTCGGCTCCAGATCATCTACTCTTTTCTTTTGTCATTGTATGTCACAAGGGGCAGGATTTGTGGTGTGTTCAGTTAACAATAAACATTGGCCACCGACATTAAGATGACCTCCTGTCAAAGGTCCGAATAACCACCTTTTGCAACTTGGACCACTGTGAGGCGTAGACGCGCCGGAGTGGTGTCAGTGATGTTCTGTAAGGAACCGACTGGGATGTGGAGCCCTGCAGACTCCAGTGCCCTGGAGAGCTGCGCTAGGTTTCTCGGTTGAGCATCCACGTCGCGATCAGCCCGATCGAGGTGCTTCCACAGATTCTCGATTAGCTTTAAATCGGGGGAGTTTCTTGACCATGTCAGTGCGGTAAACCTGTCGTGGTACTCTTGTAATCACGCCACTACAATGTGAGCTGACACTGAATTGTCGTGCTGGTAGATGCCATCGAGCCGAGGAAAACCTATTTGCATATTGGGATGGAATGGTCCCCAAGGACAGATGCATACTTGTATTAATCGACTGAGCCTTCCGGAACGACGAGATCACCCAGAAAACCCACGAAAACGTTCCCGAGACCGTAACGCTCCCTCCTCCGGTGTAGATCCTTTGCTTTCGGACGTTTGACGCCATACACACCAACGGCTATCTGTCCAAGGGAGCATAAAACGTGATTTATCTGAAAAAGGAAGTCGCAAAAGGACGAAATTCGAAACATCGCCTTAGAAAAATTCATGAATTACTGTGCTGGTAAACCTCCACGTTATTTGATTTTCAAACAGCTGAGCTGAACTGAACCTACTCAGACATTACTCTCTTTACTTATTCTGATGAACAATAAACTGACACAAAATATTTTTAGCGCAACGCAATCTGACTTTCAATAATCCCTACAAAAGAATGGCCCTGACTAACAATAAACTATACCTTTCATGAATCACTTACCTCACAAAAATCTTCGTTACTCGAACTACTGCAATACAGCGAGCGCCAATACTGTCAGCTAAATAAAAGATTCTAACTACTGAAGGCACTAACTACTGATAGGCATATTTAGCAAATAAAAGATTTCGATAGAGAACAAACAATGTACTTACCTTAACAGTGTTCAAGAGTCATTATATATATATATATATATATATATATATATATATATATATATATATATATATATATATATATATATATATATCAGTTCATGACATCCAGTCTTACAAATTTACACTCTCTGATGGACACACGTCCAGATCATCCGCTCTCAAAACTCCGCCATCTCTCTCCCCACATCCACCACTGCTGGCTGCTCACCTCCAACTGCGCAACGCTATGCGCTGTTCACATCCAACTGCCCAACACTACAATAGCGAATATTCCAACAATGCCAACCGGCCAAAGACTGCACACAGCACAGCCAGTGATTTTCATACAGACCGCTACGTGGCGTTACCAATATAAAAACCTAAACAGCCTACCGTGGCGCTACCAACATAAAAACCTAAACAGACCACAGATCCATTAGAAAATAATTTTATGATCTACTTTCATTAAAAAAAAGGGAACACAAATTGATATTTCCCTTCACGGGAATTGGATAAATAATTTTTTAACGATTTGGTAACTTGTGTGCTAGAGTAAGCTATCGTGATGCATCACTCTAGTGTTAAGATGTGACATAGGTATTAGACTAGGCCATCTTTACTGTAATATTTTTTTCTGCTTGAGCTTTGTCATGTTTAGGTGTAAGTTATAGCATTTGCTGCTGCTGTTTGCCAGGCATAGTGCTGCTGGATTTCACTTTGTATTACTCTGTTAAGCCAGTTTTACTACTGATTTACTTTTCTCGTTGCTGCACATTGGCTCATATTAGTTGTATTGTTTCATTTGCTTTGCTAATTTATATTTGTTGCTACTAGCTTTGCCAATTTGCGTTTTTTTGTCATTGCTGTTTGTGTTAATTGTTTTGTGCTGCTGCATTGCCTTTTCCCTTAGTTTATACATCTGAGCTCAGTAGATTTAAGTTAGCTTAAGAGGGGGTAGGCTATATAAGACAATGAGTTGCGATGAACTGGAAAAAATGCATTGAGAAGTTATATGAATTTTTTTTAAAAAAAAGGGTACTGTACAATGAAGAATAATTATTTTGGAAGAGGATATGAATAGATTACAGAAAGCAGGTATAGATAGGACTTTTTTGGAATAATGATGAACGAAGGGAGATCTCCAAGAAGTAAAGAAAGTTTTGTTTGTAAAATACTGCAGTAAAACAAACGCTGTCCTTTCCTTTTGTGTTATCCCGCTATGTGTTTGTGTGCCCTTGTGTATTTGTGTTTTTCCTGTCTTATTGTGTTTAGCTAACAAGATTTATGTTGCAGAATTTTTCTAATACTAAGATACATTCACTATGATGAGGAATACTATTATCCTCAAATATTTGCATTAATAATATGTTATTTACTTTGTAAAGATGTTTAGACATTATTTTCGAAAGTTATTCTGATCTTTTATGTATTTACTTACGTCATAATTCCTGTAACACTGATGGAATATGTTTAATTCGATTCTTTTGTAAAGCCTGTATTGCTACAAATGTTATCTGTATTGTTATGTTCTTTAATGATGTTTTCTGTACCTTTGTAATTGTATTCTCATCTTATAAAATTGTAATTGACACCAGTTCATCAAATTAAGTAACTTGCAAAGTATTCATTTCAGTGCACACATTTCTGTTGGTCATAGTATATGCACAAGTTGGGACTGTTAGCGTTTGCACGTGTGTTGATAATTCAGCAAGGGACTGGTTAACAGCATTGCTGGTTCTAAGGATAATTCCAAAAACTTTGTGAGTGCACAAGTGGTGGTTTATGGACTTGCTATATTGTCTGCAAGACTCTTCGATGGTGATTGTGCACCTGCACAGTCGTAACAGATGGCTGCTGGCCGTCTCTACAAGGACTGCAGTGGGTCTGTACCTTTGATGGCCCACCAATACCATACTCTCTACCAGGACTACAATGGGTCTACTCTGTGATGACCTAACTACCAATATTCTTCAAAACTTCGACTGATTCTGCTGTGGGTTTGCTCTGTTGTGGCCCATTACCTGTCTGCATGTCAAGAGTCAGCACTGCCTTCTCATTGGAAGGACAATACTACTTCTTCAAGACTGCATGGAAATCCACTACTTCCGTGTGCACTTTCTTTTTCTGATCAGACTTTGTGCAATGCAATCACTACTGTGATAAATGATCAGAACTGTCTTTATGAGAACAGTTTTTGCTTTTGACCAACAGTGCATCAATAAGTGTGTGCATTTGATATCTTTGTTATTGTAAATATGAAAAATTTTATGAGATCATTATTGGCCACTGCCCAAAACAATTTGTAAATTTTTTTGTGGGGAGCATGGGGGCTATGTAAGTAGGCTGCTTAGGTTTTTATGTTGGTAGCGCCACGGTAGGCTGTTTAGGTTTTTATATTGGTAACGCCACGTAGCGGTCTGTATGAAAATCACTGGCTGTGCTGTGTGCAGTTTGTGGCCGGTTGGCATTGTTGGAATATTCGCTATTGTAGTGTTGGGCAGTTGGATGTGAACAGCGCGTAACGTTGCGCAGTTGGAGGTGAGCCACCAGCAGTGGTGGATGTGGGGAGATATATATATATATATATATATATATATATATATATATATATATATATATATATATATATATATATATATATATATATATTATGACTCTTGAACACTGTTAAGGTAAATACTTTGTTCGTTCTCTATCGAAATCTTTCATTTGCTACTTATGCCTATTAGTTGTTAGTGCCTTCAGTAGTTAGAATCTTTTATTTAGCTGGCAGTATTGGCGCTCGCTGTATTGCAGTAGTTCGAGTAACGAAGATTTTTGTGAGGTAAGTGATTCATGAAAGGTATAGTTTATTGTTAGTCAGGGCCATTCTTTTGTAGGGATTATTGATAGTCAGGTTGCGCTGCGCTAAAAATATTGTGTGCCAGTTTAGTGATGATCAGAATAAGTAAAGAGAGGAATGTCTGAGTACGTTCAGTTTTGCTCAGCTGTTTAAAAATCAAATAACGTAAGGGGTTTATCAGCACAATCATTCATAAATTTTTCTAAGGGGAGGTTTCAAATTTACTTCAAGTAAACATGATCAGGACATGTTATTAATAGGTAATACTGTAGAGAAATCTGTAGCTGACTTGAAAGCGAAGCTTCCGATTATCCCCTACGGTGCACAAACTGCGAGCAAACTGCACTTTATCATTTTGAGTGAAGTTTGTAGCAAAAGCTTGAAGCACAGGTGAGCTTTATATCTATCTTTGGGAACATCAAGGTAAATTAGGACCAAAAAATTAAAAAAAGATGTCTTGTTTCAAAAATCTTCTAATCAATCTAGCAAAATCTGGAAAAATGGGAGAGAATAATTTTCATTAGTACATCCGAAATGTGTTCTTACCTATTCCAGATAATTCATTGCTTTTGTTGAATTCTTATTGTGGACTTAATAACACCTCTCTCTTTAGGAGAACCAAGAAAAGACTGTTAATATAATTCAGGTACCATCCGTAACTAATAGCTCGATCAGCTTCTTGATAAAGAAATTTAAAAATTTTGTAAAGCATTTTTGTCGAACAATATAATTCCCGACAGCTGCTTTTCATTTTGACTTATCAGTGGAATTAGTCATTTGTGCATTGTCAATTTGCATCACCATATTTTACAAATCTGATCAAGTATGCTTGGTACGCAGCACAATATGGAGTATAACAGCCATCAGGTTGTCTTACCGTACCCCAGATCTGTCTAAATAAAAATAGTAATTACTGTGAAGTGTCTAAATGCGTTAATTTTTCTTTTAACAGGTGCGCCTAGTGTAAGGAAAAACGTTATCGTTGTCGAGCAGACTCTTCACATTTTTGTGACTATTAGGGAATAAAGATGTTAGTAAAATAAATAATTTTTCAAAAATTTTCGTAAAAACCCTGCTACAGGAATTGTTATAAAATATCTCATGTCAACAAATTAAATTCCCGATTGATGGAAGTTGTCTGTAATGTTACATCATGCTCTGCCTTGATTTCCTTTCCCTTGCTAGTTACTCGTGTAACAATTATATACGCAACAGTTTAGTTGTCGATATGAACTGCAACGATCTGAGACATTTTTGGCATGGTTTGAGAGCTAAAAACCGCGTGTTTGCACTCTGGATTTCGCACTACATCTACATCTACATCTACATTCATACTCCGCAAGCCACCCAACGGTGTGTGGCGGAGGGCACTTTACGTGCCACTGTCATTACCTCCCTTTCCTGTTCCAGTCGCGTATGGTTCGCGGGAAGAACGACTGTCTGAAAGCCTCCGTGCGCGCTCTAATCTCTCTAATTTTACATTCGTGATCTCCTCGGGAGGTATAAGTAGGGGAAGCAATATACTCGATACCTCATCCAGAAACGCACCCTCTCGAAACCTGGCGAGCAAGCTACACCGCGATGCAGAGCGCCTCTCTTGCAGAGTCTGCCACTTGAGTTTATTAAACATCTCCGTAACGCTATCACGGTTACCAAATAACCCTGTGATGAAACGCGCCGCTCTTCTTTGGATCTTCTCTATCTCCTCCGTCAACCCGATCTGGTACGGATCCCACACTGTTGAGCAATACTCAAGTATAGGTCGAACGAGTGTTTTGTAAGCCACCTCCTTTGTTGCTGGACTACATTTTCTAAGCACTCTCCCAATGAATCTCAACCTGGTACCCGCCTTACCAACAATTAATTTTATATGATCATTCCACTTCAAATCATTCCGCACGCATACTCCCAGATATTTTACAGAAGTAACTGCTACCAGTGTTTGTTCCGCTATCATATAATCATACAATAAAGGATCCTTCTTTCTATGTATTCGCAATACATTACATTTGTCTATGTTAAGGGACAGTTGCCACTCCCTGCACCAAGTGCCTATCCGCTGCAGATCTTCCTGCATTTCGCTACAATTTTCTAATGCTGCAACTTCTCTGTATACTACAGCATCATCCGCGAAAAGCCGCATGGAACTTCCGACACTATCTACTAGGTCATTTATATATATTGTGAAAAGCAATGGTCCCATAACACTCCCCTGTGGCACGCCCGAGGTTACCTTAACGTCTGTAGACGTCTCTCCATTGATAACAACATGCTGTGTTCTGTTTGCTAAAAAATCTTCAATCCAGCCACACAGCTGGTCTGATATTCCGTAGGCTCTTACTTTGTTTATCAGGCGACAGTGCGGAACCGTATCGAACGCCCTCCGGAAGTCAAGAAAAATAGCATCTACCTGGGAGCCTGTATCTAATATTTTCTGGGTCTCATGAACAAATAACGCGAGTTGGGTCTCACACGATCGCTGTTTCCGGAATCCATGTTGATTCCTACATAGTAGATTCTGGGTTTCCAAAAACGACATGATACTCGAGCAAAAAACATGTTCTAAAATTCTACAACAGATCGACGTCAGAGATATAGGTCTATAGTTTTGCGCATCTGCTCGACGACCCTTCTTGAAGACTGGGACTACCTGTGCTCTTTTCCAATCATTTGGAACCCTCTGTTCCTCTAGAGACTTGCGGTACACGGCTGTTAGAAGGGGGGCAAGTTCTTTCGCGTACTCTGTGTAGAATCGAATTGGTATCCCGTCAGGTCCAGTGGACTTTCCTCTGTTGAGTGATTCCAGTTGCTTTTCTATTCCTTGGACACTTATTTCGATGTCAGCCATTTTTTCGTTTGTGCGAGGATTTAGAGAAGGAACTGCAGTGCGGTCTTCCTCTGTGAAACAGCTTTGGAAAAAGGTGCTTAGTATTTCAGCTTTACGCAGCTTTACGCAGCTACGCAGCGGTACGATCTCTCGTCGCGGCTGCAACTGCTTATTAGCCGATTCCACGCTAGGCAGGAAAGGCTGTACAAACCGCTGTTAGGCCTATATAAACGGTTCTTCATGCAGCAAAAATGAGTAACTTGAACATTAAGAAAATCCTTGCAGTGTGCCTTAGCAGCTAAAATTTTGACAGTACATTTATTTTGGTGCATTCTTCCCTGCGAAAAATTTTAGGGTAGGTTCTGATGTGCCGGATTGCACCATTCCCTTGTGAGTTCTCGAGCTCTCCGTACAAGACTTTCACCAAAGCGAACCCTAGCACGAGGTCCACTGCGATCAAGACTGACTGCAACCGAGAAAGATACGTGGCTGCTCAAGGAAACCGATAAAGCCGGCCGAAGTGGCCGAGCGGTTCTAGGCGCTTCAGTCTGGAGCCGCGCGACCGCTACGGGCGCAGGTTCGAATCCTGCCTCGGTTATGGTTGTGTGTGATGTCCTTAGGTTAGTTAGGTTTAAGTAGTTCTAAGTTCTAGGGGACTGATGACCTCAGCAGTTAAGTCCCATAGTGCTCAGAGCCATTTGAACCAAACCGACAAAATGGACCTGAGTGTTCCTGCTGCACCATATTTAGAAATTGGGTGCCAGCAAGAAAACATAATATCATGATTGTCACTGCTTCCTATGGTTACCCTAAATGGATATTCGTTTAAAAAAAGTAGCTGCGTTTTCAAAGCGACTTGTAAGTGCACGCTACACCACTGTTAGAGTTTCATTTCTTGGCTGGTCCTGACTACCAGCCACCTCCCAGCAAAGTCATGATTGCGTTCAGGGCTCATCCTTCATAGAGAGAAACTTTGCTAGTTGTCATCGCAATCTTGATGATAATAAGTACACCTAATTACAAAATTGGAAGGACTTACATCTAACTTAAAAACGACCAAAAATACTTCCTAATATAACGGATAACATGATTAATTTCCGTTTCTCTTTCGTTTCGCAAACACACAGTAAATAGTCATTTACATTTTACTACTACTCACTAATAACTAATTCACAAAATGAAGTATTATTATTCAGTTGAGGTAAGTATCCTTTATCTCCATAAAATCATATTTAAATCACCTTTCCGTGCGTCATACTACGGTTCAATCTCACCAGCAACCCTGAGGCTGTGAAGAAGTAAAACTTCCTGCTACATCCTTTCTGTGCTGGTCTCAAGGCACCGCCGGAGTCTTGAAGGAACCAATGAAAAGATGACGCCTCGAGTTAGTCCGGAAGTCGTAGCACAGTGCCTGCGAAGCCGAACAATCTGGATTCGAGTTCCGCTCAATTTTAACGCGTCACATAAAATCAACCGACTGTACATTTCCTAGCACAGAACGAGAAATCAGTCTCAAAATTACAAATACTGTTAGGCTGTTCCCGACAGTACCGAGTACATAAGGTTCAAAATATAGTCGTTATATTTACATACGGGGGGGGGGGGGGGGCTCATATCTCGCCTACCAAATACTAGAATCCTGAAGCAACTTTTTGACTACTTCTGGAACAGTAAAAGCAAAAACATCTGGTTTAAAGAAGTACAAAGTGATCTGAATGATTTGAACATCACCACACACCAAATTCAACACAGAGAAGAGAAAATGCTTCTGAAGAACAAATACATACAGCTGACACTCATACCATCAGAACGGAAGAAGTCTGTCATATCTGCAGAAGAACGAGCAGCCAGATCACAGCGAATGAAGAAATTTTGGGAAACGAATAAATTGCTGACTGCTAAGGCCTAAACTTAATCGTTGTAGACTCTGTTGTATTATGTTTGATTTTAGTGCTCCAATGTGGGCGTAAAATATGTAAATAAATAAATAATCCAAATTTAACTTTCAGCGGTGGTGCTCTTCACAAAAATGTGACTGTATTCGTACAAGGAGGTAGATTCAGAAGCAGATGGGTAACTAAACTGATTTTAGAAATCTAGTCGCCGTTTAGGATGGATTGTGTTCGTCCAAAGTCGTGGCTGCTCTGTTGACAGCAAACACAGGTTGTTATTTCCCAGTAATCAAAAATGGCTCTGAGCACTATGGGACTCAACTGCTGAGGTCATTAGTCCCCTAGAACTTAGAACTAGTTAAACCTAACTAACCTAAGGACATCACACACATCCATGCCCGAGGCAGGATTCGAACCTGCGACCGTAGCGGTCTCGCGGTTCCAGACTGCAGCGCCAGAACCGCGCGGCCACTTCGGCCGGCTATTTCCCAGTAATATTGTAAGTCAGACATGTAGCCAAGCAAATTCAAAATCTAACCTGGAATCATTTACTCTCGAAAATTCCTTCAGAATTTTAACTGAACACTGGCAGCGTAAGTGGTATGGTAGATAAATATGATTGCTTTATTGTTAAATTTGTTTTCACTTGTACGATCTGACAAAAGCTAATGCATTCGTTTGCATAAAATCTTAGTCAGTGTGCCTTTTAGCAGTCTGTAAATGGCTAGCGTGTAATCATACACCAAAGCAAAAGATGTACGCATAGTCTGTAAATTGATTCGTATCACATCATTTCGATTCAAATCGTGTTAATGATCTACGAAACATATGAAAGGAATTTCGTATCAGTTCCGCCGTTCCATTTTCCACAAAATCATCGACATTAGTTTCAGCTCTGTAGGCAGACAACTGTAGTCTCCGCTTTTTGCGGGCGAACGCCCATATTCAGGTTGCTGTATTTACATCCATCAAACTGTTCGTCCACGATCTGAGGCATTTTTCTCGCCATGTCTTTCCTTCTCCTCATATATCTTCCTAAAGCGGCTTTTACAATTCCTTCAATTTCTCTCGCTGCGTATCAAATCCAGTTGAATGTCATCCAGTAGTTGAAACCGGGAGTTCGTGGGAGCGAATTCCGGTCAGACCGCGGAAATTTTCAGTCTGTCTTTAATCTAGCCTTCGCCTCTCAACGATATGAGAATTCGTTAGGAACGACACGTGGTTAGGATTCAACGTTCACCCCTTGCCATACTTTGACGAGTCTGACTCGTGGAATAAAAGGCGGACCAAACTTAAACATCACGGGTCACACTCGTGGGAACGACAGTCCGGCCAAATTTGTTTTTTCATGTGTCGAAGATGGCCTTTTTCAATACGTACATTATCCAAAAAACAATACGCGTTCAGAGATGGGAAACATACGTTGATTACCGAACAAATACAGCAGAGCAATATTGGACCAAATTTCCAAAACGTATCGATCCGACGCCTAAAGGAAACCAACAAATATGTGCCAAGTTTTCATGAAACAAAACGACGAAGCGAAATGACGTGGGAATGCCCGCAGTGTAAAGTGGCATTACGTCTACCTCAATGTTTTCGAAACTGCCATGCCATGCAGGACTACTAATTTTTAGAGATTTAGGTATTTTACTGTTATAAAATCGTTTAATCTGAGTACTTCTTCTTGTAATTACATTTTCTGACAATACCTACGTTTAGGAGTCATGTTATTGCATCATTTCTGAAGAAACCATTCATGAAGAAACCGAAAAAGATTTTAATTTCGAAGCTGTGCAATGCAAACAAAAGCTGGTAGACGTGTTCTACATCTCAGAAATTTCATGCCAGTCGCATAAGAGTGGAGCTAGTGGTGCCACTATGAGGATGCAAATCAGGTTTACTTGAAACACACACTGTATCGGACGTGAGCGTTAGTTGCCTCGGAGATTGGACGGTGAGTTGATGTTAGTCAAAACGCCTTTAAGGCAGCAAAGACGGTATCATCAACACCTGACTGATAATGAATAAGGTCGTGTTATAGAGCTACGAGAAGCTGCATGTTCCTTCTGCGATGCTGCAGGAATATTTGACAGGAATGTAGCCACTGTACATGATTGCTGGCTGTGGTGGTCACGAGAACGAACGGTCGCAAAAAGACCGGGCTCCGGGCAGCCACGTGGCACTATCCAGGGGAAGACCATCGTGTTCGGTCTATGGCTCTGGCGCATCGTACTACATCTGCAGCAGCAATATGAGCAGCGTTTGGTACCACAGCGACACAACGCATGAAAAAACGGTTACTTTAAGGACAGTTCCGATCCAGACACCGTGTACCGTGCATTCTACTGACCCCAAACCACCGCCATTTGCGACTTTTTGTGGTAAGGTTCTATGGACTGCTGCGGTCATCGGTCCGTAGTCTTACACACTAATTTATGCAACTTAAACTTACGCCAAGGACAAGACACACACACACACCTATGCCCGAGGGAGGACTCGAACCTCCGACGGGAGCATTTGCGACTTCAGTGGTATTAAGCGAGAGCGCACTGGAGGGCAGGGTGAGGGTCTGTTGTGTTTTCTGATGAAAGCTGGTTCCAGTGATGGCCGTGTATTGGTTAGAAAGAAGCCAGTTGAAGGCCTGCGACCAACCTGGACTGACACTTGGATTTATGGTCTGGGTGCCATGTGGTATGACAGCAGAAACAGTCTCGTGGATATCCCACGCTCCCTGACTGCAAAACTGAACATCAGTCTGGTATTTCTACCTGTCGTCCTGCTATTCATGAACAGCGTTCCAGGGGGTGCTTTCCAACAGGAGAACTCTCGCCCACATACCGCTGTTGCAACCCAACAAGCTCCACTGAGTGTTGACATGTTGCCTTGGCTTGTTCGATCACCAGATCCGTCTCCAATCGAACACATATGGGACATCATCGGACGATAACTGCGGCGTCGTCCACGTCCAGCATTAATCGTCCCTTTATCGACCGAGCAAGTGCAGCAGGTATGAGACTCCATCTTACAAACTGACATCCCGCACCTGTACAACACAATACATGCACGTTTTCATGCTTGCGTACAACATTCTGGCGGTTACAGCGGTTATTAATGTAACTGCATTTCACATTTGCGATGGTTCATCTGTCGCTTACATTAAGGTGATGTCTTGCAATCTTACTTACATACAGTGTGTTTCTGCAGGAGTGTGCAAAAATTTAACAGGACATAGAGAATGCTACACTGAAAAATTTGAGGTACCGAGCGAGGTGGCGCAGTGTTTAGCACACTGGACACACATTCGGGAGGGCGATGGTTCAAACACGTGTCCGGCTATCCTGATTTAGGTTTTCCGTAAATACCTTCAGGCAAATGCCGAGTTGGCTAATTTGAAAGGGCACGGCCAACTTCCTTCCCCATCCTCCTCTGCCCGCATCTCGTGGTCGTGCGGTAGCGTTCTCGCTTCCCACGCCCGGGTTCCCGGGTTCGATTCCCGGCGGGGTCAGGGATTTTCTCTGCCTCGTGATGGCTGGGTGTTGTGTGCTGTCCTTAGGTTAGTTAGGTTTAAGTAGTTCTAAGTTCTAGGGGACTGATGACCATAGATGTTAAGTCCCATAGTGCTCAGAGCCATTTGAACCATTTTTGAACCATCCTCCTCTAATCTGATGGGATCGATGACCTTGTTTCTGATCCCCTCCCCCAAATCAACCAATCAACCAACAAGTTGAGGTAGGGAACCTGAGGTCGGAGAAGCCAGCTTAAGGAGATGTTGTTGTTGTGGTCTTCAGTCAAGAGACAGGTTTGATGCAGCTCTCAATGCTACTCTGTCCTATGCAAGCTTCTTCATCTCCCAGCACCTACTGCTACCTACATCCTTCTGAATCTGTTCAGTGTATTCATCTCTTGGTCTCCCTCTACGATTTTTACCCTCCTCGCTGCCCTCCAATAATAAATTGGTGCTCCCTTGATACCTTCTTCTAGTCTTCTTAAGGAGATAATAGGAATAAAATCACATTAATGTGTAGTTTTTTATTTACATTAGTTACAGTTAACTGCAAGTACCACTATTGACACAATGAAATTACCATTTGTACTGTATCTTACAAAGTGTGGTGAACTGACGGCCATCAACCTCAATGCAAGCATGATATCGCCGAACAGGATTCTGACGCAACCTGACAAATATCTCTGTTGTATTTCGAATCACATCACAGGCCGCTACAATTCAGGCAACTAATTCTATTCCCATACCCATTGGGGCCTCAAACACATGTGACTTTATGTATCCCCGTAGAAGTAATCGGGGGAATTCAGCTCAGGTGACCTCGCAGGCATGGAATAGGACTTCCACTTCCAATCCAGCGACAGAAAATACAGCACTGAGATGATTGCGGATATCCACACTGAAGTTCCACGGTGCTTCGTCATGTTTTATCCACGCCCCCTCACGAACAGCCAAGGGTACGTTCTCCAACAACGCGGGAAGAACTATTTGCACGAACCCCAAGTACAGGTGACTATTCAGACGGCCAGATAGAAGATATAGCCCAGTGAGATTGTCGCCAACATTGCAGACCCAGATGATCACAGCAAAACCTACTTGACGGTGTGACCCTACTGCAGTGTGACAGTTTTTCTCATCCCACACATGCCTATCCCCGCTGTTCGAAATACCAGCGCGATCAAAAATGAGGCCTCATCAGTAGACAGCACGGATCGGAGGAAATCTGGTCGATCAATTCATTATTGAAGCAACCACCGACACAATGCGACCCTTGGCGAAATCTCAGTCACAGGCATTGCATGGACTCGTTGTGGATGATGTGGGTGTAATTGTCGTTCTTGCAGTACTCGCCACATTCTAGTATGTGCAGCACCCATTTTACGTGCAATACGACTAGTACTTGTAGTGGTGTCCTCTGAAACACGTTCCAGCATTTCATCTTCAAAATCGGGTGTGCGAGTGGTCCTCATGTTCCCAAATCCCTCGTTTCTTCTTTCCAATGAACCAGGTTTCCGCATTCGGCGATCGAGAGAAATAAACATGCATGATGCCTGTTAGGAAATCGTTCCCTGTAAAGCCTTTCAGCAACGAGAGCATTGGCCGGCCGGGGCGGCCGAGCGGTTCTAGGCGCTTCAGTCTGGAACCGTGCGACCGCTACGGTCGCAGGTTCGAATCCTGCCTCGGGCATGGATGTTTGTGATGTCCTTAGGTTAGTTAGGTTTATTTAGTTCTGAGTACTAGGGGACTGATGACCTCAGAAGTTAAGCCCCATAGTGCTCAGAGCCATTTTGAACGAGAGCATTGCAACTTACCATAAACAACGTGCATGTAAGTGTGTTTTACGAAACTGTACCAGTACTGCTCCATCGTTTTGTACTGTACGTCTCTAAATAGCACTCAGTAATGAATGGGTTTGTCGTTGATTCATAGCACATTCTATCATGAGACAATGTATATACTATATAACAGAGCCACCTTATGTACAAGTAAAGTAAACAAAACCTGCATCACGACTTCCTAGTAATCAAGCTCCTCCTCCTTGTGTCCTTGCACGAAATAAAGAATGTGCATGTAAATAAACAGCACTATACGCATGTTAGTTATAAATAAGTTGGAATACGTAGTGCAAAACAAAGTGGTAGGAAAGTTTACTTCTGTATCTCCATAAGCTGGCTTCTACGACCCCAGATTCCTACCTCAAATTGTTTAGTCGAGCATTATCTCTGTTCTGTTACATTTTTGCACGCTCTTACGGAAATACCCTGTATGTTACCTAGACAGAATTTCATTATTCTGCATTAATTATTTTTTTATGTTGTGACTTTTTCCCGTAAATGTATTATAATGGAATAACAGTTGAATTAGCTTTGACGTCTACAAGAGTAGCATCACATGAAACAAATAACAGCTACGTAGCAGGTACCCGCATGTCGGCTGGTACTGTGAACTTCTCGCTCATCGTGACGGCCCGTTTCGCACGTGTTGTCTCCAATAGCTTGAGCATTGATTTCGTCAAACTAAGTGGTACGGCAAGGAGTTAAACTGTAGCTGCCACTTTTCCCGGTTGGACAACAGAGCTTCATTAAGGACACACAAGTCACGGAAGTAGCGTCCAATTGAAAGATTTGCATCTGGTCATTGAACCGCATCCAGTAACTGCCTTTATTTCCTATTTTCATTAGCACGTTTTCGTTCGTCACTCTGTCGACTCATTTAATTTTTATCTCTTCTCCACAAAGTCCACATACTGAAAATCTCCATTCTCTTCGTGTTTTCTGTCTTCAAGGTCCAAGTCCTTAACCAAGCTTTTCCAAGATCCTGTTTCCTTACTGCTGCAGAAAATCCTCCACTTCTTAGAGAAGGCCAATTTTGCGATTGTTATTCTCAATGTAAAGTCTGTGGTGTGCCTCAAAATGCTTTCTGTTATACAGAGTTTTTCTAAAAGATTTATCTAATTTTACAAGACTATCTTTGTTATATACATGGAGACTCGGGGCGATTCTAAATTACATATCGAAACTAAAAGTTTAGCTTGCCACTAGTCGTAAGTTGCAGCTTCACGTGGTAGCCGGTAGGGGTCTCCCTTGTGCATCTTGTTCGTTCGCTCACTGGTTTATTAAACGATGTGTGTAAGGTCAAGATGCTGATACCACAGCAAGAAAAGGCGCTTTGCGTTCTGTATTTCAACAGCTGAAGTTCAGTTACAAGTGTGCGGCGTGATTTTGGTCGAGAGTATGGGACTGCAGATACCACAGCATAAGGGTGTGCGGATCTTGCATTCTGCCACTGGCCACGAAGGTCGCCTGACCTAAGAATATTTTATGTTCAAATGGTTGAAATGGCTCTGAGCACTATGGGACTCAACTGCTGTGGTCATCAGTCCCCTATAACTTAGAACTACTTAAACCTAACTAACCTAAGAACATCACACACACCCATGCCCGAGGCAGGATTCGAACCTGTGACCGTAGCAGCAGCGCGGCTCCGAACTGGAGAGCCTAGAACCGCACGGCCACCGCCGCCGGCAATATTTTATGTGTGCATGTGTGGTAATGGCTCCGCCCACGTGGCCCCACTTCCAACAAATTTACGTGAACTGCTGCCCTGCATAGCAACAGCAGTGAACGCATTAACGCCATACATGCTCGCGAAAGCATGGGATGTTTGTCGTACATCCGGTGGAGGACACATTGAACATTTCTGCAAGGTAACTGAGAACTTAGATAGGAAACGTAATGGTAGGAAAATTGTATGTCAATGCACGTGGAGCATAAATGCATGTGAAAGATAGAGAGGTTAGATAAAAATACGGAAACATCAAAAACACGGCACTTTGCCATGCCTAAAACGGTGTGGAGAACCTGTTGGCACAAAAATAGCTTCAAATCTTCTTCCAGTGGCTAAATACAGGTTTTGCATGGCTGTCAAGGGTATCTTATACCATTTTTCCTGGAAAATAGTGACGAGTTCAGTAGCGATGATGGAGGTGGATAGCGACCACGCCCCCATTTCTTCAAAGTAGACCACAAAGCCTCAGTAACTTCGAAATCTGGCGAATGTGGTGGCTGTGGAAGTGCGAATATTCATTCTCGTGTTCATAAAATCAGTCCTGGGCGACGCGAACTGTGCTAACACGGGCGCTCTTGTCTTGGAACACAGCATTTCAGTTGAGGAACAAACAATGTACCCCATGTACCATGGAATGCATCTGATCAGCCAAAATGATCACATAATTTTTGGCAGTACTGTGACCTTGCAAAGCAACCATAGGGCTTACCTTGTTTCGCTGTTGGGAAGCAAACTCGTCCAGAACTTGGAAACAGTGTGAAAAAAATACTCATCCGACTAAATTACTTTGTTTCATTGCTCCTTAGTCCAGGCTTTATGGATTCGACAGCACGTTTTTCTGCTATGGACATTTGTACCACTGACAAGTGGTTTTGGAATTACCTCTCACTGGCAATTACCTGCTTATGGAAGTACCTTCATGTTGGATCCTTTTACCGACCTCCCTATTCAGATGATACAGTTGCTGAAAAGTTCACAGAAGACTTGAGTTTGATTTCAAACACGTACCCGACTCATATGATTTTAGTTGGTGATGATTTTAATTTACCCTCTATATGTTGGCGAAAATACATGTTCAATACCGGAGGTATGCATAAAACATCATCCGAAATTGTTCTAAACGCATTCTCTGAAAATTATTTCGGGCAGTTAGTTCATGAGTCCACGCGAATAGTAAACGGTTGTGAAAACACACTTGACCTCTTAGCAACAAATAATCCTGAGTTAATAACGAACTTTAAAACGGATACAAGGATTAGTGAACACAGAGTTGTCGTACCGAGACTGAATGTTGTAACCCCCACATCCTCCAAAACTAAAAGAAAAATATACCTGTTCAAAAAAGCAGATAAATATTTACTTTACGCCTTCCTGAAACACAATCTCCACTCCTTCCAAATTAATGATATAAATGTAGACCAGAAGTAGTTAAGAAAAATAGTATCGGCAGCAACTGAGAGATATATACCAAATAAATTAACAAACGACGGAGCTGATTCTCCTTGGTACACAAAACGGGTGAGAACACTGTTGCAGAAACAACATGCCAAATTTAAACAGACGCAAAATCCCCAAGATTGGCCATCTTTAACAGAAGCTCGAAATTTAGCGCGGACTTCAATGCGAGATGCTTATAACAGTTTCCACAACGAATCTTTGTCTCGAAACCTGGCAGAAAATCCAAAGAGATTCTGGTCGTATGTGAAGTATGTTAGCGGCAAGAAACAATCAATGCCTTCTCTGCGCGATAGCAATGCAGATACTATCTAAGACAGTGCTGCCAAAGCAGAGTTACTAAACACAACCTTCCGAAATACCTTCACAAAAGAAGATGAAGTAAATATTCCAGAATTCGAAACAAGAACAGCTGCCAACGTGAGTAACGTACAAGTAAATATCCTCAGAGTAGTGAAGCAACTTAAATCACTTAATAAAAGCAAGTCTTCTGGTTCAGACTATATACCAATTAGGTTCCTTTCGGAGTATGCTGATGCATTAGCTCCATACTTAACAATCATATACAACCGTTCGCTCGACGAAAGATCCGTACTCCAAGATTGGAAAGTTGCACAGGTCTCACCAATATCCAAGAAAGGTAGTAGGAGTAATCCACTAAATTACAGGCCCATATCGTTAACGTCGCTATGCAGCAGGATTTTAGAACATATATTGTGTTCGAGCATTATGAATTACCTCGTAGAAAACGGTCTATTGACACACAGTCAACATGGGTTTAGAAAACATCGTTCTTGTGAAACACAACTAGCTCTTTATTCACATGAAGTGTAGATTGCTATTGACAAGGGATTTCAGATCGATTCCGTATTTCTTGATTTCCAGAAGGTTTTTGACACTGTACCACACAAGTAATTGACGGAAAGTCATCGAATAAACAGAAGTGATTTCTGGCGTTCCCCAAGGTAGTGTTATAGGCCCTTTGCTGTTACTTATCTATATAAACGGTTTGGGAGACAATCTGGGCAGCCGTCTTAGGTTGTTTGCAAGATGACGCTGTCGTTTATCGACTAATAAAGTCATCAGAAGATCAAATCAAACTGCAAAACGATTTAGAAAAGATATCTGAATGGTGTGAAAATTGGTAGTTGGCCCTAAATAACGGAAAGAGTGAGGTCATCCACATGAGTGCTAAAAGGAATCCGTTAAACTTCGAGTACGTGATAAATCAGTCAAATCTGAAGGCCGAGAATTGATCTAAATACCTAGGAATTACAATTACGAACAACTTAAATTTGGAACAACACATAGAAAATGTTGTCGGGAAGGCTAACCAAAGACTGTGTTTTATTGGCAGGACACTTAGAAAATGTAACAGGCCTGCTAAGGAGACTGCCTACACTACGTTTGTCCGTCCTCCTTTAGAATACTGCTGCGTGATGCGGGATCCTTACCATATAGGACTGACGGAGTACATCGGAAAAGTTCAAAGAAGGGTAGCCCTTTTTGTATTATCGCGAAATATGGGAGAGAGAGTTACTGAAATGATACAGGATTTGGGATGGAAATCATTAAAAGAAAGGCGTCTTTCGCTGCGACGGAACCTTCTCAGAAAATTACAAATGCGAAAAGTTCAAAGAAGGGTAGCCCTTTTTGTATTATCGCGAAATATGGGAGAGAGAGTTACTGAAATGATACAGGATTTGGGATGGAAATCATTAAAAGAAAGGCGTCTTTCGCTGCGACGGAACCTTCTCAGAAAATTACAAATGCGAAAATATTTTGTTGACACCGACCTACATAGGGAGAAACCATCACCACGATAAAATAAGGGAAATCAGATCTTGTACGGAAGATATAGGTGTTAGTTCTTTACGCGCACTCTACGAGATTGGAATAATAGAGAACTGTGAAGGTGGTTCGATGAACCCTCTGCCAAGCACTTAAATGTGATTTGCAGAGTATCCATGTAGATGTCAATGTTATTTTCATGCTGATAAGGTTCGTGACTGCGGTATTATGTTCTGCAGTGACTTTTTGCAGTTGTCGTCCTGTTACTTTTCGTCCCAGTCCTCTTCAGTTACCGCCTGTCACGATCACACACAACACACTTTCGTTAACGTTATTACTTAGCGAATCATGTTTTTACGCTTTCCTTGTATGCAGTGCCAATCTTTGCTACGGTGTCTCTTGAAACACCATATATTTTGTCTACCTCGTTTACAGACCCATGCATCATACGAGCACCAACAGTTTGCCAATGTTGGAATTCACTTAGATCCAACATAACGTACTCACAACTACACTGTTCTGACCACGAGTGACGCTTGTAACGTATTGAGGGTGCCTTTCATGGTCAAATGTAACAGCGCAACCTGCAGGCTTGGCTAGCGTCTGCATTTATGTTCAAGCATGCATTTCTCGAGATGTTGTCGAACTTCTGACCAACCCCTGTATATCATTTCTTTTCAAAATAAAAGCTTTGTAAACCGATGTATATTACAAAAGTTACCCGAAGTTTCTTTCTTCGTTCATGTACTGTGAGATAGGACATATATTTTCGAAGCACCCTATACTCTCTAAGTCCTTAAAATCTTGCGCATATTTCGCTTTGTATCCGTTCATAAGTATTTTCACTCTTTCATTTCCTGTTACTGTCAGCATTTTCAGCGAGCGAGACTGTGCGGTGGTAAAACACTAGCCTCGCTGTTTGAAGAAATGCTGACAGTAGTGTGGCTATACTGATTCATATTTTCTGTAGAATAAAAAGTTCTCTGATTTCCGGCCACGTAAGGTGATTAAAATTACATGAGCTTTCAGCCAAGCACTTCTTGGTCATTATCAAATGGTTCAAATGGATCTGAGCACTATGGGACTTAACATCTTAGGTCATTAGTACCCTAGAACTTAGAACTACTTAAACCTAACCAACCCAAGTACAACACACACACCAATGCCCGAGGCAGGATTCGAACCGGCGACCGTAGCGGTCACGCGGTTCCAGATTGTAGTGCCTAGAACCGATCGGCTACCCTGGCCTGCCATTATCAAGTCAAGTGACTTCCGGTGGGCTGTGGTACGCCCCTTGTATAATGTGCACAAAATGTCGTGGGTCGCTCAGAGCGCTATAGGGGGAATGACGATCGCTAGAGGGGAAGTGCCGTTCTACACTGAAGCCTACGCTTATATTTTTTGTAAATGTTAAGTGGAGCCTCTCCATACTCACACTTGGATGTTGGCCATCAAATAAGATCTACTATCACCTCTGCTTTGGTTAGTATCTAAAGAGATTCGTTGCTGGTGGGTAACTGTGATGTGATCCTTGCTTCTCGCCCCAACCACCCATTTATATGGCCCCATGAAGGGAGATAATCGAAAAGAAGCGATCCTACGGAAGAGTAGGGCAGAGGAAAAAACGTGCCACCGCTTGAAGAGCTATGGGGAAAAAACCTCCGCCGCATTATAGGCTGGAAAAAGGGCAGCTGGCAGAAATTTTGTTGTTGCTGCGACAGTTTTGGGATTCAGGATAAGGGCTGATTTGTTAGTACTGTTAATGCGCATGCAGGAAGTATTATGTGACTGGTGAACTTGCAAATAGAAAATTTTTCATTAGGGGCTTAAACAAGGAATCAGTTGGAAGCAGTGCTAAATCAAACACTCACAGTGCGAAGGAGATATCACAAAAAAGATCTTTCGCTGTTAAAACGATAAAAAATTCAGCAGACGACGTTACGTACTATAGTGCTCAACATGTAAAATAAAGAGTATCTAGAACGTCGATTTTTTTTTTTTTTTTTGACGAGTGGCCTTCCATTTATTCGCTGTCCGCAAATGGAAAAGTCGGAATTCACCATCGACATCGCCAGTGCCCACAATATCGCTGGCACACAACTCGATAACCATTTCTTCCACTTCGTCTGTAACTTTTCCTGATCTACATGTGTTTTCTCAAAACGTTCCACCTATATGCAAGTCACTGCCAGTACTATTCAGTAATGGAGGTAAATTTTTCCTCAGCTAGCTTCCACACGTCCTCCAGCTTGAAAGTAGCGTTCTTTGCAGCCACCCATTTCCTTTACTAGTGCCCATACCATTTCTATAGCGTTTAGTTCGGGACGGTAATTGGGTAGAGGGAGAACAGAATGACCATAATGTGCCAGAAATTTATCTGCAGTTAAAACCTTTGCAAGTTTGTTGCTTTCTATTAAGGCAAGTAACTCAATCTTAGTGTTTTCCAGGTAAAATTGAATGTTAAGAGATTTTAGCTAATATGCCATCTCAGCTTTCTTGTTATGCATTGTAGGCAGTTTTTTATGCAGAATGTTGTGATAGCTAGCATTGTCAAGGACAACAACGGTGTTTTTCGGGAAGTTCGGTATCAGTTTATGTTCCAGACACCTGATAAAAAATGTATTCGTTCTGTCAAAGTGTGACACTGCTTTACGCGTTTACTTCAGTCAGATAGTGAAAGATAAATCCATTACCTTGAAAAATTTCTTTCCGTTTTAGTTCCGGATTTGAACATTAAAAGTGCATTTGACAGAAAACCTAACTTTCCTCCTACGATCAGAAACATTCCATAAACACGTTAATAAAATAGACGGAATTTTCAGTCGCTGCTTGATATAACATGTTTAAATTTAAAAGAAATACTCACTTTCTTCTGTTGTACAATATTGTAGACTAGAACAGAGTCACTGTTTCCTTGAACTTTAGACACGTTAATACCTTGCAGTCTGCAGAAATACATGTCCTTACCAGATATTTTTGTTACCTGCGTGTACTAGAATGAGACGCTGTCCGTTTGAAATTGGCGTCTTCACTTCCTCACGTGAGCCGTCTGTCCACTCATTATGTGTAGTATGCAAACTATGAATGTACGTTTCACTGACTTACATGGTCGATCTATCCTCTTCAGGGTACTTTTTTATTTTATTTAAATATTAAGTACGTTTACGTTGCATTTCTAAGCGTTCCACAAGCTTCTTCCGATTGTCTGTTGCTTTGCGCCATCAGGTAAACATTAGACACATTAATTACACAAAAATGTGTAACTAATACAAGGACATAAAAAGTTATCTTACCTGAAGACTACCTTGTGGAGTAGGTGCCGTAATGATGACATACTTCCCTTAAGAGGTATTTTCTATTATTATGGAAAAAGCGAATTTATCGTTGGACACTGCCTGTTTGTAACATGGAAATTGTGTATTAGTCTCCGCATAACTTGTTCGTCAAAATCATCTACATGTAAAATTTTTGTCTTTTTACTGGAGTAGATAAACCTCAGAAGTATCGGCAACTGCTTTTTCTCCCGCTTTCTTTACTCTTCTTATTGTCCGAAGTGAGTCACCAGCAGCAAACTCCTTTTAGCATACTTTTTAATGATATTTTTATGCCCTCTTTTGTCTCTCCCGACATAAATTTAATTACATTGTACACAATGTTCCTATGTAGAACTCTTCCTGCGCTTACGGTACTTGGAGACTGCGCTGCTATGCTGTGCAGTTACGTAGTTTTTCATGCTTAATATGACGCGTTTCGAGAATTTATTCTCATTATCAAGAAGAAGTGCCGGCCGCGGTGGTCTTGCGGTTCTAGGTGCTCAGTCCGGAACCGCGCGACTGCTACGGTCGCAGGTTCGAATCCTGCCTCGGGCATGGATGCGTGTGATGTCCTTAGGTTTAAGTAGTTCTAAGTTCTGGGGACTGATGACCACAGATTTCAAGTCCCATAGTGCTCAGAGCCATTTGAACCATCAAGAAGAAGTAGTTACATAGGTATTTCATGTGGCGATTGAATGAGTGTTTTTTCTGTCTCTACTGCCTTGCAGTTGGGTTTTTATGATTTAGTGCAATCCGACAGATTTCCCTTGTCCGATTTCCCGAAACCTCACATAAAAAACCTAGGTAAATATTTGCACTTGATCATGAGAATAAATTCTCGCAAAACATCGCGTGTATCGTGAGAAAGTAAGTAACAGGTGCAACGTTCCACTACTCAAATTACGTATGCTATTTCTGTTAAAGGTCGTCTTGTCGTTATGTTAAGATTTTTAGCAAAAGGCGAAAGGTTGTAGTATAGTACCCAAATCCCAAAGTGTAACGGTTTACGTGTTATTCCAGAATCATGTAAACCAATACACTACCTTTCTAAGGAGGAATTTATAAAGGTTAAGCAGGTTATTTAGAGAACAAATAAATACATTTATTTCACTTATGTACACTTCGAGTACACTTGTCTTCTCACATCTCCTTCCACATCCTTTCTTTTTATATGTAAGCTTAACATCATCCACATTGTGGCCACTTCGAATGCAGCTGCTTGCTGCAGCTGTTTCCTTGTAAGATACCAGCCGCTTTCTACGATTTCTGTAGTCAGCGTGCCTTGTGTTATGAAGAATTTCGTATTCTTCACACTTTGCAGTGATCACTGTGGTGGTAGCTACGCACCAAGTACAAAGCTTAACGCACTAAGGCAAGTGAAGCGAACTGTATACAATGGCGAACTTTAATCAAAATTAGGCCCTCGCTCTAATTTTTATGAAATATCTTTGCTAAAAGCAAAATCCAAAGATTTGACCAAATCTAAAGATTTGACCAAAGGGCTTTGATAAGTATTTATCGTTGGCCAGGAACACTACATTGCTGACGTCACACAGATGTACGCTCCGGACTGTATTTATCGCTGGCCACGTGGCAGCTAGTGTACATAAGGGGCGTACCAGCAGCCCACTGGCAGGCATACTTCTTGACAAAGGCCAACGAGTGCTTGGCCCAAAGCTCGTGTAATTTTAATCGCACGACGTTGCTAGAAATTCGGGAACTTTTTTATTCAGAGTTACCGCCGCGAGACTCATCATGCCGGCCGAGGTGGCCGAGCTGTTCTAGGCGCTCAGTCCGGAACCGTGCGACTGCTACGGTCGCAGGTTCCAATCCTGCCTCGGGCATGGATGTGTGAGATGTCCTTAGGTTAGTTAGGTTTAAGTAGTTCTAAGTTCTAGGGGACTGATGACCTCAGATGTTAAGTCCCATAGTGCTCAGAGCCATTTGAGACTCATCATTCTTACATTTGTTCCGTCGCTTCCGTGAAGACAAATTCCGGAATGGTTCCTTTGAAAAAGGACATATCTGATCTCCTTCCCCCTCCTTCGCTATCCCGACCGTGCAATCCGTCTCTGATGACACCGTCGCCGACTAGACGCTGGATCCTAAGCTTCCTTCCTTCCTTCCGGAGTAGACTGGGCGCATGCGCCACGATAGTGGGCGCATTACCTCGCAGGTGAAGCGAACAACGCGGTCAGATGGCGCGCGGCGATGAATATTGATGAGGCACACATTAGTACAGCCTCCATCCGCCGCGCCTGACATATTACTCGTGACCGGCGTCTCCCCGCGCCGCCTTCCAGCAGCACGGCTCCCTGGGCCTTATCGCGTGGCCTGTCTCCCGCCGTCCCAGATGCCGCGTGATTACACACGCAGGAAGGCGCTCCATCATCGGACGGCCAGGTGGGATAAGGCGCTGGCTGAGCACAGCGGCAAAAAAAGGCTCGGCTCGGCTTGGCCAGTGTCCCGGATCCGAGACACGAGCGTGGGTCTACCTACTCGGAACTGGCCGGGACCCTGCACTACAGGTTCCGTAATGGAGGTCAAGGCGCCAGGGGTCAGCCGGCCGTCCGCCGGCTGGTGGCTCGGCGCTGCCGCCCCTGCCGCCCCTGCCGAGCGGCGCCTGCGATGTCGGCGTACGGAGGCGGCGCGCTATCAGGGCCACGGCCGCTGCGGCGATCAAGTGTCCGGCAACGCGGGAGCCGAGAAGTGGGAAGCTGCCGGATCGTTCTCCACAACTGACGTCCAGTATTCGAATATCACGCCCGAGAGCAGGGCAATCTCTATAGTGCAAAAAGTGGCAAATGACTCTAAATCACGAAAAGTGTGAAGCACTAAAAGAAATCCTCTAAATTTCAGTTACGCGATAAATCACACAAATCTAAACGCTGTAAACTCAACTAAATACTTAGGAATTACAATTATAAATAACTTAAATTGGAACGATCACGCCGGACGCTGTGGCCGAGTGGTTCTAGGCGCTTCAGTCCGGAACCGCGTTGCTGCTACGATCGCAGTTTCGAATCCTGCTTCGGGCATGGATGTGTGTGATGTCCGTAGGTTAGTTAGGTTTAGGTAGTTCTAAGTCTAGGGGCTGATGAAATGGTTCAAATGGCTCTGAGCACTATGGTACTTAACATCTGAGGTCATCAGTCCCCTAGAACTTGAACTAATTAAACCTAACCAACCTAAGGACATCACACACATCCATGCCCGAGGCAGGATTCGAACCCGCGACCGTAGCGGTCGCGCGGTTCCAGACTGTAGCGCCTAGAACCGCTCGGCCAAAGCGGCCGGCTTCGGGGCTGATGACCTCAGATGATAAGTCCCATAGTGCTCAGAGCCATTTGAACCATTTTTGGAACGATCACATGGATAATGTTGTGGGGAAAACACACCAAAGAATGCGATGTATTGTTAGCACGCTTAGATGCTGTAAAATATCAACTAAAGAGACTGCTTATACGACGCTTGTCCGACCTCTTCTGGAATACTGCTGTGCGACGTGGGATCCGCATCAGACAGGGCTGACGGAGGACACTGAAAAAGTTCAAAGAAGGGCAGATCGTTTTGTATCATTGCAAAATAAGGGACAGGGTGTCAGGGACATGATACACGAATGGGGAGGGGGGGGGGCGGGAGGGGAGACAGCAATCATTAAAACAAAGACGTTATTCGCTGCGGTAAGAACGTCTCATGAAATTTCAATCACCAGCTTTCTCCTCAAAGCGTGAAAATATCTTGTTGGCGCCAACTTACATAGGGAGAAATGCTCATCACAATAAAATAAGCGAAATCAGAGCTCGCACGGAAATATTTAAGTGTTCGTTTATACCGCGTGCTCCTCAAGAGTGGAACGGTAGAGAAGCAGCATAAAGGTGGTTCGCTGAACCCTCTGCCAGGCACTGAATTCTGAATTATAGAGTAATCACGTAAATGCAGATGTAACTGTATATTCATTTTGACGTTTCAGACCGGCTCCTGTCGAGACCAGAACGAGAAGTGTTTGAAACGTTGCTCCCGTCTCGCTCTCGGCACTTCGTGGCGGCTTCGCCGCGGCCACGGAATGGATTCCATGTTCCCTAACGAAGTGCGGCGAGCCAAACAAATTGTTACGCATATTTATTCAGAAACGTTTATAGGCCGAACCAAGTTCATTCTCTGCACTGCTACACTGTTAAAACCAATCTCAATAATTACGAAGTAGATTCACATTCTACGGCTATACATGGACGTCAGCTGGTTGCGATGCATGAAGATTTGTGTCGGGGCGGGCCTCGAACCCGGATTTCCCGCTAATCGCGAGTGGTCGTTTTGACCATTTTGGCTATCCGAGCACGCCTCCAGGAACGATCCAAACTTCCTTTAAGCTCGCAAAATTCGTGATTCCCGCACTGGAAACAAATATTATATCCTCATTTTAGGCCGTCGAGGCAAAGATTCATCATTGACGGTTAGAAAGTCTGTTTTTACACAATATCTTTATCCTTACAATACAGTGTCCATCAGATATGCATAGATATCTGCACGTCACTTTAAATATGGGTCGCCACCCTCTCCTTTGCCCGCGAGACAGGGCTAAACTTCTCTGTACTACAAAGTCGATGATTAAAACCATTTAGCTGCTTTCTTTCAGAAAATTATGAAACCCGATTTTAAAATCTACACCGCTGAAAGTGTATTATCACGTTCCTCTTTTCCTCGCTCCGCCACCTTTTCCTCTCACGCCAACTGCTGCTAAGGCACATAATTGTAACTTACCTTCCCACTATTTCTAATTATTGTTGGGCTTACCATGTACGTATTGTAATTTTTAATTTCTAAATGTAGTATGACATGTCTATTGAAAAATATGTACTGTAAAACATATAGAAAGCCTGGTTAGATGTAAGAGGCCTACCTGGATAGCCGAGGATATTAGAGCACCCACTTCCAGGATATGGGAAATGGGAAGATGTGCTGGCCCTATTAACGAGTGTCGGTGAGACAGCCAGCATGGATATCATTTTTAGGCGGTTTCTTGATTTCGACTAGGTAAATACCACGTTGATATCCACGTCCCGTCTCAGATACACCCTACGCAAACATTTAGAAACCTTTATAATACTTTCACATAGGGCTTACTCTACACGCTTACAGGTGAGGTACACTGATGCTGTCCTGGAGGGGGCGGGAGGGGGGGGGGAGGGGGGAGGGAGGACTAAGATGTTCAGTCTCCTTAAAACCGTAATCAGCAGCAGATTAACATGGGGCCTGTCGGTCTTAAATCTTCCCAAGTTAAATTAAAATTTAAAAAAAAAAAAAAAAAAAAAAAAAAAGCTGTTCATGGCGCGACTACAGCTAGATTACAACAACTTACACCGATCATCTCTTTATATACACTCATGCTCATAAATTAAGGATAACTGCAGAATGGGGTGCCACACAACGTGGCACTACACAAAACTGGCGCTAATAGCATAGGCACATAGAGAACACACACGACACAGATCTGTAAGTCCACGGTATTAGTGATAAGTTGAGAAAACCGTCTCGAAACACATGTGCTGCAGAACGCCACTGTTTCCTGCGCATGTGCCCCGACATCAATATGGGATATGATCACCACGCACTCATTCACAGGCCTCGCAACGGGTTGGCATACTCTGGATCAGGTGGTCGTGCAGCTGCTGGGATATAGCCTCTCATTCTTGCACCAGTGCCTGTCGGAGCTCCTGAAGTGTCGTAGGGGTTTGAAGACGTGCAGCGATACGTCGTCCGAGAGCATCCCAGACGTGCTCGATGGGGTTTAGGTCGGAGAACAGGCAGGCCACTCCATTCGCCTGATATCTTCTGTTTCAAGGTACTCTTTCACGATGGCAGCTCGGTGGGACCGTGCGTTATCATCCATCAGGAGGAAGGTGGGACCCACTGCACCCCTGAAAAGGCTGACATACTGGTGCAAAATGACGTCCCGATACACCTGACCTGTTACAGTTCCTCTGTCAAAGACATGCAGGGGTGAACGTGCACCAATCATAATCCCTCCCCAAACCATCAAACCACGACCTCCATACAAGTCCCTTTCAAGGACATTAAGGGGTTGATATCTGGTTCCTGGTTCACGCTAGATGAAAACTTGGCGAGAGTCACTGTTCAGACTACACCTGGACTCGTCCGTGAACATAACCTGGGGCCACTGTTCCAATGACTATGTACTGTGTTCTTGACACCAAACTTACAGGCTCTCCTGTGACCAGAAGTCAGTGGAATGTAGCTTGCACGTCTCCGGGCGAATAAACCATGTCTGTTCAATCGTCTATATACTGTGCGTCTGGAGACAACTGTTCCAGTGACTGTGGTAAGGTCCCGAGCAAGGCTACATGCAGTACTCCGTGGCCGTCTGCGGGGACTGTTGGTGAGATAACGATATTCTTGTGGTGTTGTACACTGTGAGCGCCCAGTACTGTAGCGCCTGTGTCTGCTGGAATAATTGCCATAATCTTGAGATCACACTTTGTGGCACACGGAGGGCCTGTGCTACGACCTGCTGTGTTTGACCAGCCTCCAGTCGCCCTAGTATTCTACCCCTCATAACGTCATCAATATGTGTTCTTTGAGCCATTTTCAACACACAGTCACCATTAGCACGTCTGAAAACGTCTGCACCGTACTCTAACATGCACCGACACACCTCTGCGTATGTGGACTGCTACCAGCGCCACCGTGCGACGACCGCAGGTCAAATACACCGCATAGTCATACCCCGAGGTGATTTAAACCCGCAGACCGCCCACCAGAGCGTTGTTTCACCATGTATCAGCGTTATCCTTAATTTATGAGCATGAGTGTATATCAGTCAAAACATTCTGACCTCTTCCCATAGCGACGCTGGATGCTATTTGGTGGCGTCGTGGCCACGTGGCGCGGTAACAAGAGAATGTAAGCGGAGCAGACACGGAGGGAGTATCACTCTTGACAAAGATATGGGCTGCAAATGGGGAAATTAACCGAGATAATTAACTTTGACCAAGGGCACATTATTAGCATGCAGAGCCTGTGAACGAGTATCTCGAAAACGGAGAAGCTGGTCGAATGCTTACGAAATTCAAATGGCTCTGAGCACTATGGGACTTAACATCTGAGGTCATCAGTCCCCTAGAACTCAGAACTACTTAAACCTAACTAACCTAAGGACAGCACACACATCCATGCCCGAGGCAGGATTCGAACCTGCGACCGTAGCGGTCGTGCGGTTCCAGACTGAAGCGCCTAGAACCGCTCGGCCACACCGGCCGGCCGAATGCTTACGAGCTACTGCCTTGAGCATCTACGGAAAGAGGTAGAAAGACGGTGAAACTTTACTAGCGCTAAATGGTTGGACGTCCACTACTCTTCACAGAATGTGGGGTTAAGAGGCTTATCTGCTCTGTGAAGTAGGATAGATAGTGATCTATAGCATCTCTGCCGAAAGAGTACAATGCTGGTGCACGCACATGTGTTCCGGAGCACACCGTTCATCGTACATTGTTGAACATGGAACTTCGCAGCAGACCACCCCTACGTGTGCAGACAGTTTATCGAACGACATAGTCAGTCAAGATTACAGAGGACACGGAAAAATCGGGATTTGACCGTCGATCAATGGAATCATGTCGGCTCTTCAGGGTGAATCATATTTCTTCTGCACTAGGTGGTAGTAGTAGTAGTAGTAGTAGTAGTAGTAGTAGTAGCTTTATTCATCCGTAGATCTCTTTTTACAAGGATATAGGACATGTCAAAGTATTTACAAGTTTCGATCAATTTAAAATAAGCTAATGTGTGTACACATATATTTAAGACTTCTAGTTAGGGACAATCATTAGATTTACTCCTGGTATACAATACTTTTTTTACAAATAACTTATTAAATAATGTAATGCCACACTGTTCACTCATATCTCACTATCAGTCACTATAAACACTATTCACACATTGTTTCATAACACTTCACTCACTACACACACACACACACACACACACACACTGGTGATCTCTGAGCCATTTTCTGTACCGCAACTTCCCATTTGCTATCCTGAAATACTGAGTCAGCATCCCTCCACAATGAGTGAGATGTTGAGCTCAGAAAGAGGAAGAGGTGTTAGTATTGTGTTATGCATAGCTTGGGGGTAAGTATTTCTCGAAAGGAAAAAAAAAGGAAAAAGACATAAGGTGAAGTGTTATGTGGAATGTTGGATGTTTTATAATCATTATTATTATTATTATTTATTTGTATAACATTTTTTTATCAAACCCATAATCTGTTTTATCTAAGTAATCCTTCAGTGTATAAAATGTATTGCATAACAGGTACATTTTATCTGCCTTTTTAAATAAGTGTATTTTTTCAATTTCTTTAATCTCTTTTGGTAATTTATTGTACAGTTGTATTCCTAGGTAGAAAATGCTGTTTTGAGTTTTATGTTTATTTTTTCTTGGTAAATGTAAGTCGAGTCTATCTCTTGTTTCATGGTCATGGACAGAGCTGTTTGTGCAGTAATTACCAATGTTATATTTGATGTGTACAACTGACTGGTAAATGTATTCACATGGAGCAGTTAAAATCCCCAGTGTTTTGAACAGATCTTTACAATGAGCTTGACTAGTATTTTTGGTTATTATTCTTATGGCTCTTTTCCGGAGTTCGAAAATTGTGTCCATATTTTGTGCGTTTGTTCCCCTAAAAAGAATGCCATAGCTAAGAATTGAGTGTACATATGAATAATATGTAACTAAAAGACACTGCATGTTATACACTGATGATGGGATTCTAAGGGCATAACATGGTGATGACATTCTGTTTGCAAGCACGTTTGTGTGCTCACAGCACTTCAACTGAGAATCAATATTCATTCCTAGAAATTTTGCATTTGTTACACAGTCTATAGAGGTGCCATCTACATTTAATTTAACATTGTCATTTTTACTCTTCAAACTGAAATTCATGGCATTAGTTTTCTTTATGTTCAGTGTCACTTTATTACTTATTGACCAATCATAAACGTCCTTGACAGTTTGTTTTGCTTTCTTAGCAAGTTCTCTTGTTTTCTCAGTGACTATAATATTGCTGTCATCAACAAAGAGAATTTTTTCACCATGAGTAACACTACTCGGAAAATCATTGATGTATATCAGGAACATCATTAGTCCTAGTATGCTACCTTGCAGAACCCCTATATTAATGTATTTTGATTCTTATAAGTGTTTTACTAAATGTTTAGATCTATTTGAAGTATGCGTTATCTCTACTCTTAGTACCCTATCTGTTAGGTATGATCGAAACCAGTCATTAGCTACCCCTCTTATTCCTAATGCTTCTAATTTACTTAATAGAATCTTGTGGTCGACTGTATCAAACGCCTTAGAAAGATCCAAAAATATGCCTGTGGCACACTCATCTTTATCAAGAGCATCAAGTACAACTTTTGTGAATTCTATTATGGCTGACTCCGTATTTTTTCCACTTCGGAAACCAAACTGTGATTCGCTTAAAAGATTGTATTTATGCAGCTAATTCGTTAATCTGTCTTTCATAATTGCTTCTGTTATTTTTGAGAGTGCTGATAGTAGGGAAATGGGCCGGTAATTTTCTGTCTTCTGCATTACCTTTCTTAAGCAAAGGTACAACTCTTGCCTGTTTTAACAGCTCCGGAAATATCCCTGATGTGAAGGATTCATTTATTATATTTGTTAAGGGGCCTTGTATAATCCCTATGCATTGTTTCAGTACACACATTGGTCCTTCATCTAAGCCTACTGACTTTTTATTTTTTAGTTTTTGAACAGTTTTATCGACTTCATTCTCTGTGGTTGGAAGTAACATCATTGTATTTAGTGCAACATTATTTAAAGATGTTATATTTGTTTTGGGGAATTTTTGCTGTAACTTCTCTGCAATACTTGAAAAAATGCTCGTTAACATAGTTTGCTAAGTGTTGTGGATCATTTATTGTCTTATCCCCCTCCCTTAGCAGTATGTTATTCTGTGATTGTTTGCCTCTCCCCGTTTCCTTTTTTATAACATCCCAGACTGCTTTGCTTTTATTCTCTGCATTATATATTATTTTGTCATTAAATGACTTTTTGCAGCAATCAGCACCTTCCTATAGATCTTTTTGTATCTGTGATAGATTTTTAAGAATTCTGGTTCATTGCGAATCTTTTTCATGGAACTGACGTGTTTAAGTGTTTGGGAGGACTTCTTAAAACCTGCTGTTATCCATCTGTATTTGTGAGGTGTTGATACAGACATGCATACTTTTGGAAATGCCTTTTCAAAGTTCAATTTAAACAATATGGAGAATTTAGTGAATTTCATATTCACATTTGTTTCCTTATACACTTCATCCCAGCTTTGTTTTTCTAGCTCATTTGAAAAATCGTTTATTTTGATTTCTGATAGATGTAGTTTGTAGGCTTGTAGTTTAGGGAATGATTCGATGCCTGATTTAACTGTTGTTACTTGACAGAGATGGTCAACAACTACATCACATTTTTCCTGTCCATATTTGTGGCCACATGGTCAATTACTGATGCAGTCGTTGTTGTAACCCTTGTTGCACTATTGACCAATAGGGACATGCCAAAACTTTGAAGGATGTTTATGAAATTAGGCAGATGGTCGTCTCCACAAACGCCGTCATCTAGGCTAACGGCGACTCGAAACGTGTAACGCACCACGGACGCAGTCTGGCGGGGGCTGTATTATGCTGCGGGGGATATTCTCCTGCGCTTACATGGGGCATGTGGAAGTAATCGAAGACACGCTCAGAGCTGCGAACCACATGCATCTCTTCACGCTTGATGTCTTTCCCGGAGGCGATGTCGTCTTTCAGCAATATAACTGTCCGTGTCTCGGAGCCAGAACCGTGCTACAGTGGTTTGAGGAGCATAGGAGTATGATAGTGAACTCACGTTAATGTCTCGGCGACCAAATTTGACGTAAATCATATGCAACCCATCTGGGTCGCTATCGGGCGCCATCACCCCATAAGCAATCAGTGGCGGCCCGTTATTTACGCGAATTACATGAGTTGTGCGTCGTACCTCTGATACGAAGAATCAGTGATGGATTCGTTCTAAAGACTGACAAACAAGCCATTAAGCAGTTGGTCATAATGTTTTGGCTCATCTGTGTATAGTTATCAATTCGAAGTCAGTGCGCCAAAAGCTGAACAATAGAGCCAAATTTCAGGAAGTTTCCACGAAAATAAAAGTGATTTATTCAGTCACACGTTGCTAAATCCTTCTGTTTCATAAAATCTCACGTCGTCCGCCTCGGTAGCTGTGCATTCAGTGCAGCGGATTGCTAAGCGAAAGGACCCGGGCTCGATTACCGGGCGCCTCGGATATTTCCTCTGCTCGGGGACTGGATATTGTGTTGTCCTAACGTTCATATCGTCATAAATGGCATTCCGTTGTTGAGATGGCTGTATTTCCACGTCCCGAAAGACAATAAGTAAAAAAAATACTCACCTCTAGCTACCTAATCACTCCACTATGTAATACTTTGTCCCGGCGGAGGTTCGAGTCCTCCCTCGGGCATGGGTGTGTGTGTTTGTCCTTAGGATAATTTAGGTTAAGTAGTGTGAGATGAAGAAGCTTGCACAGGATAGAGTAGCATGGAGAGCTGCATCAAACCAGTCTCAGGACTGAAGACCACAACAACAACAACAACAGTGTGTATGCTTGGGGACTGATGACCTTAGTAGTTAAGTCCCATAAGATTTTACACACATTTGTAATACCTTCACCTATCTACCAACTAATAACGTGAAATCCCCTAAATCGCACCTTTGGTTTCAAACAACCGGAAAACCGCTGAGCTCTTGACACGTGCGCTTGCGAAGCCCGCTAGCCAGTTCGCTGAGCCCACGAATCCAATATCCAGGAGAGTTGCCGATTTACTCCCTAAATTCGCGAGCTCCTGCCAACTCTCCCAAAAATTTTTAAATAATCCCGCCTTTCAGGCAGTCCGCCACATTATCAGAATGTGAGCATTCCCACTTGTCATTTTCTGCTGCCCCTAAGAGCACTACTCTACAGACTGCTGGTCCCTGCCTGGCAAGTAACTTTTCCTTATTTGAATGTAGTAGGATAGAATCACAAACAGAAAATCTAAGCCATCAAATCCAAGCTGGGTAAAGCCTGCGCTAATAGGTTGCTGGAAACCGTCTCTTGTGTACATACCAGCCAAGATGACGACGAGTCCACAGCGCGGTCAGTAAAAATAAGTTACCACTTGTTATTTTAAGACTTCTAGCTTCTCGGATGTGTATTCAGTTTCACACTCTTATTACGAGAATTCAGGTAACAGTTTAGTAACCAGTAAACTTCCGATTCTTTAAAGGTCAAACTTCAATGTATGAAACAGCTTCAAACGTCTGGTTACAAATGAGATAAAGTGTTAAATCTTTGACGTGAAGCGTGCGACAGAGATAAAGTTTAGAAAAGTTTTGAAATTGTGCTTAAAGTTAGTTGAAATTCACTAAGTGATCTCATTATGAAACACTGAATGAATGTAGTCCCGGTAATTTGTGCTCCATTTGAAGCAAAAGCAGATTTTCTCGCTTCTCAGTGTTTATGACGTCATGTCAGCTGAACTATGTGTTGCACAGCGATATAATCTTGCAGGCATATTCAGTGATAAATGTAGATACCGCCTGCAAAGTGTATTGGGACTGGAGTTGGTGCTAAATAAGTAATAAATTAAAACCACTTGCTTAACACTACTGCACGCCGTTTTTAGCAGACGCCAGTTCTTCACGCACCTAAATGTCTATGACGTCATATCCTCTGAACTATGTGCAATACACTGATATAATGTTGCAGGTACATTCAGTGGTCTATGTGGATGATGTCTGCAAACCGTGTTGCTAATAGAGTCGGTAGTAAAGAAGTAGCAAATTAAAATATCATGTGTGGTGGTGAAGTTTTATTTGGTGGTGGTGGTTGTTAGTGTTTAACGTCCCGTCGACAACGAGGTCATTAGAGACGGAGCGCAAGCTCGGTTTATGGAAGGATTGGGAAGGAAATCGGCCGTGCCCTTTCAAAGGAACCATCCCGGCATTTGCCTGAAACGATTTAGGGAAATCACGGAAAACCTAAATCAGGATGGCTGGAGACGGGATTGAACCGTCGTCCTCCCGAATGCGAGTCCAGTGTGCTAGGCAAATCACGATTCAAGGCAACAATGACAAATATGCATATATGGTTCTCGGGCGAGACGTCGGATGTCATAGTGAAAACTCCACAATATTTCGTCAGCGCAACTGGCCGACATCTTCAGGTGCGATGAACACACTGCTAAGGCAGGACCAGGGCTCCCCATTTATGCTCGTTTTAGGCAGGAAGTGCGCATGCGTGGAGGCGCCAAATTCGATGGCCAATAGCGACGATATAAACTGATAGCTGGAAGGACAGTAACGCCACGTACAGGGTGAAGAACCAAATACTTCGGCGCACGCGCGGAGGCTGCCGCCGCTGCTCTGCGCTGCCATCGGCAGCCCCAGCGACCTCTGTCGGAAGCCGCAAGCAGTACTGCGCGTCCACGTAGGCGCCTTGATTATCCTCCCGTTGTCAACAGAATATTTATGTTGCTGGCGAATCGTCGTCCGTCTTATGACCAAAAGTATTCCTCTCCGCTCGAAGCGACTTCAATATGGCCAGTGCTGGATCCCATGCTGAACTAAGCTGAAAGCCCGTGTCTCTGTTTACAAGATTCGTCGAGCTACGTATTTCCACTGCTTCCTTAATAACACTGTCCCAGTACGAACTCGTCGATGCGAGAATTTTTGTATGTAGGTAATTCATAGAATGGCCTGTACTGAGACAATGCTCGGCCACTGCAGACTTTTCTGGTTGCTCCAGACGAGTGTAGCGTCGGTGTTCAGTGCACCTCTCTTCTACAGTGCGACAAGTTTGTCCGATGTACGACATGCCGCAGCTACAAGGAATCTCGTAAACACCGGGTCTTCTTAGGCCAAGGCTGTCCTTAGATGAGCCCAAAAGAGCTCTGAGTTTTGCCGGCGGACGAAAAACACATTTAACTTTATGCCTCTTCAATAGTCTTCCTATTTTTGAAGAGACACTACCGATGTATGGCAAGACGACCATTCCCCTTTGTTCTTCGCCTTCTTCCACTTCCTCACGTTGGGTAACCCGCTTTGGTTGTAAGGCACGGCGAATCTCCCGTTCGGAGTATCCATTTTGTTGGAAAATGGTACGCAGATGGAGTAGCTCATTGGATAAGCTGTCTGAGTCTGATATGGCTCGTGCTCTGTGGACCAACGTCCTCAGTACGCCACTTCGTTGCGAAGGATGGTGACAGCTGGTGGCCTGTAAGTATAAGTCCGTATGTGTTGGTATACGGTACACTGAGTGACCTAACGTGCCATCTTCTTTTCTCCGTACCAACACGTCCAGGAATGGAAGTTCGCCGTTTTTCTCCAGCTCCATCGTGAACTTGATGTTGGGATGAAGCGAGTTAAGATGCCCAAGAAAAACATTCAGCGATGCAATGCCGTGAGGCCAGATAACAAAGGTGTCGTCCACATATCGCCAAAAACACGTAGGTTTCAAATCCGACGTCTGGAGCGCTCTCTCCTCGAAGTCTTCCATAAAAAGATTAGCCACAATGGGAGACAGGGGACTACCCATTGCGACGCCGTCAGTCTGTTCAAAGTATTGTCCATTAAATAAAAAGTATGTCGAGGTGAGCACATGTTGGAATAACTCTAAAAGTTCCCCATCCAGCTTCTCGCTAATGAGCAACAACGATTCCTGCAGTGGTACACGAGTAAAAAGTGAGACTACGTCAAAACTCACGAGTATATCTGATGGTGCGAGTCGTAAGTTCTTGAGCCGACGAATAAAGTCTTGTGAGTTACGGATATGATGCTCACACTTTCCTACTAAAGGGCTCAATTGCGCTGCTAGATGTTTCGCGAGATTATACGTTGGTGCCCCGATATTACTCACAATAGGCCGCAGTGGCACATTATCCTTGTGAATTTTGGGCAATCCGTACAGCCTGGGAGGTACGGGCGCCTGTGTACGTAGAGCGCTCCAGACGTCGGATTTGAAACCTACGTGTTTTTGGCGATATGTGGACGACACCTTTGTTATCTGGCCTCACGGCATTGCATCGCTGAATGTTTTTCTTGGGCATCTTAACTCGCTTCATCCCAACATCAAGTTCACGATGGAGCTGGAGAAAAACGGCGAACTTCCATTCCTGGACGTGTTGGTACGGAGAAAAGAAGATGGCACGTTAGGTCACTCAGTGTACCGTATACCAACACATACGGACTTATACTTACAGGCCACCAGCTGTCACCATCCTTCGCAACGAAGTGGCGTACTGAGGACGTTGGTCCACAGAGCACGAGCCATATCAGACTCAGACAGCTTATCCAATGAGCTACTCCATCTGCGTACCATTTTCCAACAAAATGGATACTCCGAACGGGAGATTCGCCGTGCCTTACAACCAAAGCGGGTTACCCAACGTGAGGAAGTGGAAGAAGGCGAAGAACAAAGGGGAATGGTCGTCTTGCCATACATCGGTAGTGTCTCTTCAAAAATAGGAAGACTATTGAAGAGGCATAAAGTTAAATGTGTTTTTCGTCCGCCGGCAAAACTCAGAGCTCTTTTGGGCTCATCTAAGGACAGCCTTGGCCTAAGAAGACCCGGTGTTTACGAGATTCCTTGTAGCTGCGGCATGTCGTACATCGGACAAACTTGTCGCACTGTAGAAGAGAGGTGCACTGAACACCGACGCTACACTCGTCTGGAGCAACCAGAAAAGTCTGCAGTGGCCGAGCATTGTCTCAGTACAGGCCATTCTATGAATTACCTACATACAAAAATTCTCGCATCGACGAGTTCGTACTGGGACAGTGTTATTAAGGAAGCAGTGGAAATACGTAGCTCGACGAATCTTGTAAACAGAGACACGGGCTTTCAGCTTAGTTCAGCATGGGATCCAGCACTGGCCATATTGAAGTCGCTTCGAGCGGAGAGGAATACTTTTGGTCATAAGACGGACGACGATTCGCCAGCAACATAAATATTCTGTTGACAACGGGAGGATAATCAAGGCGCCTACGTGGACGCGCAGTACTGCTTGCGGCTTCCGACAGAGGTCGCTGGGGCTGCCGATGGCAGCGCAGAGCAGCGGCGGCAGCCTCCGCGCGTGCGCCGAAGTATTTGGTTCTTCACCCTGTACGTGGCGTTACTGTCCTTCCAGCTATCAGTTTATATCGTCGCTATTGGCCATCGAATTTGGCGCCTCCACGCATGCGCACTTCCTGCCTAAAACGGGCATAAATGGGGAGCCCTGGTCCTGCCTTAGCAGTGTGTTCATCGCACCTGAAGATGTCGGCCAGTTGCGCTGACGAAATATTGTGGAGTTTTCACTATGACATCCGACGTCTCGCCCGAGAACCATATATGCAACATGTCCGTCGGGAAAGCCTCAAGCAACACAATGACAAATATGTTTGTCGTTTCGGAAGATATATTCGTTTAGAAAAATCACCTTGCATGACAGGCAAAGATAATGGAAGCCGGTTAAAAAGCCTTTCTAACAATACCTCATTCAGCCCTGTACGATAATTGTTCGTTGAGAAATAGATATGTTGACTTGAGAAGTTCCCTTCCTGTTTTTTATTTCATACAAATCTACAGTTTTATTCTGATCTTGATTAAATTTTGCACGCTTTATCTTAAAGGCGAGAGGAAGATCGGTGGCTACATAAGATTTCGCAGTGTGATAAGATTTCGCAATGTGACATGAAACATTTATGTGCGTAATATATGTATGTAATATATAAAAAGGAAAAGTTGTTACCAAAAATCTCTAAAAGTGCTTTGTTGGTTTACTTAAAATTTCTATACGATCCTCTAATAAACATTTTGGTAGACATAGGCTATATATTTTCAATATAAATAATATATATTAACATATATACAAAATATGTAAAGCAAAAAAACTTGTTACCAAACATCTCGAAAAGTACTAGACCGATTTACTTCAGATTTCTACATTCAGGCGAAACAATGAAGAACATTAATGAAAACTTAAATGCTTAACGAACGAATTATATCGTGGTAAGATGAATGAAATTCCTATTGCGAGAATAAATTACAGGGGCAATATCCGTCTCGGAGCCAGTACCATTAGACGTCGCTAGATCGCGGGACGAGCGAAAGTTCGAGAATTTGACACAAACGTGATTGCAAACTCATTTTTATCGATTTCATGCCGTTGTTACATTTGAAATATACTGTAGAAGATATTTTTGACTGTGTTTCAAAATTATTTTTATTATTCAGATCGACAGTACCAGAACGATGAGGCAAGTCGTGGATGTAGTACCGACAAAAATCACTATATCACGGACGGATCGAAAGATCTAACAGAACCCGAGATTTCCCGAACAGTGACGTAATCTGTTCGAAGAGTTCCAGTCGTGCTCAAACACAGCCCTACTTGAAACGGTGAAAACTGAGCTGAAACAATAGAAGAAGATTTCTCCAAAACCACAATGAGATACTTATCGCAAAATGAAACAACTGATGGCGCAACTAATCGTATTTCATACAGCATATTTTTAGAGTCAAGATAGGTCTTCTAGACCATAAAGTGTATTGAAATAATAAAAGTGTGTATTTTCCAGTTAGATTTTAAGTACATTATGCATTGCAGATATATTACTATTATTTATATTTGACACAGGAATCAAACATAATCTACGAGATAATTGCTATTACTAAACTTTTGGTTTGGATTTTGATGTATGTTTGAAAAAGTCAGAACCGGAAGCCTAAAACCTGATTTTTATTAATGCTGCATATGAAGATCTATTAATTTGTCGCATTCCGTTGACACCCACTGACTCAAATATGCCCTTACAGCTTCCCGTACGGCTTGCATTCGTTGTCTCAACGAGGTACAGGGCCAGTCATTTTGTGTGGCACATATTAAACATCCAAGGCAAAGCGGTTAGTAATGTATATGATGAACAAATTTTTGTTGCCCATAGAAGCTGTTAGACAGGCAATATGCAACTGGTATCCGGTTTCAGGATAGTCGCTTATTGAACAGGATTTCTCAGAAGGAATGATCATTATTCAGGAATATGACAGGAACAATCATTCGAAGCAAAAAAGTCTAGTAAACATGGGCTTTAAATTGCATACCTTAAGAGCTATGAACACTTCTTCATCTTCAATACTATGAAACAACTCTGTTATATTGCAAGATCTTTCCTTCCCATATTTTGAGAGGTCGGAATAAGGCAAGGTGAGACTATTGGAAGCAAGAGAATCGAATTTTTTTTTAAGAATATTTTCCTCGGAATCCCATGATAAAGTCTCACATCAGAGAAATAACGATAATCCAAAAACAATGGTTATTCTAATTCGTTTTGAAAAGTAAGATGTTACCAGAACATCTAACTTCAGAAACAGATGTTGCTTTGCTTCATTTAAACAATGAAATTGTTTTCTCTTGAGTTGGAGCAGATGCAACGTAATCCGACTTTATGCACGCAGGTCTGCCACATACTCATTCCAGAACCAATAAATCCTCAAGAACAGCCGAGACTGCCGCGGCTGAACCTTAGGATGCCACAAACAACTCGATTACACTCGTAGGCCCACCGTCCGTGTGGGTAGAAACAAGATCATTGTACTGCCCCAAGGTATCTGACGTGGTTGCACGATCCTGCACAGCCGAGTGAACTGTATGTCTGTCCTCTCGCGTGCTAGTCGCGTGTGGGGTGCTGAGATCCTGCATGAAGCTGAGCATTGCCGTCGATTCCATGTTCCGTGGGACATCGAGCAACGCAAGCAGCAGTATCACGGAACGATAAACCGCTATCCCGACAGGCCACTATCCTTCCGCTGTCTAATTCCGACGTGTGCTGGCAGACGTTTTTCCCTCTTACAAGTGGTCTTTTCGAAAGTATCTACCACTCAAATGTAATTTTTGAATGATAAATCTGCTGTGTAATCTTTCCTTATAAAGAAATATTCCACTGCCATATCTTGCCGTGTATATCTTGTTCCTATATACTTCGTGCTGTCACACAGGAATGCTAATCAATTTTATATTCGAGTCCTTAGTACACTGCATGCCAATTTGGCGTTTGTTACAAGCTGTCTTCATGGTATTATAATAGCCGGCAGCGTATTTCAGTTAATTTAATCTTTTATAATCGATATGTTTGGAAAACATTGCAACTGTGCCAATAAAGATTTAAATGACAAAAATTCGTTTGCCTTAAGCGTAAACAACATGTTGAGGGGATTTATTCTCATTTTCGAGTGCCGTGAGAGTTTATGTAATTAATGGACATACTTTTTGAGTGTGTATCGTGCTCACTTTCTTTTCCTGCAGTCGTATTTTTATGTTCTCGAGATTTTTGTGTTCACACACGCAACACATATTCACAGTTTTGTTTACACAAAACAGTAAACACTACGTATGAAGTGTTGCGTTATCATTTTGGAGGAGCAGGCGTTAACAGTAACTTTAGAGCACACACACATACACATACACATTGGAGGACATGTGCGTTAATGTCTTTAGATATGGTCCGTAAGATTATCAGCTGTATGTAACCTATTATAAACAAGTTGACAAACTCAGTAAGACAGGCTACTTTTGGCATCAACACGAGCGCACAGCCACAGAGGTATCAGCTACGTCCACTGCGTGCAGCCTGTCGACTGTTGCCGCACGGCTGTCGATCCAGCAGCGGCCGTGGCTACCCGTTGGTCATGACCATGGCCCTCGTGGCGGCCACGGCCGTGGCGGCTGCAGTGGGTCTGTGCCGTTACTGCCACGCAGGGACGCACTTCGTTGTAGTAGAAGACTGGATACTGAAGCTCACGGGACTAAATATTACCGACCTAGGTGGCGCAGTGGTTAGCTCACTGGTCTCGCATTCGGGAGGTCGGCGGTTCAAACCCGCGTCCGGCCATCCCGATTTAGATTTACGTGATTTCCCTGAATTGCTTCAGGCAAATGCCGGGATGATTCCTTCGGAAAGGCACGACCGACTTCCTTCCCCATCATTACCTAATCCGATGGGACCGATGACCTGTCTGGTCCCCTCCCCCAAATCAACCAGCCAACTAACTAAATATTAGTCGCAAAATTAAAAGAGAACAATAGTCACATTGGAGCGCTGTAAACGGTGGCTCATGTAACTATCCACCGCTGACGTAGGTCGCGGCAGTTAGGTATGTGACAAGCTGCATTTTCTCCACAAGCTGCATTATGACTACTAGGACCTGACATCACATTACTTTATGCAGGTCGCAGTGCTCCACATAGACCTCTTAGGCAGGTATCGAACTTCAAGTCCAGCGTCCTCGTGTGTTGCTACCTACGTTAGTATCATCTACATGAGCATCACTTCTCAGGAAAACCAGATTTTTCAGTCCATGTGGATATAATTTAATTTATGTATCTGACAGTCAGTTGTATGGAATCAGTACAGTAAGACGAGTCGACGTAAAGGCGTGACAGAACGGTACAAAGAAGCTGTCACGTGTGGACGTGCCCACGACCACACCGTGAATGAAGTTGCTCGATTCTTTTGTGTATCGACAAGGTATGTCCAACGTATCTGCAAGGAATAGAACACCACTCGCAACCATATAACATGACGTAGGTACAGTGTTCGTAAACACATCTCAACCGACAGGAACCGAAGACGAATGGTAAACATTGTAAGTGACTTTCGACTTCAATTTCGACAGGAATAGCTGCTGTCAGTGAATGCATGTCCAGCTCAACCAGTTTCCAAGCGAACAATGCGAAGAGAACTTAATGCAGTGGAATAAGCTACCTGACAAAAAGCAGTTTCTACCAGCGGCACATAAATATGTTTAGTGGTCCACACAACACAGAAACTGGACAATAGCAGATTACATGGGTATTGCGTGGTGCCACTAGTCCAATGAGGCACTTAACCCGCAGAATGTGGGAACTGTAGCTCAGACCAGCGCTCGTACTGTGATTCTTCTCCTTCTTATTATTCTTCCTCTCTCTCTTTTTTTTTTTTTTTGCCACGGCTTAGGTCCACTCATTCTGTGTACCATGAATATAAATTAGGATTTCCAGAACGTACTTTCACTCTGCAGCTGAGTGTGCGCTTATTTGAAACTTCCTGCAGATTAAAACACTGTGCGGGGCTGCAAGGCAAGGAGTAGAACCTCTCTGAAGTTTGGAAAGCGGAAGAAGAGGTACTGGTGGCGGAAATGGAGCTGCGAGGGCGATCTTGAGTCGTACTTGGATAGCTCAGTCGGTGGAGCATTTGTCCACAGGTCGTAGTTTCGAGTCCCCGTTCGTCACCCAGTTTCAATCTGCCAAGAAGTTCGATGAATCTGCAGGCTTATTCCAGAATTCTTGGTTACGAAGTGTTGCCATTTCTTCTACATATTCATGATGCAAAATGGAATACTTTTATTGACTATCCCGCAAAAGATAAAACAGAGACTGTAGAATACTATGCAAGGCTTCAGGGTGAAATCAATATAAAAAATACGTTACAGAAGGCGTGGAAAATAGATTTCATTAGTAGATTGGATCGATAGAGAAAGATGCTTTGCAACGAAAAAACAGTTCATTTGCTTTGTCAATGGGAAAACGGTAGGTTCTGAAGTACGAACTGCTAGAAAATGTTTGTTATTTATTAGATTTTGTGCCATCTGACCATAATAAAACAACATTCTAGGATGGAGAAACTTTTTAATCTAACGAATGGATAATGGCAGCCATAGACTGACGTTTTTCCGACATTCCAGATTCTTACCGCACGAGGAGAACACGGCAAGTGCCATAACCTGATTCCCCGAAACTTCACTCAGTGAAGAGGAGTCAGAAGAAACGAACACTTGTCTCGGATTATCTGTAGATACTCGACCGCTTCTGAGGAAACGGCGGTCAAAATTTGGACTTAATTTAGATGCCTTTTAGAGCGCTATAATCTCAGCCGAAATGGTGACACAGTGGCTGGCGTCGCTGCCCCTCACTTTTGCGCTCCGTATTCGAAACCAGATTATTGTTTTTATTTATTTTCCTTTATTTTTCGTTTATCTACCGATGCCCGTAGAAAGTTACAACACGTATGTTTCTTATCAAGTTAGAGAACACAAGGACGCTATATTAATTGTAAAATTACAAATGAGTTTCACAATAAGTCATACATTTATTAAATAATATGCATATGTATGGTATATTCAGGGGTTATAATCTTTTTAGATTCTCTTAGTCCTATATTTCATTCTTGTATGAGATCTTATACTTTATTCTTATGTTTGTTCTTCAGGAGGATTTGGTGCATTCCCTTGGATGATACCGATCGTAGAAACTTTCGAAACATCGTAATTCCGAACACCACGAGCATCGCACGAAGGCAGGCCTGCCACAGTGACATTTATTCGAATGAATCTCGCTCGGGAAACAAACGTCGTTAACACTGCTGAAGATTTCAAGCTTTGGCAATAATTTCGCGGCAACTCACGAGTAACGGATCACTCTACCGAAAACGGGCTCTTGCTACTGATTATGAATCAAGATACACTATAGGAATTTCACCGAAAACAAATGCAAGTAATTTTCTCATTCTTTTATTGTTCTTTGTTTTTTACTTGATTCAACAGGCATACAATTAGTAGAATAATAAGGACAACGTTATTAATGGCACTTGCCGTGTTCTCCTCATCAGTGACAGAAAATGTCACTGTTAAGTGTTGCTAAGTGTTGTGGATCATGTACTGTAGATCTGTCGAGCTTCTCCCAGCAATGACAAAAGAGATCAAGTCACACTCATAAACATAAAAATGGTTCAAATGGCTCTGAGCACTATGGGACTTAACATCTGAGGTCATCAGTCCCCTAGAACTTAGAACTACTTAAACCTAACTAACCTAAGGACATCACACACATCCATGCCCGAGGCAGGATTCGAACCTGCGACCGTAGCAGTCTCGCGGTTCCGGACTGAAGCGCCTAGAACCGCTCGGCCACCGCGGCCGGCTCATAAACATAAAATGCTGTTCAAAAGAACCACTGAAAACTAATATTATTTTATTCCAACCAGAGAACTGTGTTGAGATTATTGTAATTGTCAACCAGATAATGTTCATGGGCAGTGTACTGCCAGTTACAACGTACTTGTAAGTCTCTCGAATTAACAAGAAGCGTAACTCTCTCATGAGCTCCCCTCCTTAGATGTCACCGCGAGACAGCAATAAGGAAGATCTCGCAGCTGGTTCCTGTGGAGGCTATTGATAGGGGGGATTTCACAAGGCATGGCCTGCACCTCAATAGGAAAGGGAAGGGCAAACTGGCAGGGTTGTCAGCGAAATCCATAAGCGGGGACACTAGTACTCATGGATGTACCTCTTTTTAGACTACGAGGTGCATTCAAGTTCTAAGGCCTCCGATTTTTTTCTAATTAACTACTCACCCGAAATCGATGAAACTGGCGTTACTTCTCGACGTAATCGCCCTGCAGACGTACACATTTTTCACAACGCTGACGCCATGATTCCATGGCAGCGGCGGAGGCTTCTTTAGGAGTATGTTTTGACTACTGGAAAATCGCTGAGGCAATAGCAGCACGGCTGGTGAATGTGCGGCCACGGAGAGTGTCTTTCATTGTTGGAAAAAGCCAAAAGTCACTAGGAGCCAGGTCAGGAGAGTAGGGAGCATGAGGAATCACTTCAAAGTTGTTATCACGAAGAAACTGTTGCGTAACGTTAGATCGATGTGCGGGTGCGTTGTCTTGGTGAAACAGCACACGCGCAGCCCTTCCCGGACGTTTTTCTTGCAGTGCAGGAAGGAATTTGTTCTTCAAAACATTTACGTAGGATGCACCTGTTACCGTAGTGGCCTTTGGAACGCAATGGGTAAGGATTACGCCCTCGTTGTCCCAGAACATGGACACCATTTTTTCTGCACTGGCGGTTACCCGAAATTTTTTTGGGTATTTCATGATACACTTGTAAGAGAATTTGAAAACTGTTTCCCCAAGAAAGTAGTTAAATCTAATTATAAGAAACCATGCAAAAAACCTTGGCTTACTAAAGGAATAAAAATATCTTGTAACCACAAAAGGGAACTGTATCTAACAACAAGAAAGAGTAATGACCCAGAAACAGCCAAATATTTTAAAAACTACTGTGCTACATTAATAAAAGTTATTAAAAAGTCCAGAAGCATATGTATCATGTCTGAGATTAATACCTTTGATAACAAAATCAAAACAATTTGGAATATTATTACAAGGGAGACAGGGCAACCAAGAGTACAGGATGACGGCATCACCATCAAAGCGAATGGAAACTTGATAAACAACAACCTGGAAGTCGAAAACATTTTGAATAATCATTTTTTACATGTTGTAGAGAAAATAGGATCTAAATGTTCATTAGAAGAAGCAAGACAGTTAATGGAAGAGGCCGTACCCACACCATTTGAAAAAACTGAAATTCCACCCAACTCTCCTTCTGAAATAAGGAACATAATAAACTCTCTCAAGAATAAAAGCTCACATGGAATTGATGGTATTTCCAGCACGATAATAAAAGGTTGTTCCCAAGAAATAAGTGGGATTCTTAGCCACATATGTAATAGCTCTCTGAAGCAGGGTATTTTCCCATATAGACTGAGGTATGCCATTTTTAAACCACTGCATAAAAAAGGGGATACGTCTGATGTCAACAACTACCGCCCAATCTTTCTTCTGATTGCCTTATCCAAAATTCTTGAAAAAGTAATGTATTGTAGTTTCACATCTTTGTAAAAATAGTTTTAACAAAATGTCCGTTTGGTTTCCAGAAGGGTTTCTCAACGGAAAATACTATATACACTTACACTAATGAAATATTAAATGCTCTGAGTAACCGGAAGTCACCTGTTCGGATTTTTTGTGATCTATCAAAGGCTTTTGATTGTGTAAATCATGGAATACTTCTAGATAAGCTCAAGTACTGTGGTACGAATGGGACAGTGCTCAAATGGTTTAAATCATACATAACCAAAACGGCCTTGCTGTGCTGGTACTGCGAACGGCTGAAAGCAAGGGGAAACTACAGCCGTAATTTTTCCCGAGGACATGCAGCTCTACTGTATGACTAAATGATGATGGCGTCCTCTTGGGTAAAATATTCCGGAGGTAAAATAGTCCCCCATTCGGATCTCCGGGCGGGGACTACTCAAGAGGACGTCGTTATCAGGAGAAAGAAAACTGGCGTTCTACGGATCGGAGCGTGGAATGTCAGATCACTTAATCGGGCAGGTAGGTTAGAAAATTTGAAAAGGGAAATGGATAGGTTAAAGTTAGATATAGTGGGAATTAGTGAAGTTCGGTGGAAGGAGGAACAAGACTTTTGGTCAGGTGATTACAGGGTTATAAATACAAAATCAAATAGGGGTAATGCAGGAGTAGGTTTAATAATGAATAAAAAAATAGGAGTGCGGGTTAGCTACTACAAACAGCATAGTGAACGCATTATTGTGGCCAAGATAGACACAAAGCCCATGCCTACTACAGTAGTACAAGTTTATATGCCAACTAGCTCTGCAGATGATGAAGAAATAGATGAAATGTATGACGAGATAAAAGAAATTATTCAGGTAGTGAAGGGAGACGAAAATTTAATAGTCATGGGTGACTGGAATTCGTCAGTAGGAAAAGGGAGAGAAGGAAACATAGTAGGTGAATATGGATTGGGGGGAAGGAATGAAAGAGGAAGCCGCCTTGTAGAATTTTGCACAGAGCATAACTTAATCATAGCTAACACTTGGTTCAAGAATCATGAAAGGAGGCTGTATACATGGAAGAAGCCAGGAGATACTGACAGGTTTCAGATAGATTATATAATGGTAAGACAGAGATTTAGGAACCAGGTTTTAAATTGTAAGACATTTCCTGGGGCAGATGTGGATTCTGACCACAATCTATTGGTTATGAACTGCAGATTGAAACTGAAGAAACTGCAAAAAGGTGGGAATTTAAGGAGATGGGACCTGGATAAACTGAAAGAACCAGAGGTTGTAGAGAGTTTCAGGGAGAGCATAAGGGGACAATTGACGGGAATGGGGGAAAGAAATACAGTAGAAGAAGAATGGGTAGCTCTGAGGGATGAAGTGGTGAAGGCAGCAGACGATCAAGTAGGTAAAAAGACGAGGGCTAATAGAAATCCTTGGGTAACAGAAGAAATATTGAATTTAATTGATGAAAGGAGAAAATATAAAAATGCAGTAAATGAAGCAGGCAAAAAGGAATACAAACGTCTCAAAAATGAAATCGACAGGAAGTGCAAAATGGCTAAGCAGGGATGGCTAGAGGACAAATGTAAGGATGTAGAGGCTTGTCTCACTAGGGGTAAGATAGATACTGCCTACAGGAAAATTAAAGAGACCTTTGGAGAGAAGAGAACCACTTGTATGAATATCAAGAGCTCAGATGGAAACCCAGTTCTAAGCAAAGAAGGGAAGGCAGAAAGGTGGAAGGAGTATATAGAGGGTTTATACAAGGGAGATGTACTCGAGGACAATATTATGGAAATGGAAGAGGATGTAGATGAAGACGAAATGGGAGATAAGATACTGCGTGAAGAGTTTGACAGAGCACTGAAAGACCTGAGTCGAAACAAGGCCCCGGGAGTAGACAACATTCCACTAGAACTACTGATGGCCTCGGGAGAGCCAGTCATGACAAAACTCTACCATCTAGTGAGCACGATGTATGAGACAGGTGAAATACCCTCAGACTTCAAGAAGAATATAATAATTCCAATCCCAAAGAAAGCAGGTGTTGACAGATGTGAAAATTACCGAACTATCAGTTTAATAAGTCACAGCTGCAAAATACTTACGCGAATTCTTTACAGACGAATGGAAAAACTGGTAGAAGCCGACCTCGGGGAAGATCAGTTTGGATTCCGTAGAAATGTTGGAACACGTGAGGCAATACTGACCTTACGACTTATCTTGGAAGAAAGATTAAGAAAAGGCAAACCTACGTTTCTAGCATTTGTAGACTTAGAGAAAGCTTTTGACAATGTTGACTGGAATACTCTCTTTCAAATTCTGAAGGTGGCAGGGGTAAAATACAGGGAGCGAAAGGCTATTTACAATTTGTACAGAAACCAGATGGCAGTTATAAGAGTCGAGGGGCATGAAAGGGAAGCAGTGGTTGGGAAAGGAGTGAGACAGGGTTGTAGCCTCTCCCCGATGTTATTCAATCTGTATATTGAGCAAGCAGTAAAGGAAACAAAAGAAAAGTTCGGAGTAGGTATTAAAATTCATGGAGAAGAAGTAAAAACTTTGAGGTTCGCCGATGACATTGTAATTCTGTCAGAGACAGCAAAGGACTTGGAAGAGCAGTTGAACGGAATGGACAATGTCTTGAAAGGAGGATATAAGATGAACATCAACAAAAGCAAAACGAGGATAATGGAATGTAGTCAAATTAAGTCGGGTGATGCTGAGGGAATTAGATTAGGAAATGAGACACTTAAAGTAGTAAAGGAGTTTTGCTATTTAGGGAGTAAAGTAACCGATGATGGTCGAAGTAGAGAGGATATAAAATGTAGACTGGCAATGGCAAGGAAAGCGTTTCTCAAGAAGAGAAATTTGTTAACATCGAGTATAGATTTAGGTGTCAGGAAGTCGTTTCTGAAAGTATTTGTATGGAGTGTAGCCATGTATGGAAGTGAGACATGGACGGTAACTAGTTTGGACAAGAAGAGAATAGAAGCTTTCGAAATGTGGTGCTACAGAAGAATGCTGAAGATAGGGTGGGTAGATCACGTAACTAATGAGGAGGTATTGAATAGGATTGGGGAGAAGAGAAGTTTGTGGCACAACTTGACTAAAAGAAGGGATCGGTTGGTAGGACATGTTTTGAGGCATCAAGGGATCACAAATTTAGCATTGGAGGGCAGCGTGGAGGGTAAAAATCGTAGAGGGAGACCAAGAGATCAATACACTAAGCAGATTCAGAAGGATGTAGGTTGCAGTAGGTACTGGGAGATGAAGAAGCTTGCACAGGATAGAGTAGCATGGAGAGCTGCATCAAACCAGTCTCAGGACTGAAGACCACAACAACAACAACTGGAGGAGTGTAGAAAGTTGAAATAAGCAATAAGCAATAAGCAATAATATGCAAAAAACGTGATTTCTCGAACTGGGGAACAATCAAGAATGGGATGCCACAAGGTTCGGTCTTGGGTACTCTGCTGTTCTTAATATAAATTAATTACTTGCCATTCTATATTCACGAAGATGCAAAGCTGGTACTTTTTGCTGATGATACAAATATAGCGATCACACCCAACAGACAAGAATTAACTAGTGAAATTGTAAACGATGTTTTTCAGAAAATCATTAAGTGGTTCTCTGCAAATGGGCTCTCATTAAACTTTGACAAAACACAGTATATACAGTTCCACACGGTAAATGGAATGACACCATTAATAAATATAGACTTTGATCCGAAATCGGTAGCTAAGGTAGAATAATCAAAATTTCTAGGTGAATGCATTGATGAGGGGTTGAACTGGAAAAACACACTGAGGATCTGCTGAAGCGTTTGAGTTCAGCTACTTATGCTATTAGGGTCATTGCAAACTTTGGCGATATACATCTCAGTAAATTAGCTTATCACGCCTATTTTCATTCTCTGCTTTCGTATGGCATCATATTCTGGGGTAACTCATCATTGAGTAAAAGAGTGTTCATTGCACAAAAGCGTGTAATCAGAATAATTGCTGGAACTCATCCAAGATCATCATGCAGACACTTATTTAAAGAGCTAGAGATCGTCACTGTAGCCTCACAATATATATATTCACTTACGAAATTTGTTATTAACAACCCGAACGAAGTCAAAAGTAATAGCGGTGTACATGGCTACAACAATAGGAGAAAAGATGATCTTCACTACTCAAGGTTAAATCTAACTTTGGCTCAGGAGGTGTAAATTATGCTGCCACAAAAGTCTTTGGTCACCTACCTAATAGCATCAAAAGTCTGACAGATAGCCATATAGCATTTAAAAGGAAATTAAAAGAATTTCTTAATGGCAACTCCTTCTACTCATTAGATGAATTTTTGGATATAGTAAGTGGGTAATTTCCCAAACACCCACAAAAAAAATTAAAAATATTAAGTGTCATGTAATATTTTGTGTAATGTAATATCTTGTATAGACAACTTTTATTAACCTGACACGTTCCTCCTCATTACGAAGTGTCGTCTTCATGGTCTATGGTACAAGTACTAATCTAATCTAATTTAATCTAATCAATCTAGCTGTTTTCTCACGGGCCAGGGCGCTACCAGCAAGATACTACAGACGTTGCGCTAACTCTCGCTCTCGTCGCTTCTCTTAGACTGGTGGAGGGTTGCAAATCAAGGGAGTAGTTTTACAACCCAGAACAAATTATGTATTAATTGTGAATGCTCCATTATATACTTCATATCACCATATTTCCTTGGTTTTAATTTGCCATCCATAATCAATAAATTATGGTCAGAATCCACATCTGCCCCTGGAAATGTTTTGCAATTTAAAATCTCGTTTCTAAATCACTATCTTAACATTATATAGTCTATGTGAAACCTTCCGCTGTCTCCAGGTCTCTTCCATGTATACAACCTTCTTTCATTAGTCTCATACCGAGAGTTCATAATCATAAAGTTGTGCCCTGTGCCAAATTCTACCAGGCGGCTGCTTCTTTCATTCTTTTCCTCCTCTCCATATTCAGCCATTTCTCCTTCTCTCCCTATTCCTAGTGCTGAATTCCAAACTCAAGACCCAATCAAATTTTTGTCTCCCATAACGATGTGAATAATGTCTTTTATCTCATCGTATATGCTTTCAATATTTGTCAAAATCCTTTTACAGTGTTGACTGGAATATTCTCTTTCAAATTCTGAAGGTGGCAGAGATAAAATACAGGAAGCGAAAGGCTATTTACAATATGTACTGAAACCAGAAGGCAGCTGTAGGAGTCGAGGGGTACGAAAGGGAAGCAATGGTTAAGAATGGAGTGAGACAGGGTTGTAGCCTGTCCTCGATGTTATTCAGTCTCTACATTGAACAAGCAGTAAAGGAAACCAAAGAAAAATTTGGAGTAGAAATTAAATGTAATTCAGTCACAGACAGTGGAGGACTTGTAAGAACAGTAGAACGGAATGAACAGTGTCTTGAAAAGAGGATATAAGGTAAACAAAAGCAAAACGCGGATAATAGAATGTAGTTGAATTAAATCAGGCAATGCCGAGGGAATTAGATTAGGAAATGAGACACTGAAAGTAGTAGAAGTGCTTTGCTATTTTGGCAGCAAAATAACTGAAGATGGTCGAAGTAGAGAGGGTATAAAATGTAGACTGGTGATGGCAAGGAATGCGTTTCTGAAGAGGAAAAATAGTTAACATCGAGTTTACATTTAAATGTCAGGACGTCGTTTCTGAAAGTATTTGTACGGAGTGTGGCCACGTATGGAAGGGAACATGGACGTTAAATAGTTTAGACAAGAAGAGAGTAGAAGCTTTCAAACTGTGGTACTACAGAAGAATGCTGAAGATTAGATGGATAGATCACGTAACTAATGAGGAGGTACTGAATACAACCGGTGAGAAGAGGAATCTGTTGCACAACTTGACTAGAAGAAGGGATCGGTTGGTGGGACACGTTCTGAAGCATCAAGGAATCACCAATTTAGTACTAGAGGGAAGGGTGGAGGGTAAAAATCGTAGAGGGAGACCAAGAGATGGATACACTAAGCAGATTTAGAAGGATGTAGGTTGCAGTAGTTACTCAGAAATGAAGAGACTTGCACAGGTTAGAGTAGCATGGAGAGCTGCATCAAACCAGCTTTTGGACGGAGGACCATAACAACAACAGATCCTTTCAATCTCTTGAATATCTGTGGAGCTAGTAGGCATACACTCTTACACTACTGTAATGGCTATAAAATGCAAAATTCATTTCCCCAAAAGAGAACTTTACGAGGGGCATTCAGTGAGTACCACAATACTTTTTTTCTGAAAGTAGGTGGGTTTTGTTCAGGGTTTCAACACACCAATTTACTCCCCTCTCTTCTGCCCACAAAACCCTATTTTTCAACATAATATCCGTTCAGTGCGACGGCCTTACGTCACCTTAATGTGTGGACATGAAAAGCCGCGTGGTACCACTGTGCAGGTCGACATCGGAGTCAACGTCACGTTGCAGCAATGACCTCCCCATCATCGACGTACTGCTTTCCGCAGAGTGCCCTCTTTGTTTCCTTTAGGGTCTTTCGTTAGGCGGCGAGGAACCCAGTGAACACACATCTTTGAGTACTTCAACTGGTGAAAAAGTGTATCAGCGCTACCAACCGAGACGTCTAGCTAAGCACCGAGGAGATCCATCGATTACCTCCAACGAGAGTGTTCAGATTCCAGCTTTGAAGGAAACACAACTTGCACACTGGAGATCGGACAGGTTTGCGCGACCCTATTGCAATGATGACAGACGCCTTGCCCAACGATCCACTGTGCTTTTGTTCACTGCGAGGTTCCCGTACATTTTCTGCAAGAGCCTATGAATATCTGCGTTGGTTTTCAGCCAAAAGAAACTCAATGACAGCTCTGTGCTTTGAATGCACCTCCGTTACAGACGTTATTTTGAAGGCTACGTATAGCGCGGCACCTATCGGAAATTCATAAAACTATAGGGTCTGAATCTGGACTATTCCATCGTGTCCCACAACGAATTCCGCATACTTTCAGTCGAAACTGACAGAGAAAAAATGTGTTGCGCTACTTACTGAACGCTCCTCCCATTGACACAATATATACACTCCTGGAAATGGAAAAAAGAACACATTGACACCGGTGTGTCAGACCCACCATACTTGCTCCGGACACTGCGAGAGGGCTGTACAAGCAATGATCACACGCACGGTACAGCGGACACACCAGGAACCGCGGTGTTGGCCGTCGAATGGCGCTAGCTGCGCAGCATTTGTGCACCGCGGCCGTCAGTGTCAGCCAGTTTGCCGTGGCATACGGAGCTCCATCGCAGTCTTTAACACTGGTAGCATGCCGCGACAGCGTGGACGTGAACCGTATGTGCAGTTGACGGACTTTGAGCGAGGCCGTATAGTGGGCATGCGAGAGGCCGGGTGGACGTACCGCCGAATTGCTCAACACGTGGGGCGTGAGGTCTCCACAGTACATCGATGTTGTCGCCAGTGGTCGGCGGAAGGTGCACGTGCCCGTCGACCTGGGACCGGACCGCAGCGACGCACGGATGCACGCCAAGACTGTAGGATCCTACGCAGTGCCGTAGGGGACCGCACCGCCACTTCCCAGCAAATTAGGGACACTGTTGCTCTTGGGGTATCGGCGAGGACCATTCGCAACCGTCTCCATGAAGCTGGGCTATGGTCCCGCACACCGTTAGGCCGTCTTCCGCTCACGCCCCAACATCGTGCAGCCCGCCTCCAGTGGTGTCGCGACAGGCGTGAATGGAGGGACGAATGGAGACGTGTCGTCGTCAGCGATGAGAGTCGCTTCTGCCTTGGTGCCAATGATGGTCGTATGCGTGTTTGGCGCCGTGCAGGTGAGCGCCACAATCAGGACTGCATACGACCGAGGCACACAGGGCCAACACCCGGCATCATGGTGTGGGGAGCGATCTCCTACACTGGCCGTACACCACTGGTGATCATCGAGGGGACACTGAATAGTGCACTGTACATCCAAACCGTCATCGAACCCATCGTTCTAGCATTCCTAGACCGGCAAGGGAACTTGCTGTTCCAACAGGACAATGCACGTCCGCATGTATCCCGTGCCACCCAACGTGCTCTAGAAGGTGTAAGTCAACTACCCTGGCCAGCAAGATCTCCGGATCTGTCCCCCATTGAGCATGTTTGGTACTGGATGAAGCGTCGTCTCACGCGGTCTGCACGTCCAGCACGAACGCTGGTCCAACTGAGGCGCCAGGTGGAAATGGCATGGCAAGCCGTTCCACAGGACTACATCCAGCATCTCTACGATCGTCTCCATGGGAGAATAGCAGCCTGCATTGCTGCGAAAGGTGGATATACACTGTACTAGTGCCGACATTGTGCATGCTCTGTTGCCTGTGTCTATGTGCCTGTGGTTCTGTCAGTGTGATCATGTGATGTATCTGACCCCAGGAATGTGTCAATAAAGTTTCCCCTTCCTGGGACAATGAATTCACGGTGTTCTTATTTCAATTTCCAGGAGTGTAAATTTAAGCGCTAGGAAGTTTTTTCGAAAGATATTTGTCTGGAGTGCAGCCTTGCACAGTATTGAAAAATCTACGATACACGACTCAAACAAGAAGACAGTGGAAGATTTTGAGATATCTGCTTCAGAAGAATTTTAAAAATTATGGAGGTAGATCGGATAAATAATTCAGAGGTGCTGAATCGAAACGAAGAGTAAAGGAATCTATGGCACAGCTTGACTAAAAGAAGAGATCGGTTGGTAGGTTATATCCTGAGGCATCTGAGAATCATCAGTTTGGTGAGGGAAGAGTGAATTCTAAAAATTACTGCGAGATCAAGGGTTGGCTACAGTAAGCAGGTTCAAATGAATGTTTGCTGCAGTAGCTACACAAAGCGCTCCAGCCGGAAGGAGCTCTCAGCCGGTGATGGCCGGTGCATCGGTAGTTAATGGGGTTTAGGCCTCGCTGACCGCTTTGCTCTACAGCGAGTCTTCTTTCGAAACGTCAGTAGCGCTCGGTGGATCGACGGAAGGTTACGCTTTGCTCCCTTTCGTCGAAAAGCCGCGTAGCTCGCGGAGAAGCGTAATTGTCGCAAGAGTCACAGACTCGCAGCAACCCGTAACTTCGGTTACAAACTCCCCCAGCGAGACTATCTCGTTCTGTGTTAGGGTTGACCAGTGCCAGGGGCCCGTTCACGTCGGACCACCCCGCGTACTGTAGGCCACTTTTCTTCCTCCGCACCTTCTTTAGGTGCCTCGCCGCTGCACCAACGGCGCACGCTACGCCGTAGGGCATTCCCCCTCTTCCGTAGGGCCTATTTGTTTGCTCTTTCTTGTCAGAAAAGGCAAAATTGTCGTGCCCACCCACACCTAATAAAGCTCTTTACAACACAAAGATAGCAGATTCCGCCGGTGCAGCGAAAGAGGCGCGTGAGTCGACTGTTCCCGTCGACGTCAACGTCCCGCTTGCCGCCGTTGAGGAGGTATTAGCCGACAAGGATCGGCAAATCGCTGCGCAAACGCAGGAACTGCTCAACCAGCGTCGATTAATTACCGACCTCTGCGGCCCAAGTGATTCCCCCACGCGGACAAGCACTCTTCACATTACACTACATTCACCTGCAACTGGTGACTGCTGTACAACCGTCCCACTGCGGCAGCTGACTCTAGCGGCGGAATCAGCGGCTGCAGATGCGGACCCAGAACACCACTACACTGGGCCCTGGCAGGTTGAGGGCCCACGACGCAAACCCAGAAACACTATGCAAACAAACGAGCAACCACACTCGCTAGGCAGCCGAAAGGCGCTGCTGCCTACACCGAAACCCAAACTTCCGGTTAGGGACACTGCCACAACAACCAACACGACCCGGCCTGCGGTCAGCAACACCACAGAAACACCAATCGCAGCTACGTCCGCACAACAAAAGACTGGTTTTCCCCCAGTCGTAATTCAAAACTATGGGGACCTTAGTGTCCTCAACACAACATTCGCGGAAAGGCACACACCTTGTACGCTCCACACGAAGTACTCTGGGGATAGGGCCTCAATGTACGTATCAACAAACAATGAATACAAAGATCTCCTTATCTTCCTCAAAGAAAATGGGATCGAGCACTACACGTACAGAACAGCTGAAGAACGAACACAACAGTACGTGGTCAAGGGAGTGGACCCCAGTACCCCAAACACAACAGTACAAGCGGCGCTCAACTTCCTGGGATTCGACTGTAAAAGTGCTTCCCGGATGACAGGCTTCCGCTCCCACAATCGCCTACCACACTACCTGGTCGAGATGGCCGATACGGCCGCCTCCCGCGGCCTTCTGCAGATAAAGAGCCTTCCTTCTGCGGATGGACGTAAGAGTAGAGCTATACGAACCACCACAAATCTCCCAACAATGCAACAACTGCCAGCGATTCGGTCATTCGTCCCTTCGCTGCGGCCTGGCACCCCGTTGCCGCGGATGCGCTGGCAAACACGCATCCAACGCCTGTACACTTATCCATCAAAACATACGCCGTTGCGCCAACTGTGGTCACGGCCATGTGGCCAACTACAGGGGCTGCGACGTATACAAAGAGGCGCAGAGGCGCAAAACTCAAAAATCGAGGCCACCCAACGCCATACCACGTCCACGGCCCGCACCCAAACCTGATATGAACGGAGTATCGTTCGCCATGGCTACACGCCCTGGAGGAGAGGAGCGGGCCGCGGAACCTCCGCGCCCGGCACACGCACCTAACACAACCGCTGCTACAACAACACAATCGTCCCAGCCAACATGCAACACCACAACCACACCGGTACCAACACCAGCTCCCCAAACCAACACGACCCCACCCCCTGAGGCCACAGCCTGCAAATCCACACACAGCACACAGGAAAACGCACCTACACAAAGGGCCCCAGAACCAAGAACCCAGAGAAAGCGTAGGCGACCACGACGTAACAGTAGTGGGAACACACGTACAGCCGCGCGGGATTAGCCGAGCGGTCTGGGGCACTGCAGTCGTGGACTGTGCGGCTGGTCTCGGCGGATGTTTGAGCCCTCCCTCGGGCATGGGTGTGTGTGTTTGTCCTTAGGATAATTTAGGTTAAGTAGTGTGTAAGCTTAGGGACTGATGACCTTAGTAGTTAAGTCCCATAAGATTTCACACACATTTGACCATTTCTTTGAACACACGTACACCGCAACAAACTACCCAGCAACAACAAAACACTGAAACGCAGGCACGCAGTCAGCAAGCCAGTGATACCAGCACACACACACACTACTCCACCCCTCACCACAACTGAAACATAGGCACTACAAAATGCACCACACAGCAGCAACACAAGCGCCAGCCCACACATAACGCCAAAACGCGCACCAGCGGCCGCCAACACTACAACCGAGCCACAGGCCGACATACAAAACACCAACACAACATTCGAGGGTATATTGGCAGCAATATTCCTCCAGGACACGACCACTCAGATCTTGAGCAAGATCACGGCTGTCGTCACTACACTCGTTGCACGGCTCATAGCCGCTCAAACTGGGCAGTACTGGGCCGCCATACAAACATCGCTTACTACACTGTACACACCCCTACATGGATAACACGCCACACCCGGCCCCCATCGCAAACAACCAGACACTGACACAGATCCTGTTCTGGAATTCAGACGGGATCAACAACAAAAGGGTGCGTAAGTGTGCGTAAGGATATCCTTATCGCACTACTGAGCGAAACTAAGCTCAAACCACGCAACCAACTAAAGTTCAACGACCGGACGGTTCTGATCATAGTGCAACAGCCATCATCATACACAAAGACATAGAACACACAAACATTGTGCTCCCTGAACTTGAAAAACTAGAGGCAACCACCGCTAGGGTCATGTTCAACGGAGCCTACACTACTCTGTTGTCAGTACACAACAGCCCTAAAAACATCAAAACACGCGACCTCAGCACAATACTCAACATATCACCGCGCGTAATCGCCGCTGGAGATCTTAACGCAAAACACCCTGACTGGAACTCACGTATACGAAACTCCAACGGCAAAAAACTATACGAACACGCACTAGGACGAAACTACATCACACTAGCGCCGACCGAACCGACGCACATTCCCTGCCGGAGGGGACACAGGCCAGACCTGTTAGACATGACTCTTATCATAACAACGACACTCAACGTTGCGGCTGAAAACGATCTACCCTCAAATCACCAACCCGTTATACTCTACATTGGAGAAACACTGCAGCACATGGATCAACGCAGGATGTTAGACTACAGGCGCGCGAATTGGACGCTGTTCAAGGAAACGCTTGACAGTCGCATCCCACCCATCCACGCGATTAACGAGACAGCTCAAATTGATGAGGCAGTTGAAACCCTCACCAGCGCCGTCCAAGACGCATACCGATCCGCACACCACAACAACACAGTGCTGCCCTGCCGCAGGAGATCCTGGGCCTTATCTCAATGAGGAACCGCCTCAGGAGACATTGGCAGCGTACCAGGCGCCAGCACTTCAAACAGCACATGAACAGGCTCCAGGGAATAATCCGGGACAAAATACAAACATTTAAAACACAAGAGTGGGACCAGAAACTCGAAGGGCTGGACACCACGCGACCTGGCGTGTGGCAGATGGCCCGACACTTCACCAGGGAGAAACTGTACACACCCACGCTACAAGGGCCCGACGGACCAGCATATTCTGCGGAAGAAAAAGCGGAACTGATGGCCCTCACACTCGCAGCGTCATTCACACCGAACCTGGATCCCTCAGACCCAGCGTTCACACTTGCGACTGACCAGGAGGTCACACGCAACCCTGGCCCAACCAGCACGCAACGTCATCCGACAAGCTAGCACAGCTGAAGTCAAATGGGCCATCATGCATACCACCGCTAGGGAGGCCCCTGGTCACGACGGCATTCAAAACCGTGTCCTCCAGGAGTTCACGGACAAAGCAACACCAACATTTCCCCGCGTTTTGGAAGACGGCCAAGGTCCTGATGTTCAGGAAGCCGGGGAAAGACCACTCCCTCCCACAAAATTACCGACCCATCAGTCTGCTGAGCGCGCTCAGCAAGATCGTTGAGAAGTTAATACTAAAACGACTCACCAAGCACTGTATCACAAACGGAGCAACTCGGTTTCAGGAATCACCACTCAACAACACAACTACTCCTCCGCGTCGTTGAATACATAACATACGGATACAACACAAATAAAGCAACTGGGGCGGTATTCCTGGACATTGAAAAGGCTTTCGATCTTCTATGGCACAAGGGCCTTACACTCAAACTCAACGACGCAGGGTTCCCCGACGGGCTCGTACGTCTCATATACTCATATCTCACGGACAGGAGTTTCAACACCGACGTGCAGGGCAAACAATCGACACGACATGGTATCCAGGCAGGAGTACCCCAAGGAAGCATCCTAGGGCCCTTACTGTTTAACCTCTACATTAACGACCTCCCAGCTACACACAACACGACGGTGGCAATCTACGCGGATGACACTACCATCCTTGCGCATGACTGGAAGCCGTCTAACATTAACTCACGACTACAGACTGCCCTCAGAGCGGCAGAGCCTTTGCTGGTGAAATGGTGTGTTAGAGTAAACGTCGACAAGTGCGAAGCCATTCTGTTCACTAGAAGACCGAAACTACTGCGCAAACATCAGCACCGCAAAGACCGAAACTACTGCGCAAACATCAGCACCGCAACGCAATAACACTACATGCACGCCCAATACGTTTCCGCGAGAAGGTCAAATACCTCGGTGTCTGGCTGGACCGGAAACTACTCTGGGGGGACCACATTCAACACGTCACCAACGAAGCAAACGCGAGGCTCAAACAACTCTACCCTATGCTTAAGAGGCGTAGCACACTGAATAGGAGAGTATCTAGGTCCATGTACATGACACTTATTCGACCCCTGATGACGTACGCAGCACCTGTCTGGGGATACGCTGCACTCACACACCTGCGCCGTCTGCAGCTCATACAGAACAAAGTACTCAGGATCATAAGCAACGCTCCGCGCTACACACGCTAATCGCGGACCTTCACCGGGAATATCGGCTAGATACCATCTTGCAGGTATTTCAAAAACTCTTCGCACGACTGTACAATAACACGAGACACTCGTGCAACCCGTTTATCCTTTCTCTGGGTAACAACGACCACAACCATACGTAGATGGAAACATAATAGACCAAAGACACTATTGGCAAGGAACTAAACATCTATGGTCCATAGCACGCTAACACGACAGTACTGGCGAGCTCCTGCAACACAGCTACTATTGGTAACCCCAGATGCTCGACCCGCCGAAAAACAGGAAACCGTACTGTACACAGCAAGCAAACTAGCGACACACACCCCCTACACTGTGAGCCGATCTACGACCGATCGCCCACTAATGTATGACGACCTTGAACTGTTAGAGGGACGCAGTAACTACAGCAAGCCCCACAACGAGCTTTCGCAACAACAAAGGTAACGATGCACGGTGCCTCGCACTAACATAATCACACCTTGCATGCACTGTCGCAGATAGCAAGCCGCTACTGCCCTTACTACCCGTCCTACTGTCGCAGAGGTTTTTTCTTCCTTGGAGCTTGCCTTGGCACTTTTTATCCTCTGCCCTTACAACCGCTACCCTTCGATCGCTTTCGTCCACTTTCTATCTCCTGATGGATCATGTTAATGAGCAATCTTACCCAGACGCATGGATAACATCACAGCCCGCATCCTGTGACTCCTGATTCAGAAACTAACATGTTATACGGAGGTGACAGTAGAACTTTTGGTTTGGTCACCACGTTGGTGTGGGCGTGGAGGGTCCCCATCCTTTATTAGCTACACAAAGAGGCTTGCACAGGATAGACTAGTCTGGAAAATTTGGAAATTTGTGGTAAGTTCCTATGGGACCAGACCGCGCGGCTACCCCGTGCGGCTTAGCCTGGAGAGCTGCATCGAACCAGTCTTTGGGTCGAAGATAACGACAGTAAAAATCTCCATATTTTGGTCACGTGGCTGCATGAAAAAGATCTTTGAAAACTTATGTAGTGAACTGGGCAGTTCGCATAAAATTATCACAACGAACATTTTCCAAACATACTGCGTAACTGATGAAAGTACACACTGGTGATCACAAGAATATATTATATAGTGATGGAAAGCGTCGTAACAATTTTTTTCTCCAGCATTAGGTCAATCAATGTGTTGAAAGACATCCAATGACGATTGGTGATACTGGTGGCAGCTAAAATGAGGCTTGATGGGCAATATTATATCAATAACAGCCACGTTTGCGTAACGATGTACACCGACGGAAAAGAGTCGTGCGACAGAAACGAAAATTGGTAGGTGAGTTTCTATATCTAAAATATGATGTATATTTCAGTTCTGAGCAAGTAGCAGTAGAGTGGCGCTAATAGCCTCTCTTTGAGGATGCAAATCAGATTTGCTTTAACTGTAACGGTCGTGAGCGTTAGTTACCTTTGAGACTGGACGTGATGAGTTGATGTTAGTCGAGAATGCCTTTAAAGTGACAAAGACGCCACTATCAACACCCCAGCGAGTTTGAATGAGGTCATGTAATAAGGCTACGAGAAGCTGTGTGTCCCTTCTGCTATATTGCAGAAAGACTTGGCAGGAATGTAGCCTCTGTAAATCATTTCTGGCAGCTGTGGTCACGATAATGTATGGTGATCGCAAGAAGACCCAGCCTCTGAACGGCCACGCGACACCACCCAGAAGGGAGACCATCACGTTTGGTGTATGGCTCTGGCGCATCGTACTGTATCTGCAGCATCAATTTGAACAGCAGTTGGCACAAAGTGTCTCAACGAACTATTACAAATCGGTTACTTCAAGGGCACATCCGAGTGAGACACTCTGTAGTGTGCATTCCACTGACCACAAACCACAACCATTTGCAACTTCAAATGAAAGCTGGTTCTGCCTCGATGCTAGTGATAGGCGTGTGTTGGTTACAAGTAGGCCAGTTGAAGGCCTGCAACCAACCTGTCTGCGTGCTAGATACACAGGACCTACCCTTGGATTATAGTCTGGAGTGCGATTTTATATGACAACAGGAGCACTGTTGTGGCTATACCGCGCAGCTTACCTGCAAATTTTTACGACAATCTGGTGATTCGACCGGTTTTGCTGTCATTCGTGAACAGCATTCTAGGGGGTGTATTCCAACAAGATAAGGCTCTCACTTACGGTTGTTTTAACCCAGCGTGTTCTACAGAGCGTCATTTTGCTTTGGCCTGCTAGATCACCAATTTGTCTCCAATAGAGCACATATGTGACATCATCGAACGACAACTCCAGCGTCATTTACAAATAGCATTAACCTTCCCTGTATTCAAGTGCAACAGGCCTTGAACTCCATTCCACAAACTGACATCCGGCACCTGCACAACACAATGCACGCACATTTGCATGCTTGTATTCAACATCCTGGCGAGTACAATGGTTATTAATATATCAGTATTGCATTTGCAATGGCTTATCACGTTCTTACATTAACCTGTGATCTTGCAGTTTTAATACTCACATATGTTACCCAGACTAACGGAGTCCCGAAATTTCGTTACTCTGCATTAATTATTTTATGATGTTGTGATTCCTTTCCGTGGGTGTATTTAATGTCAGGTTTACAGTTTCCAGCTATGACTTATCGATGTTTCTGCAGCAGATTGTGATGTTTCCTGTACGACATTTGCCCTTAAGTAAGTTATTTTGGACGTCATAGCTGTATCCATACATATTTGGTGAAATGACAATATTTTTTGTAGCTGATGATGATCCGTTATGACTGAAACTAGTTACAGAAGTAAAGTGATTCGTTATTGGAGCTGTTTCTGGTTCATTCAGACATTAACTGACATTAAGGTATTTAGTTACAAAAAGCAGAGTCTGCAGAGCATACTGAAACAGTTTATGAATCACAACACACACCACGTGGCTCACAGAAACCGGTGTTGGGAATTTACGACGAGCCAACTTGCGAACAAGAAGTGACTGACCGACCCGCTAATAGCAGCACCTGTCACGAATACGTAATGCCAGCCTCAAGTCAAGCCATCTACGGCGCGGCATAGACCAATCAACAAACGACTGCAGGCTATAACACGTTTCGTTCTGACTTCCCTACAATTCATACATGAAATGTATTTTCAAAAAAATGGTTCAAATGGCTCTGAGCACTATGGGACTCAACTGCTGAGGTCATTAGTCCCCTAGAACTTAGAACTAGTTAAACCTAACTAACCTAAGGACATCACAAACATCCATGCCCGAGGCAGGATTCGAACCTGCGACCGGAGCGGTCCTGCGGTTCCAGACTGCAGCGCCTTTAACCGCACGGCCACTTCGGCCGGCAAATGTATTTTCAGTTGCTAGTATGTACAACTTTTATTATGTATACACACTAAGTGATCAAAAGTATCCGGACACCTGGCTGAAAATTACTTATGAGATCGTAATGCCCTCCATCGGTAAAGCTGGAGTTCAATATCGTGTTGGCCCACCCCTTAGCCTTGATGACAGCTTCCACTCTCGCAGGCATACGTTCAATCAGGTGCAGGAAGATTTCTTGGGGAATGGCAGCCCATTCTTCACGGAGTGCTGCACTGAGGAGAGATATCGATGTCGGTCTGTGAGGCCTAACACGAAATCGGCATTCCAAAACATCCCAAAGGAGTTCTATAGGATTCAGGTCAGGAGTCTGTGCAGGCCAGTCCATTACAGGGATGTTATTGTCGTGTAACCACTCCGCCAAAGGCCGTGCATTATGAACACGTGCTCGATCGTGTTGACAGATGCAATCGCCATTCCCGAATTGCTCTTCAACAGCGGGAAGAAAGAAGGTACTTAAAACATCAATGTAGGCCTGCGCTGCGATAGTGCCACGCAAAACAGCAAGGGGTGCAATCCCCCTCCATGAAAAACACGACCATAGCATAACACCACCGCCTCCGAATTTTACTGTTGGCACTACACACGCTGGCTTCACCGGGCATCCGCCATACCCACACCCTGCCATCGGATGGCCACATTGTGTACTGTGATTCGTCTCTCCACACAACGTTTTTCCACCGTCCAGTTGTCCAATGTTTACTTCCTTACACCGAGCGAGGCGTCGTTTGGCACTTACCGGCGTGAGATGTGGCCTATGAGCAGCCGCTCGACCACTAAATCCAAGTTTTCTCACCTCCCGCCTAACTTCTATAGTTATTACAGTGGATCCTGATGCTGTTTGGAATTCCTGTGTGATGGTCTGGATAGACCCTCTTCAACTGTTGGCGGTCTCTGTCAGTCAACAAACGAAGTCGGCCTGTGCGCTTTTGGGCTGTACGTTTCCCTTCACGTTTCCACTTCACTATCACACCGGAAACAGAGGACCTAGGGATGTTTAGGACTGTGTAAATCTCGCGTACAGACTTATGACACATATGACACCCAATCACCTGACCACGTTCGATGTCCGTGAGTTCCGCGGAGCTCCCCGTTCTACTCTCTCACGATGTCTATTGACTACTAAGGTCGCTGATATGGAGTACCTGGCAGTAGGTGGCAGCACACTGCACCAAAATTGAAAAACTTATGCTTTTGGGGATGTCTGGATACTTTTGATCACATAGTGTACTTTCATTATGTATACTCCCGTAGAGGCTGACATTTCACTTGAAAGTCTCTTGCCCGGTGTCGGCGGATAAATACGATATTGCAACGCCTGTGTTGTTCAGAGGTACGATACAATGTTCGGCCAAGCGACTTTTAAGCAAAATGTCTCCCTTTACGGGAATATACATAATGAATATACGAGAGCAGGCTGAGACGGAAAACTTTACGTACATGAACGTCTTAACAAGCACAGCAACTTAAACCTGGACAAAATAGAGCGTATTATTGATGTATCCAAAACATGCTTCTCCATGAACAGATATTAACATCATACACGATCTCCAGCCAAACAGAGGCCGTGAGTATCAGGAAAACTGACGCTGAGAAACTTTTGATATTTGAACGAAAACTCTTGGGGGAGGTATATGACGAAAAATAAGGATCTCCTTTTGACTCCCAAACCGGCGTACGATTCTCATGTGTCAGGAAGTTTCAGAACAGCGCATATTCCGCTGCAGAATGAAATATTAACTCTGGAAACAAACCCTAGGTCGCGGTTAAGCCATTTCTGCCCGAAATTTTTTTCTTTTAGGAGCGCTAGCCCCGCAGGGTATGCCAGAGAGTTTATGAAGAGTTTGATCAGCAGGAGAAAGGTATGGTCAAATAGGAGCTGTGAGGACACGTTGTGACCATGCCTGGATAGATCAGTCAATGCGAGCAGTACACGGAAAAGGCAAGGTTCCGGGTTCCAGTCCCGATTCGTAATAATCTTTAAAAATGAAAGAAAGTTTTTCAATCCAGTACTGTCTGAAAAACAACAGACTTCTGAGATACGCTTGCCCCGAGAGTTGCAGTTTCTCAACAAGTTGCATACAGGATTCTCAGATAGTTGGTCTGTATGCAGACGTCTGTAACATGTGCCCAGCCCGTGGCAGTCAGCAACATCGAGCTTGGTGGGGTATTGAATGTAGTGTATGGTAAAATAGGAAGAATTCAGTTGATGCAAGCAACAGATCGTCTTAAGGATCACAGTCTGGCCCAGAGGAGGTCACTATCCCCACTGACCATTAGATTTGTTGTCTTCAGTAGGTGAAGAGAGCACGCTTTCACCATCAAGGTTGGTGCCGAACTTCCTTCCCCCTCACATAGACGCCTTGTTCATATCAAACGGCCATTGATGATCTGCGTCTGTATATAAATAGCGGCCATTGTGTAACGCTTTTAATAGCAAGTATGTGAAATTAGATGCGGATGTATGAAAATACTATTCTCGCATCTCTCGATAGCTAGTATAAGCTGGTAGCTCAACCTGATTGCATTAGTGCCTGTTTATAAAAGTAAGGAAAGATGAATGTGGGAACGATGAACACTGATTGCGTAATTTTAAGGGCCTTTCAACGGTCCAGAGAGAGATACTTTTGGAGAATGGATTCTGCCATTTGTTTGCGTATCTCCGGATGGTAACGACGCAGTCTGAGAATGTGAAACTTTAGTAGTACAGTTACTGTTATAAGTTTGCTCTTAATGTTTCGTTATTAATGAAATGCTACCAGTGGTATTTCAATCTGAGGAGGTGTACATAGTGACTCGTATGTTAGTATTGTTTCGTATTACTGTATATTTCTCGTTGTTTTTGAGATCAGAATGTTCTTACGTTGTACGAGTCCCAATGACGACCTTGTATACTTACGTTCATTAACTTTACATATAAAGTCTAAGAAAAACAAAACAACGCACCACGAAGGAATTATCCGACTGGGACGGAAATCGCTAGATGTGATGTACATGTATAGACAAACAAATGGTTCAGTTTCAGAAAAATCTGAAGATTTATTCAAGAGAGAGAGCTTCACAAACTGAACAAGTCACTAACTCGATGGTCCACCTCTGGCCTTTATGCAAGCAGCTATTCGGTTTGGCATTGATTGATAGACTTTTTGGATGTCCTCCTGAGAGATATCGTGCCACGTTCCGTCAAACTGGTGCGTTGGATCGTCAAAATCCCGAGCTGCTTGAAGGGCCCTGCGCATAATATTCCAAGAACTATATACTTACATGGATATGGCGTCTGTTCTTTCGGACATGTCCATATAAGTACGTATATAGTTCTTGCAATACCGGCCATGACTTTATTATTCTGTGCGGATGCACACATATTCCCCGAAATCTTACGAGACTTAGTAAGAATGCCTTCCACGAGTAATGAGTGTGTTGGGGTGGGACACTACGAATGTAGTGTGTCGACATACAAGGTGAGAATGTGGGTCTCGCGGGAGGCGTGCGCGAGATTGTCCCTGCAGTCGCTCTATCCTCTGTGCCCTTGGTGGCTCAGGTGGATAGAGCGTCTGCCATGTAAGCAGGAGTTCCCGAGTTCGAGTCCAGGTCGAGGCACACATTTTCACCTGTCCCCGTTGATATACATCAACGCCCGTCAGCAGCTGAAGGTATTAATATAATTCTAATTTCGTAATATTCCAAGAGTTGTGAAGTGGCCCAGGTAGGGTTTGGCAAGCGAAAAGACAAGCAGCAAAAACTCTCACCGTGTGCACGTGGGCATTATCTTGTTGAAATGTAAGCCCAGAACGCCTTGCCATGAAGGGCAACAAAACTGGCCGTAGGATATCGCCGAGTTTCTACTGCTTCTCTTCGAGGTTGCCAAACCGTGCCTTAGACAGCAGGGGCACCTGCTATCTGTCCAATTGAGAACGTTTTGACCATTGTGGGCAGGGCCCTCCAAGCAGCTCGGGATTTTGAACATCTAACGCACCAATTGAGCAGAATTTGCCACTATATCCTTCACGAAAACATCCTACAACTCACTCAATCAATGGCAAGGCGAATAACTACTTGCATAAGGGCCAGAGGTGGAGAGACATGTTATTGATTTGCTTATTTTGTGAAGCTCTTTCTCTTGAATAAATCATCCAGTTTTTCTGATATTGTAATCGTTTGTTTGTCTGGACATGTATACAGGATGTTACAAAAAGGTACGGCCAAACTTTCAGGAAACATTCCTCACACACAAATAAAAAAGAGATGCTATGTGGACATGTGTCCGGAAACGCTTAATTTCCATGTTAGAGCTCATTTTAGTTTCGTTCTTCCACCTACGCTCAATGGAGCACGTTATCATGATTTCATACGGGATATTCTCCCTGTGCTGCTAGAACATGTGCCTTTACAAGTACGACACAACATGTGGTTCATGCACGATGGAGCTCCTGCACATTTCAGTCGAAGTGTTCGTACGTTTCTCAACAACAGATTCGGTGACCGATAGATTGGTAGAGGCGGACCAATTCCATGGCCTCCACGCTCTCCTGGCCTCAACCCTCTTGACTTTCATTTATGGGGGCATTTGAAAGCTCTTGTCTACGCAACCCCGGTACCAAATGTAGAGACTCTTCGTGCTCGTATTGTGGACGGCTGTGATTCAATGCGCCATTCTCCAGGGCTACATCAGCGCATCAGGGATTCCACGCGACGGAGGATGGATGCATGTATCCTCGCTAACGGAGGACATTTTGAACATTTCCTGTAACAAAGTGTTTGAAGTCACGCTGGTACGTTCTGTTGCTGTGTGTTTCCATTCCATGATTAATGTGATTTGAAGAGAAGTAATAAAATGAGCTCTAACATGGAAAGTAAGCGTTTCCGGATACATGTCCACATAACATATTTTCTTTCTTTGTGTGTGAGGAATGTTTCCTGAAAGTTTGGCCGTACCTTTTTGTAACACCCTGTATACGTCTACCGATTTCAGTCCCATTCGGATAATTCCTTTGTGATGCGTACTTTTTTTTAATGTTCTTCTCCTTGGTTTCTTTCTTCAAATTTTGCCACCATAATATGTGAAATCTTGCAGAATATAAACGTTTGAAATACCGGATACTTTACTTCGTTTAGAATTTAGAGCATTACCCGATTTTCGCCATACTTCCATCACTTAATTTTTTCCCTACTAGAAGAAAACGTACGGGTGTTATTTTGCCTCCAAAGAAGACAATGAAGACAACATCAAGGTAAGCAGATAAGTAAAACTTCTTATTTTCATATGCGGATGTGTGCTTTGATGCAGCTTACTTCAAAAATAGTAACGAAAGTCCGTCTTATGGACAAGTCATTGTATATGGAGCACTGAAGAGGCTATCTTACTATGTTTAATTGCCAATACATACGACTAGGTGATAATAATGTTTAGGAGCCTAGGTACCATCAATGCTAGTGGCACAGTCCTGAAGTACAGCTGAACTCAGGCTTCCAAACAATAACAGTTTACCGGAGAAACCACTGTTATTTACTCCGTACGCATGCCATCCTCTTTCACTGATTACCGTACTTTTCTAAGCTTCTAATCATCAACTAGCACACAAACACACACACACACACACACACACACACACACATACACACTCACAAAGACAGACAGACAGACAGACAGATGCTTCAGGTGGCATCCCACAGTTCGTAAACTTTTAAAGTAAGTCACATGAATATACCACCAAGACCGGTTGATAAAATAAACCTTCATTCGCTGCCAGTTCGGATCTACACCATCACCATCAAGCAGCCTGTATAGCAACGTTACTAACAGGTTGCCTAAACGTTTATTTTACCTCCCGCTATTAGTTTTACTTAACTCTCGTAAATGCAAATACACCATTAACGCATAAGCCTAACGCTACTAAACTATTATTCCAGTATTTCCATGCCAGTGGGATGTGCTAACTAAAATTTCATTCTTATGCAAACTTATTTTCGGTATTTTTAGTACCGAAATAAAGCCGTAGCTATAGATGAAGAACACTGTGAGTACACGATGGTTGTTAGGTGTGTCTAACGTTATTGGATGTTTCAGGGGGAGATGGAAACACATCTTGCCCAGCGGACGTCGTATGCAGATTATTAGCATCTTTAGGTTCAAAATGGCTCTGAGCACTATGGGACTCAACTTCTGAGGTCATTAGTCCCCTAGAACTTAGAACTAGTTAAACCTAACTAACCTAAGGACATCACAAACATCCATGCCCGAGGCAGGATTCGAACCTGCGACCGTAGCGGTCTTGCGGTTCCAGACTGCAGCGCCTTTAACCGCACGGCCACTTCGGCCGGCAGCATCTTTAGGGCTTTAAGAAAGTTGAATCATTGGCATGAGGGACATGGCAACATCATAACGACAGATCGCACAGACAGTAGGCTGTGGTACAATGACTGCAGAGCAAGTGGCTACGAGATGGACTCAAGACAGCGGCATATGTTTCAGACATTCCAATAAATCCCTCATCATGACATTCGGGGGCTTTCTGCATCCACACCAAATAGGCGTGGATGCTAAGAGAGGATTTGTGGATGCAAAGAGAGGAACACAGCGGTAGTGGAACATAGTTGAAGGAGGTGTGAGGTGAAAGAGATAGTGGAAGTGTGTGAGAGACAGTGATAGTGATAGCGAGAGACACCAGAGTACATGACAACGACAACGAGGAAGACAGAGATAGTGACAGTGAGAAGAAGCAGCAGCAGTAGCAAGGAAGGAATGAGATATTAGGAGAAAGAGAGAGCACGAGGGAGACAGTGACAAGGAGAGGAGATTGTAGTAGTAAGACAGGCCGAAGAGGGCTGTAGCTGTGCCACAGGAGAGAAGACAGAGAGAGACAAAGAGGTAATGACCATGAGCTGGGCTAAATGAGTGATTCAGACAGGGCAACAGGGAGTGGGTGGGTATGAGCGATGCACAGAGATGAACTAGTGGCTGTGAATGAATTACAGTTAGGGCAACTTGTGGGAGTTGGAGGTGAGTCGCATGTAAAAAAAAAGCGCGAATATGTTCGCATGCAAAAATTTTTGGGAAAATTTTTAAAGGTGCTGGGGAAGGTAGAACATCAGTATATTCGTGCCTTTCGGGATTACATCTCATATTGATGTTAACGATGGACGTCCGTTTTCAAATGGAAAGAAAGTTTAATCACCTAATACCCGTTACATGATGAACGTCTCCACAAAGTTCGATAAATATCGAACTGATGATTCATGGTGTAGATATGACTTTCATTAAGTAAATAATATTATTTCTTGCAATGTAATACCGAATTCCTTCCGTTCCTGCGCCACCGACGTGACATGTTGCAGGACATTTCTCACCCAGTCCCGTCGCATCTTCCACTCCCCTAATCACTCACTAAAGATCTTCACTTGGGAAGGTCTCCACTGACAAGGGTGGTCCTTAGGAGACGTTCAGCAAGTGATTTTCGGGTTTTATTGCTTTTTTAAAATGTCTGTCTTCTGTTTCAGAACTTCTCTAATCAAGTATAGTGAATACTTTTGTGTGTCAAATCTACCTTATCTTCTTGTTGTGCAGTTCTTCCGACATGCAGTTCAGGACATATGGTCACAGATCTAGGCCACACTCAAGGATGTAGCCAGGATTTTGCCAAAAGTGGGGTCTGATTTCTTAAAGAAGACCTTATGAAGACTCATGTTTTTCATTTGTTCTGAAAATTTGCATAAAAAACGATAAGCCATTTTATTCGAAAATGATCTCGGAGTTTTCACCAAGTGAAGATACAATCTCGTTCCTTAGAACTGCTATATTTTGACAGACCAGTAAGACTCAGTCATGCTCCACTCCCCATTCACTCTCCAAGGTCATTTTATGATCTTCTTCTTTCAGTCTGGATTTGAACTGAGGAAGTGATCAGGAAGCACGAGCGCAAATTTTTTGGAACACCTTATTACCGACAGAGAGATCCCCGTTCGATAGAGAAGCTAGAATAAGTTTTGAGGTGAAAATGCAAAGGATCTGGAAGTATTCAATCTTAAACTTTCCCAGATTTGCTCATTTAAGTATGCATCTGTTAGTTCTTGCAATGTAGGAAAGGTCATTTTGTGCATTAAAGAATGTCCCGGCAACAAATGTATGAGCTTAAATGAGGATAATTTGTATTATCTTTTATCTTAGGGCTTTTTAGTGCCAGGAGTCACCGAAGAGATGCTCGACTCAAATTTGAAGCAGCTCTTTTCATTTAAGCACCTGCGGATGTTCTAGGAAAGAAAGATATTCCGAAGGAATTGGTTGTGGCCTATCGTAAGGGACCAATCTCGGCGTTTGCTTAAGTTAAAAATGGGCAACCACAGAAAACTATTTTCAAGGTTGCCAGAGGATTGACTCAAACCACCTGAACCCGAATCCAGAGATTGCTAGCTCAGCACCTCAACACGCAGAGCTACTCCAAACCTGTGGAGTATTTGGAAAACTGGTTGTTTTGCATTGTTTTAAAATAAGATAAAATGCATCACAACAAAAGATTGAATTTTGACATTGCATGTTTTTCCTTTAATTGTGCATGCTTGGTCATTTGACAGTGCATGAATACTTGCTTATTTTAAGATTTAATTGTGCATGGAATCGCTGGCTTCAATTGTTATACTATTACGAGAGCGTAAATAGATTTTGAATGAAAGGGGGAGCGAGGGATGCAGGGGGCAGTCGGCTCAGACGAATTCAAACAACCTGCTGAAAAATTCTTTAAGAGACGAAGGAACTGATGTCATCACACACTTCTTCCGCTCTACACAAACTCCTCACCATCGTTCCGTATTGGAACGGGTTTTCATAACTGAGTACTTCCCGAGTGATTGGATTGGGCGATATTTTGCCATTTGGGGCACTAATAATGGAATATTGAGCAAATTTTTAAACATGTACAATCATCGCCATTTAGGCGATATTTTTGTTGATCAAGACAGACAAATCCAGGTGTATTTTTATGCACTCATTTTAATTTAACGCTATTTCTAATGATATTTACCGCTCCGCTACTTTGTGAAGTACTGAAATATTACAGTCCCAAAGTTCTACCAGTCTCCAAATAACGACTCCAGTGCTAACATAGATAGACTATTATAGAGGGTGGGGAAAATTGAAGTGGCCCATGGAACAGAGTTCCAGGGTACAAAGAGACACAGCAAAGGAAAGGAAAAACGTACACTACACTGACTATAGCAGATGTTGAAATCGACCACGATTCATCTCTTGGCCCTTTTGGGCCCTGGTTCGCAAATTGCTGAAGACCGATCGAAGCTTCACTGCTGGAATTGCTGCAGTCTCCGAAATGGTCTGCTGCAGTTCTTGAAATTTGAGGGTTGTTACATTACACCATAGACCTGAGGGGACCCCACAAAAAGTAACTGCACATTGGTAAATCAGCTGACCTGGGTGACCACCTAGGGCCTCGACCAGACTGACCTCTGTAACAATTCTGTCGGGCGTGAAGATTATTATCCAATGTTCGGCCGGCTGTATGGGCAGTTGCACCATCCCGTTGGAAATAACTTCTTTTTTTTTTTTTTCTAGCAGTAGCGCGCCGGTTGATACGTAAGCGTGACGTGAACGGAAGCGTGAGCACAGTGCGCTAGACATAAGTAGTAGTAATTGAGCAATAACTGTTGAATACAACCATTAATTGATGTTATGGCAGCATTATACGTGGAGATAGAGGGACAATTTTTTCTTGCGAGTGGAGTACTGACTTCGTACGAGTTACGAGTGTTTGCAACTTCAGCAATTAGCTGACAAGCGAATGGTTATGTGAAGGTAGTAGATATTTATCACAGCAACTTCTGTATGTTTTAAGGACGCTCGATACACTGAACAAACCACTGCGGCAGTATCCTGCAAACTCAAATACACTTAATAACTGGTAGAGTACGCTAACTGATCAAGTATTCGGACACAGCAATGTAATGCGAAACTGTCCCCTAGATGTCACGAGAGGTGGAACCGTCGATATAAAAAGGAGGCGGGGAGTACATCTACATCTACATTTATACTCCGCAAGCCACCCAACAGTGTGTGGCGGAGGGCACTTTACGTACCACTGTCATTACCTCCCTTTTCTGTTCCAGTCGCGTATGGTACGCGGGAAGAATGACTGTCTGAACGCCTCCGTGCGCGCTCGAATCTCTCCTCGAATCTCTCCTCGGGAGGTATAAGTAGGGGGAAGCAATATATTCGATACCTCATCCAGAAACGCACCCTCTCGAAACCTGGCGAGCAAGCTACACCGCGATGCAGAGCGCCTCTCTTGCAGAGTCTGCCACTTGAGTTTGCTAAACATCTCCGTAACGCTATCACGGTTACCAAATAACCCTGTGACGAAACGCGCCACTCTTCTTTGGATCTTCTCTATCTCCTCCGTCAACCCGATCTGGTACGGATCCCACACTGTTGAGCAATACTCAAGTATAGGTCGAACGAGTGTTTTGTAAGCCACCTCCTTTGTTGATGGACTACATTTTCTAAGGACTCTCCCAATGAATCTCAACCTGGTATCCGCCTTACCAACAATTAATTTTATATGATCATTCCACTTCAAATCGTTCCGCACGCATACTCCTAGATATTTTACAGAAGTAACTGCTACCAGTGTTTGTTCCGCTATCATATAATCATACAATAAAGGATCCTTCTTTCTATGTATTCGCAATACATTACATTTGTCTATGTTAAGGGTCAGTTGCCACTCCCGGCACCAAGTGCCTATCCGCTGCAGATCTTCCTGCATTTCGCTACAATTTTCTAATGCTGCAACTTCTCTGTATACTACAGCATCATCCGCGAAAAGCCGCATGGAACTTCCGACACTATCTACTCGGTCATTTATATATATTGTGAAAATCAATGGTCCCATAACACTCCCCTGTGACACGCCAGAGGTTACTTTAACGTCTGTAGACGTCTCTCCATTGAGAACAACATGCTGTGTTCTGTTTGCTAAAATCTCTTCAATCCAGCCACACAGCTGGTCTGATATTCCGTAGGCTCTTACTTTGTTTATCAGGCGATAGTGCGGAACTGTATCGAACGCCTTCCGGAAGTCAAGGAAAATAGCATCTACCTGGGAGCCTGTATCTAATATTTTCTGGGTCTCATGAACAAATAAAGCGAGTTGGGTATCACACGATCGCTGTTTCCGGAAACCATGTTGATTCCTACAGAGTAGATTCTCGGTTTCCAAAAACGATATGATACTCGAGCAAAAAACATGTTCTAAAATTCTTCAACAGATCGACGTCAGAGATATAGGTCTATAGTTTTGCGCATCTGCTCGACGACCCTTCTTGAAGACTGGGACTACCTGTGCTCTTTTCCAATCATTTGGAACCTTCCGTTCCTCTAGAGACTTGCGGTTCACGGCTGTCAGAAGGGGGGCAAGTTCTTTCGCGTACTCTGTGTAGAAACGAATTGGTATCCCGTCAGGTCCAGTGAACTTTCCTCTGTTGAGTGATTCCAGTTGCTTTTCTATTCCTTGGACACTTATTTCGATGTCAGCCATTTTTTCGTTTGTGCGAGGATTTAGAGAAGGAACTGCAGTGCGGTCTTCCTCTGTGAAACGGCTTTGGAAAAAGGTGTTTAGTATTTCAGCTTTACGCGTGTCATCCTCTGTTTCAATGCCATCATCATCCCAGAATGTCTGGATATGCTGTTTCGAGCCACTTACTGATTTAACGTAAGACCAGAACTTCCTAGGATTTTCTGTTAAGTCGGTACATAGAATTTTACTTTCGAATTCACTGAACGCTTCACGCATAGCCCTCCTTACGCTAACTTTGACATCGTTTAGGTTCTGTTTGTCTGAGAGGTTTTGGCTGCGTTTAAACTTCGAGTGAAGCTCTCTTTGCTTTCGCAGTAGCTTCCTAACTTTGTTGTTGAACCACGGTGGGTTTTTCCCGTCCCTCACAGTTTTACTCGGCACGTACCTGTCTAAAACGCGTTTTACAATTGCCTTAAACTTTTTCCACAAACACTCAACATTGTCAGTGTCGGAACAGAAATTTTCGTTTTGATCTGTTAGGTAGTCTGAAATCTGCCTTCTATTACTCTTGCTAAACAGATATACCTTCCTCCCTTTTTTTATATTCCTATTAACTTCCATATTCAGGGATGCTGCAACGGCCTTATGATCACTGATTCCCTGTTCTACACTTACAGAGTCAAAAAGTTCGGGTCTGTTTGTTATCAGTAGGTCCAAGATGTTATCTCCACGAGTCGGTTCTCTGTTTAATTGCTCGAGGTAATTTTCGGATAGTGCACTCAGTATAATGTCACTCGATGCTCTGTCCCTACCACCCGTCCTAAGCATCTGAGTGTCCCAGTCTATATCTGGTAAATTGAAATCTCCACCTAAGCCTATAATATGCTGAGAAAATTTATGTGCAATGTATTCCAAATTTTCTCTCAGTTGTTCTGCAACTAATGCTGCTGAGTCGGGAGGTCGGTAAAAGGAGCCAATTATTAACCTAGCTCGGTTGTTGAGTGTAACCTCCACCCATAATATTTCACAGGAACTATCCACTTCTACTACACTACAGGATAAACTACTACTAACAGCGACAAACACGCCACCACCGGTTGCATGCAATCTATCCTTTCTAAACACCGTCTGTGCCTTTGTAAAAATTTCGGCTGAATTTATCTCTGGCTTCAGCCAGCTTTCTGTACCTATAACGATTTCAGCTTCGGTGCTTTCTATCAGCGCTTGAAGTTCCGATACTTTACCAACCCAGCTTCGACAGTTTACAATTACAATACCGATTGCTGCTTGGTCCCCGCATGTCCTGACTTTGCCCCGCACCCTTTGAGGCTGTTGCCCTTTCTGTACTTGCCCGAGGCCATCTAACCTAAAAAAAACGCCCAGTCCACGCCACACAACCCCTGCTACCCGTGTAGCCGCTTGCTGCGTGTAGTGGACTCCTGACCTATCCAGCGGAACCCGAAACCTGACCACCCTAAGGCGCAAGTCGAGGAATCTGCAGCCCACACGGTCGCAGAACCGTCTCAGCCTCTGATTCGGACCCTCCACTCGGCTCTGTACCAAAGGTCCGCAGTCTGTCCTGTCGACGATGCTGCAGATGGTGAGCTCTGCTTTCATCCCGCTAGCGAGACTGGCAGTCTTCACCAAATCAGATAGCCGCCGGAAGCCAGAGAGGATTTCCTCCGATCCATAGCGACACACATCATTGGTGCCGACATGAGCGACCACCTGCAGATGGGTGCACCCTGTACCCTTCATGGCATCAGGAAGGACCCTTTCCACATCTGGAATGACTCCCCCCGGTATGCACACGAAATGCACATTGGTTTTCTTCCCCTCTCTTGCTGCCATATCCCTAAGGGGCCCCATTGCGCGCCTGGCGTTGGAGCTCCCAACTACCAATAAGCCCACCCTCTGCGACTGCCCGGATCTTGCAGACTGAGGGGCAACCTCTGGAACAGGACAAGCAGTCATCTCTGGCCGAAGATCAGTATCAGCCAGAGACAGAGCCTGAAACCGGTTCGTCAGACAAACTGGAGAGGCCTTCCGTTCAGCCCTCCGGAATGTCTTTCGCCCCCTGCCACACCTCGAGATGACCTCCCACTCTACCACAGGTGAGGGATCAGCCTCAATGTGGGCAGTATCCCAGGCAGCCACAGTCTTAGTCCGATCGGGGGATGCGTGGGACGAGCTGGCCGTCCCCGACAAACCCCCATCCGGACCCCCACAGTGATGCCCATTGGCAACAGCCTCAAGCTGTGTGACCGAAGCCAACACTGCCTGAAGCTGGGAGCGAAGGGATGCCGACTCAGCCTGCATCCGAACACAGCAGTATTGCGTAGTCAGCAGAGAAGCAGCGACAGCACAGTGGGTCGGCCGGGAGAGCTCACAAGGGGAAGGCCTCAGACACGGCCAACCGATGCGGCTCAGATTTGGCAGGTCGCTTGTGTACAACCTAAAACGAAGGAATGTGACATATTTTGGGTCAACACCCCCGAGTTTTTGAGAAAATCACCCCTAATGGTTATGACGAACAATCGACTCAAAGTTGGCGGGATCGATAGATAATTGTAAATAGAGCATTTTGCATCACCAGGTATGGGGTACGAAAACGCATATTTTTCCAGAAATCGAGGTAAGAAACTTTTACAACTGCCGCTTCTGTACCCACATGGTCAACGCTTTTCGCCGACAGCACCGATAGCGCAACGGCCAAGGTAACTGGCTGCGAATCTCGAAGAAACGTAGTGGATGTTATTCTTTTGGTTTGTATTTTTCCATATCTCAATTGATAGGGATAGGAAGTTTAATAAGGTAAGTAAATTAACAAGGAATGATAATAACGTAGGCAAATAAATTTCTCAAACCTCTTGGGATAATAAACAACTAAAATGTTACTCCAGGTCACTTTACAATGGCTCTTCCAGTCACTTTTCTTCGAACAACTAGATGGATAGTACTTGTCATATAAACATTCGAAACAAACATACTCACGGCACGAAGAGCATCTAATGAATGCAATCTTTCGACAGCTACACTGTTCCTTCCCTATGATATGACGAAGAGGCAACCGGGACAACATAACTCTCCCCGCATGCATTCTATCCCGTGCCTCGCTGTAAACAAGCGTCGAACGGTTGGCTATCTGTGATCCCTCTTGAGGAAGTCGCAGCACACTTAACTCAGAGTTGTTTTCATGTGGTAAGGCTTAAAAGTTTAATACTTTACTAACTCACGGCGTTTGGGAAATTAGTTTGCCTACCTTATTATTATCATTCCTTATTGATTTACTTACCTTATTAACCCTCCTATCCCCATCAACTGAGATATGGAAAAATACAAACGAGAAGAATAACATTCGCTAGGTTTCTTCGAGATTCGAACCCGGGTTTTCAGATTCCCAGTCAGTTACCTTGGCCGTTGCACTATTTTTTTTTATTGCATTTTGTTCGTTGTTGATTGTTGTGTTTGGTCGTTGCGGACGTCACATGACATCCATTCATGTTCGTCGTTGATCCTTTCACTCAGTTTTTTATTACAGAGGCCACCCAGCTCTCTGGCCGATCACGCTGAGCTACCGTTCCGGCTACGCTATCGGCGCTGTCGGCGACAGTTGTTACCCATGTGGGTAGAGACGCGGCAGTTGTAAAAGTTTCTTACCTCGATTTCTGGAAAATTATGCGTTTTCGGACCCCATACCTGATGATGAAAAATGCTCTGTTTACAATTATCTATCGATCCCGCCAATTTTGAGTCGATCGCTCGTCATAACCTTTAGGGGTGATTTTCTCAAAAACGTGGGGATGTTGACCCAAAATATCTTAGTCTTTCGTTTTAGATTGTACACAAGCGACCTGCCAAATCCGAGCCGAATCGGTTAGCCGTCTCTGATGCCTTCCCCCTGTCAGTCATTTCGCATTTCGAACGTGGGCTAGCCATTGAATGTCACTCGAAGAACAAATCCATTACGGACATTTGAACCCTTCTAAAGCGCCCAAGTCGAGTGGTGGTGATGTGAGTGTGAAGTGGGAAAGCGAAGGAATAACCACAAGTAAGCCAAGAGCAGGCAAATCTCATGTCCTGACTTCCAGGAACCGTCGAGCATTGGCTCATACACCAAATATAGACATGAAGGAATGGGAAGACGACTTCAGTAAGATACTGAACTAACGAGGAATAAAAACACCCCCAAAGACAGAGAGACATCATCAGACTAAGGAAAAAGACAATGTATGGAAACCTCTAAGTGAAGAAGATGTAAAAGAAGTAATAAAAGCACTGAAGAACAAGAAAGCAGCAGGACCCGATAATATATGTAATGAACATGTAAAAGATGCGAAAGAGGCTCTCCAAGACATATGGACCAAACTATTCAACAAATGCCTGGAACTTGGAAGAATTCCGACCCAATGGAGACACTCGACAATAAAAGTTCTCTACAAAGGTAGAGGAGACCCAACGGACCCAAACAAGTACAGAGGCAGAGCCCTGGAAAATACTCATTTCAAGATGTTTTCAAAGATAATTACACAAAAAATCAAAGCCTCTGTGGACAGTAATCTCCCAGAACGACAACTTGGTTTCAGATCTGGAAGATCAACACTTACGGCAGTCAGGCTTCTTCTAAACAACATCGACGAAGCGCTACAAAAGAAACAAATGTTCTACACAGTGTTCATAGACTTTACCAAAGCCTTTGACCTACTGTAAAGAGAAAACTCATAGTCCGAAAACTGGAAAACACAATGGGAGAAGATAGCGTATGGGCAAGAATAATCAGGTCAATCCTCGAATACAACTTAATCACAATATCAGACAACCTCTCTTTTTCGAACCTCATTCTGCAACCGAACGGAGTCTTACAGGTTGACCTAATGAGCCCTTTGCTGTACATTCTTGCCACTGAAGAAGTACTCCGAATTGGAGAAAATGAAGAAGATCTATACGTATATGCATACGCTGACGACATAGCAGTAGGTTCAACAGATATGCAGAAGCCGCAGAAAATCATTGAGAAAATAGACAAATGGTGCAGTGAACACAAACTAAACATAAACATAACAAAGACATAAATGGTGATTTTCAGTAAAGGAGGCCAAATACCCAAGAATGCGGAAATGAACATCAGAGGACAAAAAATAAAAATTTCATCAGACTTTAAATACGTAGGGGTGACATTGCAACCAACAGCCAAATGCTTCACAAAACATACAACTGAACGTGCAGCCCAACCAATAATAGCAATACAGGGCATCAAAAACATCCGCCTACTCAGTCTAGAAACAGCCATGAAATTATTCAACGCAAAAATCTTGCCAATCCTGGCCCATGGGATGGAGATTATATGGGACCACCTGACAGAAAAAAATCTAGAAACACTAGAAAAAGTGAAATCGACTTATCTAAAAAGAGCACTAGGTCTCTCAAAGACAACAAGATCTAGACTAGTGTACCTACTATCGAGAGAGACATTCCTAATTGAAGACATAAAACTTCGATATACGATGCCACACACCAGGGCTTCCAAAAATCAACTGAAGATCGTGGAGGACAAACAAGAAAAAGTATGGCTGGAGTTCTATGGCACCGAAGCAATCACGAACCTGTTATGGACAGCACCAAACTTCGAGCTGCGACATGTCGTAACTAGACTTTCTATTCACGGCTTTCATCATCTAATTTGAAAAAAAAAGACAAAACTTATCACTACCCATCCACAACATGTGTATGTGAACTGTGTAACGAAGCCTGTGAACGATATCACATAGAACTGTGCAGTAATAGAGTGAAATCGATAAATGAATATGCAAAAATGTAAAATGTAAATGTAAATATAAAATGTTAAGCAAAGTAACTGTATATGGCTATTTGGCTGCAATTTCATTAAATGAAAAAAATTAGGGAGGGTGGTTGTAAAATATTTCATGAAACCAATGGAAGGAGTCATTCGTGAGTTGCAAAGTGCTACCACCAGTCCAGCTAGCACAAAGAATACACGTAGGAAGTTAAAAATAATGGAACGCAATTGTCGAGCAGCTCCTCAAAAGCTACACATTTCTGTACAGTCAGTGCAAAGTGACGCTTGAAATGGTTTAAGAAGCGACGCCAGTACACAGTGAATAATTGGAAACGAGTGATTTGCAGCCAAGACTCGCGATTAACCTTGTGGCAATCCATGGAAGGATTTTGGATCTACGAATGTTTAGAGAACATTACCTGTCATCATGCGTAGTACTAACAGTGAAGCTCTGAGGAGGTGATTTTACGGTATAGGGGTGTTTTTAGTGACATGTGTGGTCCCCTTATTGCTCTTAAGGACACGCTAAATGTGGAAGGATGTGGACACACTTAACAGCACTGTACACTGAAGCGTCAAAGAAACTGATGTAGGTATGTGTATTCAAGTACAGAGATATTACGGCGTTGAGGTCGGCAACGCCTATATGAGACAAGTGTCTGGTGCAGTTGTAAGATCGGTTACTGCTGCTACAATGGCTGGTTATCAAGATTTAAGTGAGTTTGAACGTGGTGTTATAGTCGGCGCACGAGCGATGGGACACAGCATCTCCGAGGTAGCGATGAAGTGGTGATTTTTCCGTACGAACATATCGCGATTGTACCGTGAATATCAGGAATCCGGTAAAACATCAAATCTCCGACATCGCTGCGGCCGGAAAAGATCCTGCAAGAACGGGAACAACGATGACTGGAGAGAATTGTTCAACGTGGCAGAAGTGCAACTCTTCCGTAAATTGCTTCAGATTTCAATGCTGGGCCATCAACAAGTGTCAGCGTGCGAACCATTCAACAAAATATCATCGATATGGGCTTTCGGAGCCGAAGGACCACTGGTGTACCCTTCATGCCCCTTTACGACACAAAACTTTACACCTCGCCTGGGCCCGTCAACGCCTACATTGGACTGTCGCTAACTGGAAACATGTTGCCTTGTCGGATGAGCGTGGTTTCAAATTGCATAGAGCGGATGGACTTGTACGGGTATGGAGAAAACCTCATGAATCCATGGACCCTGCATGTCAGTAGGAGACTGTTCAAGCTGGTGGAGGCTCTGTAATGGTGTGGGACGCGTGCAGTAGGAGTGATATGGGGCCGCTGATATGTCTAGATACGACTCTGACAGGTGACATATACGTAAGCATCCTGTCTGATCACCTCAATCCATTCATGTCCATTTTGCTTTTCGACGGACTTGGGCAATTCCAACAGGTCAATGCGACACCCCACACGTCCAAAATTGCTACAGAGTGACTCTAGAACGCTCTTCTGAGTTTAAACACTTCCGCTGGCCACCAGACTCCCCATACAAGAACATTATTGAGCATATATTGGGTACCTTCCAACGTGCTGTTCAGAAGAGATCTCCACCCCCTCGTACTTGTACAGATTTATGGACAGCCCTGCAGGATTCATGGCGTCAGTTTCCTCCAGCACTTCTTCAGACATTAGTCGAGTCCATGCCACGTCTTGTTGCGGCACTTCTGAGTGCTCGCGGTAGCCCTACACGATATTAGGCAGGTGTACCAGTTTCTTTGGCTGTTCATTGATTGTATATTGCATACAGTAGAGGTACAGATGAGCATAGTATCAGCATGACATTGCACCTGGTCGTAAAATGGCATCTGTGAAGCAGTGATTGATGGGCAATAACATTCATGTCATGGACTGGCCTGCCCAGCGTCCCGACCTGAACCCAATAAGACACCTTTGGGACGACTTCGCTCCAGACCCGAGCCTCCAACATCACTATCTTCTCTGGATTCAGCTCCTGAGGAAGAATGTGCTTGGAGTCCTCCAGAGACATTCAGACGTATCACTGAAAGTGTCTCCAGCAGAGTTCGTCATAACCGCGAAGGATGGACACACCCCATATTAACGTCCACTAATAGATGTCCTGATACTTTTGATAAGATAGTGTATATAGGCACCGTGACTATTGTCGACAAACCTATGTATTTGGCCACATATTGAAAGGGACTAATCAATTACCGTTTTACAGTGTGAACAGCGCAGTCAGAACAGTTTGTTTTTGATACGAGGATATATGAAAGATATTACCCGAGTAAATGACAAACATTTTGAGTTCCAGGTGTAGTGACTTTTGAGCTGCTGTACGTGAGAGGATGAGCATACTGTGCTATCACAGGTACATAGTCAATAGCACTGTGTCAGTTTAGCAGCCACGTGTCTGTAAGGTGCATCAGACAGTCCAATATTTAGCCACTCCACTAGCTACTAGCTAGCTGGCACACACACACACACACACACACACACACACACACACACACACACACACACACACGGACAGCTAAAGAGGACAGAGGATGCGGCACGTTGTGAGATTTCCATCTGAGAAATGTCGGGCAACGAAGTGTCACGATCTAAAAAGTTGATGGCGAGAAGATAATTGACATATGTGTTTCCCCAATATGAGTGGGTGAACGGAGCTAATGCACTCTCCTTGTATGCTTGCTATGTAGGGCAATTAGCATGCGCTGGCGGTCGACGACTGCCACTTCTCGTGAAGATTTACTTCTACGATCTCCTGGGAGCTCAGCAGCATCCGCCCCTTCCCCACCAGACAGGAGGCGGAAGGGAACTGAAATAACTCCCGAAGAGCAATAGAAAACGTAGAATGTAGCTTATGACCCAGGGCGAGCGACTGAAAAAGCTATTCGTATCTCACGCTAGGAATATCTCCGCAGAAAAACTTTTCCTGCAGACGAAATCTTCACAGGAATACAAAACAACAGCTTGATATTTATACTACCAAAAACTCTATTAACTAAATTAACATTGAGGTTGTTTCAGTGTAGTTGTAGTGTTCATAAACTCGGATAGTTTACCTCCCAAAATAGAAATTAATATCTTTTATAGGCCTTTTTCCCCAATAAATGAGAAAAATAATACGTTAACATCGTGGTGGTAGCAAAAAGGCACGACTTCTTTCATGATAGCGACACACATTTTTAAGGTTGACAGAGAGGGGCAAACGTATGTGTTCCAGACGAAAGTTAAAAACGAAAGGAGAAAAATCGAAATTAACTCTTAGTCTGCTTCCGATCATAAAAAATCCAAGTTAACATATACTGGGATTATGCCATTTATCTGCTTAGCTCGTACAAGGTCGCCTACATTTACTACAGTTTTTCGAAGTGCCGTCACGGGCATGGCGTCGCCACACCGTGTTCATAATATCTAGTCGAACAACATCGATGAATAAGAATAACTGAAGCGCGGTCAGATCAAGCGAATGAGCTAGCGACGAGACAGTATCTCCTCTTCCCACTCACGTTTCACGGAATTTCTGACGCAGGTGTTCAAGAGTGTGATATCAAAAATGAGCTGGGGCTCCAACATGTTCGTACCACGTATGTGCACGAAGATAAGTGGTATAGCTTCCATCAACGAGATGAGTGTATCTATCAAATCCTTAGTGTACCCTGGTGCAGTTAAGAGAGGAGGAAGCAGATACATTATTCAGGCACTGACTATGCCTGTGAATCAGTTCACCGCAGAATTGTGTTGACGATTTTGCACAATTGTAGCGTGCCCTCAAATTTTATTTATGTATTTATCAAACCCGATCTGGTTAGGATCATCTGGTTCTCTCTTACATCGGATAAGGATTTCACACATACATCTTACTTTTCTAAGAAATCACAATTTTAATATGAAAAATAGTATTAAAATGTTTTGAATGTCTGACATGGCAATGTGGTAAAGAATACTGACTGTGAAATAATAAAGTTCATACTGGTAATATTTGCAATAGAATTTAATACAGTTATATTAAATTTCGTCGCTTTGGAAAATTCATGAGTAAATCTAAATTAACTTATAGCCAGATCGCACGATAACAGGTCTTCAGCATAGTATTCTTTTATTTCAAAGCAATTATTTACATTACTTTAATCTGAATGCTGGCACTAAACAATCATTGAAAGAAATTTGCTTGTGTTTCTATATTATTGTGTGTTGGTAGCTAGGTGTGCAATATTTCAGTCTTGTTTCAACGACTGATATTTTATGATGAGTTTCGGTAGTTCAAATGTTTTAATTTTATGACCTGAACGATTGATTCATTTTGCAGTGAATTTCGTATCTTTGGACTGGCGACCGTTACATTTCAAAATTATCAAAGTTCGTTTCAAGAAATAAATTATTCAGCCAGTATAAATATTTATTTCCGTGGAAAATTAGTATGAAATTTAATCTTTTTGCTCGCTAGTATTTCCACATCAAAAAATTGTAGTTGATTGAGTTGTATTGCCATTTTTGGCCGTGAGTTGTCGATCTGGTAGTATTCGTAAATCCTTCTGAAATCCGTATTTAAGTGATCGCAAGACTAAGTGGTTTAACCGATCGGAGTGTGGAACTTTACAGTAAAATATATTGTGTAGAGTGAATGCTGTACGTCGTTACTATAAATCTGAAAAGTGAGTCTCTGTAAAGGCATATTTGCATTTTGCAACCCAAGATATGTCAGATTAGAGATTTTAGAATAAAAGTAGGGCTTAAGAGAGAGTAAACCTCATTCTTGCTTATTGCTGGACTTGGTCAGCAGAGGATACGCTCTTGATGATACCAGATTTCCGAAGATGCAGTTGAATAAAGTGTCTCCAAAAGTATGTAAACACTATGCAAGAAGAAGGTAGCCAAAATAGATTGCCGTGTGGCGGCTGCTTGCCTTGAAAGGTAACACTTTTCAGCATGTCGTCTTTCGTTTATTCTGAATCGCTAGCATATTCACTTGATTGTCAAGAGGGAGGATGACTGATACAAAAGGTAGGTAGCAGAACAACATTTAGAATTGTACAATACTCTATCAGTATCATTGCATACATTTCTGCAATAACCAACAATAACGAATGTTCATCTTTTAATCCGAATGGTTATTGATTTTACCTGAGATGTTTTCCACTGTTAACAATCTCAAGTGCCTGCATTCTGTAATATTGTTATTCCCATTAAAAAATCTATTAAGTGGGTAATGGACTGTCTTGACGCCTCATAACTGTTGGTATATACCACGAATTTTTTTCAACAAGTGAGTACAAAATTATCATTTCTAAAAGTTATGCTCCTCACATTTACAAATGAACTGTCAATGCCTTTTCGAAATGCGTTATTCAAACTGTATACGTTTGAAGCAGCAATTTTACACACCAGGTTCTTAGACTATGAAGTGATTTTGGTACTAATTAAGAACTAATATAGGTTAAATGAGATTTGCAGATGGTATCAGTTTTAATCATTAGGTACTTACATTAATTGCCAATTTTAAATATTATTGAAGAGAATTTCAAAGGATACACTAACATCAGTATCAAACTAGTCTTCGACTGAAGAACACCACGAAACATTATACAAAACGTGATTAATTAGCCACTGATTACCAGTAATCCGAACTGATAGGAACTATAGTACATACCAAAAATTCAGTGCTCTCTTGGTAAGTCCAGATATGTTCAAATTATTAGACTAAAACTTTACATTTATTACACATTTACATCCACATACAGTTTATATTTGTACATTCAGTACTTTGTATGCATGCCTTTGTTCTTAATCAACATTTTATCCTGTTTGGCATAGTTAGCATAACTTTTCACATGACATTTAATATCATTGTCATGGTACCAGATTTCCTGTAGTTTCGCTGTGAGGTCTTGTTTGGTGGTTACTGTAAATTTCCTTATCCACTGTTTGACAATAGCCCATAAATTTTCGATTGGGTTCATATAAGGGCTGTTGCCTGGCCAGGGCAACACTTTCAGTTGCTTTTCTTCCAAATACTTGGAAACACTATTGGCTTTGTGGCAAGGTGCCACATCATCCATAAAAGTGACATCTTTATTAGGAAACCACTCATTTACTTGGGGGAAAAGTTCTTTTCAAGGACTTCTTTATTTTGTGCTTGCCTCATTGTCCCTTCAACAATGTGTAATCTGCAAGGACCTTTCACGAACATCACACTCCAGACCATAACGGAAGTTGGGTGCTTCACACATAGCTGCACACATTCAGCTTTGAGCTGTTCCCCAGGTCTGCGACTAACACACTGGCTGCTTTCTTCCATCACAGTAAATACAGATTCATTACTGAAGCATACCTGAAGCACGTGTACAAAATTGCAAGTTAGTAAAGTTGGGAATAGTAGCAAAGGAGACCTCAATAGTCCAGAAATTCAAATGTGCATTTCTTCAGTATCAATAAAACATCGCAATTGCAAGCCAAAACTCCTAACTTTAGAGATCAGACCCACTTAGTGTATCATATCATTGCACATACCATAGCCCAGACCTCACTTGTCCACTCCTGAAGTTGTTTAGCACACTGAAATATTTTGGTTTTCATAACAAGAGTGATTTTCTGTTTTTTCCCTGGTTGGCATGCGTTTAAACCACATTTAAACAGCCAAACAGCTTCTTCCTCACTGTCACAGGCGAAATTTCAACACTCAAACCTTTCAGCTGACGGCTCATGTCTGTAGAAGTAAGTTTATGGTTCATTGTTGCAATGTTTGTAAGTCTTCTCATTGTTCTAGGTCTGATTTTTCTTTTTCGTCCACATTTTCCTTTCCTGTTTGGCTTGTATTCACAAAGTTTCTGCACTGAAAGTTTAATTCAGCTGACAGTTTTCTGTGATATTCTCATTCTGTCAGCAGTTTCTTGCTGTGTAAAGCGATTTTCAGCAGGAAGTGCTACCACAGCCGAAACTTCCCGTGGTGAAACATCTCTTGTCTTCCCCATAACCTCACTTTCTTTGGAAACTCCTTGATTTATTCCTATAGCTAAAAACATGCAAGTTCACAAGCTACATAATGTCTTGTTTATGTAGCAAGAAGTTGTTAAAATAAATAACAAGCTGAAGTACACCACAGAAACGTGAAACATTACTGTAAACACAGTTTCAAAGCATGTATACAGTCAACTAATACCAACATGATTTGGAGGGAAAATGACAAATGTCACCAACTGTGAAAAATTCAGTGATCTGTGAGTTACATGGAAGGAAAATTTCGTGGCATCAATCAAACCATTACAACAAATAAATTATTACACTTTTCTCTCCTATTTTTACAGCAGAAAACTTAAGAGTGTCAAAAATAATCGTTTAGTCTGTACGACTACTATTTGCAGTAATTTATTTATGGTATTCTCAAGTGTATCTTTACGATGTGGGAGTGCTGCCGTGATATGGAACTTGAATTTGTTGTGCTCCCTCCACGTACATGTAGATGGGCAGTAATCTACAGTTGTTTGCTGATGATGCTGTGGTGTATGGTAAGGTGTCAAAGGTGGCAAGAAGATGCAAGACAACTTAGATAAAATTTCTAGTTGGTGAGATGAATGACAGCTAGCTCTAAATGTGGAAAAATGTAAGTTAATGCAGATGAGTAGGAAGAAGAAACCTGTAATGTTCGGTTACAGTATTAACATAGCCAAGTCATTTAAATATGTGGGCATGGCGTAGCAAAGCGAAACGAAATGGATCGAGCATGTGACAACTGTTGTAGGGAAGGTGAATGGTCGCATTGATTTATTGAGAGAATTTTAGGAAAGAGTGGTTTACCTCCAAAGCAGACCGCATATAGTAGACCGCATATAGTACCCTGCTGCAACACATTCTGGAGCACGGCTCGAGTGTTTGGAATCCATAACAGGTCGGACTGAAGGAAGACATCGAAATAATTCAGAGGCAGGCTGGAAGATTTGTTACTGGTAGATTTAAACAACACGTCAAGTGTTATGAAGATGCTTCAGGAACTCAAATGGGAATCCCTGAAGGGAAGGCGATGTTCTTTTCGAGAAACACTATAGAGAAAACTTAGAGAAACGGCATTTGAAGCTGACTGTCAAATGATTCTACTGCCATCAACATATATTACTTATAAGGATTGTGAAGATACGATTCGAGAAATCAGGGCTCGTAAAAAGGCATATAGATAGTTATTTTTCCCTCGCTCTGTTTGCGAGTGGAACAGGAAAGGAAATGACTAATAGTGGTACAGGGTACTCTCTGCCACACACCGTGCGTTGGGTTGCGGAGTATCTGTGTAGATGTAGATGTAAAGTCATTAGGTGACCTGATATATGGATCTTGTTTCCTCAGTCAGATTAACTAGTACTACCTTCTTGTATCACAGGTGAAAAGCCTCTATAAACTCTTTAAGGCCGTGGTGGCCGAGCGGTTCTAGGCGCTACAGTCTGGAATTGCGCGACCGCTACGGTCGCAGGTTCGGATCCTGCCTCGGACATGGATGTGTGTGATGTCCTTAGGTTAGTTAGGTTTAAGTAGTTCTAAGTTCTAGGGGACTGATGACCTTAGAAGTTAAGTCCCATAGTGCTCAGAGCCATAAACTCTTTAAATTACATTGTTTTTGCTTTCAGTTGTTATTGCACTATTGCAATTTCACGGTGAAGCATAATATTTGATGCCATATATTTCCATGGAAATGGGTTGAAATAACCAAGTTCGCAGAGGAAGAACAACCTCTCTGATTAGGCGGCTGGACCCACCCCTTGGGATATCCCAGCCAGCAATGCCATACGACATTATTTAACTTAGTTCTACACAAATATACTCGGGTCACTAAAAATAGCCATTGACTCTATTGCAGTCAAGAGTGACACTGTCCAATAAGAACGTTGTTGTCTTTAACCTAGTTCTGTTTCTTAATATGACGTCAAATTTTATGCTCCACAGTGCCACATCGCCGAAACTGCAGTGACTCAATTAAAACAGTTATAACTAAAATCGAAGATTTCTGATATGCAGTGTTCGTTTCTTTATGATCCAACTTGGACGAAATGACACTGCGCCAACAGCGCCCGTTTGCATTCAAGGGCCGAGGGAAATGCCACTTCTCCTAGACAGAATATCCACTGAAGTGCCAAAAAACTGGTATAGGCATGCATATTCAAATACAGTGGTATGTAAACAGGCAGAATACGGTTCTGCGGTCAGCAACGCCTGTATACGACAAAAAGTGTCTGGCTACTTGTTAGATGGGATCTGCTGCTACAATGGCGGGTTATCAAGATTTAAGTGAATTTGAACTTGGTGTTATAGTAGGCGCACGAGTGATGGGACACAGCATCTCCGAGGTAACGATGAACTGGGGCTTTTCTCATACGACCATTTCACGAGTGTACCGTGAGTACCAGGAAACCGGTAAAACGTCAAATCTCCGACACCGCTGCGGCCGGAAAAAGATCCTGCAAGAACGGGACCAACGACAACTGAAGAGAAGTGTCAATGTGCGAACCATTTAACGAAACATCATCGATATGGGCTTTCGGAGCCGAAGGCCCATTCGTGTACCCTTGATGACTGCACGACACAAAGCTTTACGCCTCGCCTGGGGTCCGTCAACACCGATATTGGATTATTGATGACCTGAAACATGTTGCCTGGTCCGACGAGTCTCGTTTCAAATTGTGTCGAGCGGATGGACGTGTACGGGTATGGAGACAACCTCATGAATCCATGGACCCTGAATGTCGGCAGGGGACTGTTCAAGATGGTGGAGGCTCTGTAATGGTGTGGGACGTGTGCATTTGGGGTGATATGGGACCCCTGATACGTCTATATACGACTCTGACAGGTGACACGTACGTAAGCATCCTGTCTGATCACCTTCATCCATTCGTGTCTATTGCGCATTCCAACGGACTTGGGCAATTCCAGCAAGGCAATGAGACATCCCACACGTTCAGATTGCTACAGAGTGGCTCCAGGAACACTCTTCTGAATTTAAACACGATCTAGAATTTGCGAAGGACAGGGAAGTAAATCGACTCTGCACATTCAGAGAAACCTACCAGGCATTCGCCTTAAGCAATTTAAAGAAATAACAAAGCACATAAATAAGCCTGTCGGAAATTTGAACCAACCGTTCTTCCGAATTAGAGAACAGTGTGTTATCATTAAATGTAAGTTCAAGAAAAATAAATCAGTAAAAAGACAAGAAGTATCTGAAACATAATAAAGTGTGCGGAAAGAAAGTAGAATAAGGAATAAAACGAAAATTTTAAGGACAATTATAAACTGATCAAAGATAGTCTCAAAATTGTGCCGTTTTATGGAAGTACCGGATAATTTAAATCTAACTATATGTTAATGTATGGACTATAGTCCCAAATCGAAACATTCCACACAAGTTTAACAGATTTCAACTCTTTTTTTTTTCCTGGATGTCAGTCAACAAATCCAGTTTTGCTAAACATAGCAAATAATTTTCGATAACAAAACTTTCTGACACTGTAGTGTTTGACAGTGTTTGAAATCGTTTGCTAAATCGCCTAAGTCGGTAGTGTGTGACTGACTTCAGGCGATAATTGCTCGCGACATTTCCAGCAATACCACATCGTGTGTGTGTCTGTGTGTGTGTGTGTGTGTGTGTGTGTGTTTAGCGTTTAAGGAGGTCATCGTCGATGGAACTACATGCGGCAGATCAAGAGATACACAATGGCTTAAGCAGTCATATATAAATGATACTACAATAAATTACAAATCGTCGAAATGAGACACAACATTAAGCACAGTCGTCTACAGAATCTTGCTTATAGTTCACTGTATGATGCGACAGTGAGAGAACTCAACCTGTTAGTAGCTCTAAATCTAGCGACCTCTACCGGTTCTGTACAATGGAGACGATAAGCCAAAACAGTGTGGAAACCCTGTACTGATACTGAGGACACGAACTACACTGGCGCAAAGACGATGAAACTGACCCATCTTATTTAATGACACGTAAACGAAGACAATTGCAAATCGCATTTCATTCCGTTAGTAGAACACCTATGTTTTGAAGACCAATTTGTGTTCTGGCGGGAATCTAGCGTTATGTCTAGTATCTGTCTATAATCCACTGGAACTTCTTATAAGATATATAGTTTCTTATGATACGTGCACGGAAACTTGTTTTTCACGACACCATGGTGATGTATTAAACTTGTCGAGCATTGTCTGGCCGAATGAATGTGGAAGTTACTTGTCATCGCAGCTTCGCAGGACCATGTAATTTTTGGATAAATTCTAGTGTCCGATACCACCCGTCGGCTTTGACCAATGACGTCAGACGTAAGGCAAAGATGGTGCAATGAACAATCTATGAATGGAACGGATCGTAGTCATAGACAAACGAATGTAGCATGCCATAAATTAATACATTTAACGCGACTATTATTTACGAGTGAATTTCATTTAGACGAGTTTAAAATGACTGAAATAACTAAGAACACGAGAGCAATTGCGAGTGCATAAATTATATTATCCGCACGTACTGCAAAAACGGTGTACATAATGAAGCGTCGAATATTTGGAATCGCTAAATAGAAGCAACCTATGTAGGAACTCGTTTCTAGTTATCGATTGCAATACTGCTGTTTGTTGCGCAAAAATGTTAAAACGTATCAGAAACGTGCTTAAAAAATAATCTTGTTAGTGAACTACGGAATACGACTAGACTTTGAAGAAATGAAAATCTTTACGCATGTTACTTCAGACGCAAGGAAATGAAACACAAAAGTGAGCAAACCTCGCAACCGATAACTACGCTACACGAAAGTCACACCAAGTACAGTAGCCCCAAAACAACGCTCAATAAAATCGATACAGCAGGAGTAACAGTAAAAATAAGGAAAGTGTAGCAGAAACATCGGTAAGGAAAACATAAAAGTGGCTACATGAAAAGAAACTTACCGCATTTGAACTTCCAAAGGAGTGAAAGATCGAGGCTGACAAGAACGAAATAAGTACATAACAGAAAATAATAATGTTACAAGGTGAAACTGTAACGAAAGAAGCAAAATCCAGAAAACAAATTAAGAAAATAATAAAAAACGCAAACTGTCTCGCACGAATGAGGTACCATCCAAATCAGCTGTTCCCTACCACCCGCCCTCAATCAGACGCAAAATTTTGAGAGAAAAAAGAAAAAATGAAACCACGAGTCAATGACACAAACCCTCCCGCAAAGAAACAGCAATACCCCTCGGCCCAACCATTGTAACCAGAAATTATTAAAAGGACAGAATAACCTCCCTCCAGAAAAACCAAAAAAGGAGAATTCGCAAAATACAGTAACATAAGAAAACGCAACGCAAAACAAGAGGAAAGTATCAGACCAACTAACACCTAACTAACAAAACGAGGCTTGTACATTTTACTTCGCAAAATACAGTAACATAAGAAAACGCAACGTAAAACAAGAGGAAAGTATCAGACCAACTAACACCTAACTAACAAAACGAGGCTTGTACATTTTACTGACAACTTTCATAAATGAAAAATAAACAATAACCTTTAGGAACACTCTTCCTCCAGCAGTATTCATCTAAATGGCCTTGCAACACTGAAATGCTTCTCATTACCCACCCGACAACAGATTTTACAGCCCCTCAGTACCCCTTGATAGTATTAGTACATGCCCCCGTGTTATAATCTTTAAACTGAATATTGTGATTCACGACCAAATGATGATAACCCCTGTCACCCAACCCCTTGTACGAAGCAAACCCATCCGACATGACTACAGAACCTTCTTCAACATATTCTTCTATTAAAGGTGTCAATACTTCCTTTGTCCGATTTGGTACGACCCTAAATACAACATCAGCACAATCTCCTCCAGAAACTACTACTCCAAAAACCCAAAGCCCAACAACCTCGTGCCCCCTTTCGTACTTTCTCTTTCCAAAATGTGACTCATCTACTTCAACTATAACCCCTGGCCTCCCCAATGACCCCCTATACTTTATAAATTCCCCGCAGACTTCTCTACAAAATGAGAACCAGTCGACTACAGTGCCACAAGAAACCCCTGCTTCGTGTATGACAGATTTGCAAGAATATTCATATCAAAAATAGTAGGTTAGCATGACAATTACTTCTAAATTCAGCCTCGATCTTTCGAACCACGTCCCCCTGCGTATGGATCTCCATATGTTATTTTTTCTGCATCTCCACATGTATTCGTCGGAAGTTCGTGATGGTGCAACTTCGTCAAAACCATATAATTCCCACACGCACTGCACTTGCAAAATTCAGCAATAACGCCCAATGATTGCAAAAATTTTATAGTTGATGTCCGGTCACTCATTTTCTGAAGCAGAATTTTCGCAGTAAAAACAACCGACTCGTCCATAACGAACAGTGTGAGAAATCAATACCGTATAAATCGCTCCTACTTATAAATGACGACTACTTTCATTAACAAAAGATGCTAAAAACAAATTACGAGACCAAAACAAAACAATCTACATCGAAGTTGTAACGCAACGAGGAAATCCACAGACATCATTTAACTTTCATCGACAGCAATCTGTGGAACAAACAAAATATCATAGCACATTACGTCATTGGTCAAAGCCGACGGGTGGTATCGGACACTAGAATATACACTGGCGCAAAGACGATGAAACTGACCCATCTTATTTAATGACACGTAAACGAAGACAATTGCAAATCGCATTTCATTCCGTTAGTAGAACACCTATGTTTTGAAGACCAATTTGTGTTCTGGCAGGAATCTAGCGTTATGTCTAATATCCGTCTATAATCCACTGGAACTTCTTATAAGATATATAGTTTCTTATGATACGTGCACGGTAACGTGTTTTTCATGACACCATGGTGATGTATTAAACTTGTCGAGCATTGTCTGGCCGAATGAGTGGAAGTTACTTGTCATCGCAGCTTCGCATGTAATTTTTAGTACTCCACTACTCACGTAATTACAAGATTTATGAAATTAATGTTTCTCCAACACAAACTACCTGAGACAAGCAGTGATAAACAGTGTGGATGACTGGTTCGCAAAATTAAATTAACCTGAGTATAACTGTTTTTTCAAAGATATCCATATTCATTAAAAATACATGCCTGAGAGAACTGATCTCTTGCGTCCGCAGGAAGGTGCAACCAATCTGATAATTGCGTTTTGCGTGCAAAGGATTGGCAGAAATCAGATCCTGGATGATGGCTTACCTTCTGACAGCTACTGTTGCTCCGAGCTCACACTGGAATTCACGGTTTTACAGAAATGGAACAGAAACGTTGGTATTGCTGGCCATTCGACACGTCACAAACTATTGCTACGCAACGGCGTTGGTGGTTGAAGAACCTGAAATATTGTTGAAAATTGCGTCACCTAGCTATTTTTTTTACTAAAAGAAGATATGCGGACAATTGTCACCGTACATTTAAAGAAACTATCCAGCGATAACAGCACTGTCGTAACTGGACTGAGGTGTCCAGGGCAATGCGCCAGAGGTAATCAGTTCGCATCCTGTGGGTGGAAAAATATTTACCGCGAGTACGTGTCAGCAAGGACGGGAGAAATGACAGTGCACAGTTCCTGTTGATCAGACTGCACGCCGTTGTCCTGGGCTAATTTCCAAACTTGTCAGCAATATCGCGAGGAACGAAGGAGCGTGACGTTGTTGATGATTCCCATCGCAGATGGAGGCGTTAAGCTCGGGGCCCGGGGCCTCTCATCTTCTGTTCCCCGCCCCCTCCCCCTACCACTCCTTTTGGTGCTATTCGAGAGTGATAGGGTGTGTGCCGTATTTCACACTCTACCTTCAGTCACATTATCATCAACGGCACATACACAATAATAACCCTCCATAAGTACTCACTATGCTCACCCACAGTCAACACGTACACTTACGACACAACGCAAACATTTTTTAGAAGGAGAGGTACCAACCTCTACGAAGAATTAGATGTTTTAACGTATCCCACAAGCTCTCTCAGTCGATAACGCCATGCGACTTGGCCTTACCGTAAATACGAGGCCTATTATAAAAAAAAAATAAATAAAATAAAAAAAAAACGGTCACTCGCGGAATTAAAGCCACAGTGAAAATCCGATGAAGCTTTGTGCAGATGTGTTGTGCAGTTCTCTAGTGATCCCGTCGATTCAACTTTTCAGTTCTGTGCACACAGTGAGAACGTAAAAATGCTTTTAAGAATAGAGTCCCCCGCCAAGTGTGAAGTGTGTGCAGTCATTCCATTTCTTCGTGCTGAGAGGTTCCTCCTGATTTCATGCAAACCACGTAACGTAACTGTCACGCATGACAGCAAAGTGCGGCAATGGTGTAGGAACTCTGAAGCAGAACATACAGACGTTCATGATGCAGGCCGTCAGGCAGTGAAGCGATTGCCAACCGATGATCTTTTTCAGCTAGAAGGTCAGGCAGTACAAGAAAATCGTCTACGAGGTTCCATTCAGAACAAGCGAAGAGTATGTTATCAGGTAATTGTTCTTCTTCATGACAATGCTCGACCGCACGCAGTAGTTGCAACAATCACGTCCTGCAGCGTTTTAGATGGGAAATATTTGATTACCCACCGTACAGCCAGCACTTTTTGATTACCCACCGTACAGCCAGCACTCGGCTCCGTCTGATTTTCATCTCTTTGCTCGCATGAATCACTGACTATGAGGTCAGCATTTTGGCACAGACAGCGAGCTGCAGGTCGGTGTAGAGAACTGGCGCAAAGCACTGGTGGCTGCCTTCTATGACGAGCGTGTTGAAGAGCTGATACTACGGTACAACAAATGCCTAAGTCGGTGAATATGTAGAGGAGTTAACTGGAAATTGTAGCTAATTGTTACAAACAAAAACTGGAGGGTGTAGCTAGATGTTGCAGTTGATTTTCACTTTGGTTTCCGTTTCGCAACCGATCGGATATTGAAGAATAAATAGCCCTCGTATGTGAGAACCTTATTTCAGCTGGGTGGCAGTTGTGATAATAAAGGGGGAACGCAAACATAACGATCAGATGAAGTCGTAAAAAATGTTGTGAAAACAGAACTGGGGAAAAAGCAATCTTGTAAAAGGAAATCATTCATGCAAATGGTACGTGCTAATAAAGGGAATAAATTTTCTGAAATATCGTACAGACTGTGGGCAGTTTGGTAAGCACTTCATTGAGAACAGAAATGGATTCCACAGTTAATTACGTAGCTCATTGAACTCTGATAGTGATTAAGTTGTTTCACTGGCAGTAACCGTCAGCTCACTAGAGAAAACGCCAACGACCGAACGAGTTGGCATAGTAGTAAGACACCGGACTGGTTTTCGGGAAGTCGGCGATTCAAATTGCCTCCCAGGCACCCAGGTGTAGGTTTTCTGTGGTTATCCTACATGGCTTATGGTGAATGCCGGGACGGTTCCTCTGAAAGAGCGCGACCGCTTTTCTTCCCAGTGTGAGAGTTCGCAGTTCATGTGTAATGTTCTCTTTGTCAACGAGACGTTAAATCCTAAACTGCCTTCTTTCCTTCGGCATAAAAGTGGCGACTGGTAAGACGAGAAAGATTAACAAAAAACACATGTGTTGGACGATAAAATATATATGCTTTATGTAAAGATTGAAGCTCTTGACTGTAGACTTCAGTCATTCGAACAACTGGAAGAAATGATTTGAAAGAGCAAATCGATCTCGAAATTAAAATACTAAATAAAGAGCACGAAGAAGGTAAAGCAGAAATAATGGCAGCGACGAGTCAGTCACTAAGTGAACTCCACTTACAGACTGATAAGTCACGGATCAGTACAAAAGACGTCTGCCTCCGTAGCTAAGTGGCGGCAGCTCGGCTGGCGTAGCCGTGAGGCGTGGGCGTCCGCTTCCGTCCCGCCTGTTCTGGACTGCGCGCGTGGTTTCCTTGTTTACCTCTCACCATGGTTTCGTGTATTGCGTCCCTCTCCGAGGGAGCTACAGCACTCCCTTACCGCCGGACAACGATCAAGAACGCATTCCAAGCAGAATATGTACGACCACGAACTTGCGAACTTGAGAACTTTATAGGGGATGAACTTCCCCTGGGTCCACAGAATGTAACTGCCATTCGCTTTTCCATCACTGGAAACTTTATATATGTCAAGATGCGCACCGAAGAACTGAGGAGGACGAAATTAGTGTTTAACGCCTGTCAACAACGAGGTCATTAGAGAAGGAGCACAAGCTCGGATTGGGGAAAGATGGGTAAGGAAATGGGCTGTGCGCTTTGCCTGAAGCGATTTAGGGAAATCACGGATAATCTAAATCAGGATGGCCGAACATGGGTTTGAACCGTCGTCCTCCCGAATGCGAGTCCAGTGTGTAAGTAGGCTGTTTGGGTTTTTATGTTGGTAACGTCACCTAGCGCTCTGTATGAAAATCACTGGCTGTAATGTGTGCAGTCTGTGGCTGGTGGGCATTGTTGAAATAGTCGCTATTGTAGTGTTGGGCAGTTGGCTGTTAACAGCGCGTAGCGTTGGTAAGTTGGAGGTGAGCCGCCAGCAGTGGTGGATGTGGGGAGTGAGATGGCGGAGTTTTGAGCGCGGATGATCTGGACGTGTGTCCACCAGAGAGAGCAAATTTGTAAGACTGGATGTCATGAACTGATATATATATATATATATATATATATATATATATATATATATATATATATATATATATATATATATATATATATATACGAGGGCCGTTCAGAAAGTAACCTCCGGTTGATTTAAAAAAATACACCAAGTTAAATAAAAATATTTTAATATATACATCTTACAACTACATCTTTGCACTATTTTTCTACATAGTCTCCATAGCGATTGAGGCACTTATCGTATCTCTTCACAAGCTTTGAAATTCCTTCTGCATAAAAATCACCCGCTTGTGCCTGGAGCCAGCCTGTGACCGCATCTTTGAGCTCTTCGTCGTCATCAAACCGCTGTGACCCGAGCCATAGACAACTCCGACATTGAGAAACGTCGATTTTCACGAACTTTTGCATCAACTGTCTGAACGAGTTCGTCAGTCACCAATGATGGTCTACCACTCCTCTCTTCATCATGAACGTTTTCTCGTCCACTTTTAAATAAACGTACCCATTCACGGACAACTCCTTCACTCATAACTCTTGGTCCATACACGGCACAAAGCTCACGATGAATAGCTGCTGCAGAATATCCTTTGGCTGTAAAAAACCTTATGACAGCACGCACTTCACATTTGGCGGGGTTTTCTATTGCAGCACACATTTCAAACTGCCACAAAAACTAAACTAGCGCAGGTACGACGTTCACTCGACCACGGCTTGATGCCGACTGACCTGTTGAGTGCGTGAACGCACAGATGGCGTCGCTACTCCCCCCACAACCCGCACTGTGACCAATCGGAGGTTACTTTCTGAACCGCCCTCGTATATATATATATATATATATATATATATATATATATATATATATATATATATATATATATATATATATATTCGACTTTTGAACACTATTAAGGTAAATACATTGGTTGTTCTCTATCAAAATCTTTCATTTACTAACTATGCCTATCAGTAGTTAGTGCCTTCAGCAGTTAGAATCTTTTATTTAGCTGGCAGTATTGGCGCTCGCTGTATTGCAGTAGTTCGAGTAACGAAGATTTTTGTGAGGTAAGTGATTCATGAAAGTTATAAGTTATTGTTAGTCAGGGCCATTCTTTTGTAGGGACTATTGAAAGTCAGATTGCGTTGTGCTAAAAGTATTGTGTGTCAGTTTAGTGTTGATCAGAATAAGTAAAGAGCGAAATGTCTGAGCACGTTCAGTTTTGCTCAGCTATTTGAAAATCAAATTATGTAAGATGTTTATCAGCACAGTCATTCATAAATTTTTCTACGGGGTTGTTACAAGTGTGCTAACCACTGCTAGGTCCGAAGAACTGTGTACCGAAATTGTGGGCTTCCCCTTGTCAGATTTCAAGTTTAGGCAATCCGACGGACGCGTGGGTGCCGTCGTGATTGATCACGCCGGTTTCGGCCTGGGCACGATCAGGGTGTTCGAGCTCCCGTTAGAGTTTCCATCGGACGTCATGTCGGCTTTCCAGCTGTAGAGCATTATACTCACTCACCAGGCCGAAAAATGGAAAACCTTAGACACCTACCCTGTTCTCGACGGCGTCCCTCAACTGAAAATTGAATTAGTGAAGCATGGTGCGTCGTACTTGGTTGGCTACAGGAGGCTGCATCATCATGTATGACTGGCAGCCCCGTACCTGTGCTGGCTTCGGATAGGCCAAAAATGCCTCCGACGTCAGCTTGTACAGATCCTGCTCAACGACGCCACCCCTAATGTGCCGTCCACAGTCCTTCCTGTAACCTATGCCGCGTTCAACGCACCAACTGCCGATCTCCCACACGACCCGTCACAGACGATAACTACTGCCGCAGAAACTGATCCGGCACTTGTCACATCACTGCAACCAGAGACATTGTCGAGAGGAGACACTCGCCTGACTAGTACTGGTGACCGTGACGTGGAGATGGAAATGGCGCCTTTCCTCGCACCGACTTCTGTCTTCCTTCCATATGACAAGGGGTCACCACGCGGGTTATCTCCCGCTGAAGTAGAAGGCGATAGCCAGTCTTTGCGAAGACCTGCTGGTGCGACGGAGATTTCTAATAATTTTAAAAAATGCCTTATGTGTATCCTACTTTCCTGTTTTTGGTAGACGTTATTGGAGTCTTCATTGACAGGGGCCAACGCCTGAAGCGGTGGAGCTTTTGTTGGTGCTTCTTCTTAAGTTTACATTAAAAGTGGCGATGGCATTGGCTTTTCCTTTTTTTTGTAGGCTTAATTATAGTCTGTAATGTGAGGAACTTACTAAAAGAAAAAAAAGAAAGCGGTAAATGTCGCGCAGTGTTTATATGTACTGACGAGTTCGAGAGCCATCGCCATTTTTTTTTTAAATCGTTTTTCGTGTGTCTGCTAAAGTTCCATCTGATGGAATCTCAAAAACAAAACAAAAAAAGTGTTCAGCGCTTATGATTGTCATGAGTGGTCCTAGGTTCGATTCCCGACTGTGATGGAGATTTTAACCGCTCGGGGACTGGGTGTTGTGTTGTCTTCATCATCATTTCATCGTCATTGACGCGCAAGGCCCCGAAGTGGTGCCAACTAAAGAGACGAGGCCGGACTACCCCTCATGCCGTCTCCCAGCCAATAATGCCATACGATAATTTCATTACGTAAAAAAGATGCGTAAGGAAGGGGATAGAAGACAGACAAAGGCTGAAATTAGCGAAACAAGCCACACAGTCGGTCCGTCCTTAAACGGACAATACCTAAATGCTGCCACTTTGATTTCAGTATGTAGATACAATACTTCTAATGTCTCAAGCGCGCATCCGTCTTCTCACGTAGGGAAGATTTTGTGCTAATAAAGGAACAGAAATTGATAAATATGATCCAAATAATACTTTGCAGCATTTGTTGGCAGATGTAGGAAGGCTTATACCTAAGGAAGATCCTGTGAATGATAAAATCAGAAAAGTGGAACAAAGGATTGATAGAGATGCTAATAGTCGGATAATCACAAGTATTCTAGGTTTCTAAAATTAGGAGGTATTTGGAGCGTTTTTTAAAGAAGTGTTGATCACCTCAAGCCAAAATAAAGGAAAATAATAAAACAGTTCTACGAGGACGTATATAGGACACCAGGACGCAGGAAGTTACAATAAGATGTTAGGCTGTTCATCGGCATAATTGACTATAATTTAGATATATCTTTGTAGGAAATTGTTTATTGGAGTTAGCCCGAACACTGTCAAAATAATGAAATATAATTAATCAAGGCATTAGAAATCTGAATTACGGGTTGAAAGCTACAGGAGTTGATAATGAGCTTTAGACTGAGCGGTTTGTGAAAATGGATCCCAGAAACACAGAAAGTAAACGATGTACATAATTATTGGATGAACGATTTGTGCAACGTGGGTGAACATATTTTTGAACTAGAGAAAGGAGAGCAGAAATGAAAAATAGATTTAAAAGGAAAATAGGGGATGTGACTAGAAAGATTCCCGAATAATTGAGTTTGATGATAATTGCAGTGAGTCAAACAATTACGAATTTAGTGATAGCTATGAGAGAAGGAATGCAGATAGTCAAGTACAAAGTGAGGGCATCAACCAAAGAGAAGAAGAATAAGTAAGCAATGAGGTTGGAGGTGAACTGCAAGAAAACAAAGAGGGAGCTAGTCTATGTTGCATCAGAAAATACGTAGATTAGTTGAAATTAGGAAGTAGTTCAGCACACATTAATAAGTTCGTACACTTGCTAAATGAGCCCATTCACAGATCAAGGAAGGCAAAGACAAACAACTTTACAACAGAATCACGTCCAGTAAGATTCTGTGAAGTTTCCAAATCTATCTTTCTATTGATAACTGCTTTAATAACGCGTACACACTGCTGAAAGTTTGAAAGTTTGTTCTCTTTTACATCCCACACCTCTGCTCCCAAATCTCTTCCCCCTTCCTTCTCTCTCTCTCTCTCTCCCTCTCTCTCTCTCTCTCTCTCTTACCCTAACAAACACACACACACTCTCTCCCTCAATACATACGGAGTGTGTATATTGACCAGTTGTGTACGCACGTGCGCGTATGTTTTCAAATGACTTTCACACAGAGAGACGTAGCCTTAAAGCAGCAACGAGCACGAAAAGCTTCATTGCAACAGACGCCATGATAAGAACGTCATTGTTTAACGTATGTTTTGCTTAACTATAAAAATCGACGAAAATGAAGATTAGGCAAGGCCTATTCAAAGAAAATAATACTAATATTCGCCTGCTGTGACTTAAAGTTACTATAGAAATTTTGTTAGCGCGACGAGGATTTCAACCCTGTTTCTGCGGAATATGAGACAGTATTTGAACACCACTGCGCCAGCTTACAGATTCTGCTTAAAAAATAAGAAGGATGTGCTCGGCCTCGAAATCAACGCAAAGGATTTTTTTCTGCTGTACCGTGGAACATTGAATTAAAGCGCTAATAACTGCCTCCCCTCTATTAACGACACGTTTACTTCCTGCATGGCAGATTTTTCGAGCCCAAAGGAAGACAAATTCCGACAGGAGAAAATCTGGTACCGAACAGAAGAAATGCGTGAAGACCAACACCTGCGCCGGAGTGGCAAACGCTGTAATCTCACGTCAACTGTAATGTAGCGAGCGACGAAATCAGCTGATTATATCCGCACGGCGCATCATCTTTATTTGTCTGAGGCTCATATTCCACAGACTTTACAAGGATTGCTGAAGTTATTAGCAATGTTCTAGAGCGTGTTGGAAAATGATGCCCCCGAATTTCTTAAATGAAAACTCATAAAGCCTTTTAAATAAAACAAACGTTATTAACATACTGCATTTTTATTCTTCATGACTACATATTTATTTCTCAACATAGTCATCCTGGCGACGAATACATTTCTCCAAACGACAGAACAGTTTGTTGATACCTTCACTGTAGAATGTTTGACTTTAACGGAGCCACAACCTCACCATTGCTTGCACCGTTTCATCGCTGTCAAAGTGAAGTCCTCGAAGGTGTTCTTTGAATTTTGGGAACAGATAAAAACAGGATGGTCCAAATCGGGACTGTATGGAGGATGATCGATGACAGTGAACCCAACGCGTCGGATTGTTGCAGTTGTCGCTGTGTCTGTGGTCTGGCATTGTCACGCTGAAGGACGCGGTGCTCCATGTCTGGACAAAGTTTTCGAATTAGAAATTCTATAACCGCACGCTGTTTCTCACGCACCTTCGTAGTTCCGTTAGACATCGTCATGTTACACTCTAGAGAGCCTGTATACAGAGAGAGCGGCCATTGGTTGATTAGCTTTGGCGCCATTTTTCTGCCAAACGTCTCTCGCGCTTCCTATGTTCGCCGTGGTTTTGAGTTGAATTGAAGTTCAGAGGACTTTTGGAAACGATTTTTGGTATTTGAATTATTGAGAGACTTGTTATGCGTTGTGCATGCATGTTCGATTTAGTTGTATGTCGTTTTTAGTACGTAATTAACGTTTGCGATCTTAAATACGAGTTGAAATAATGAAGTGTTTTGTGATGAAGTAGGTAGGCCTACATGTTTGAAGTAAACACGTTAGTAATTGTACAGTATTGTTTTTGACATCTGTAATTCGTTCTGCAGACGTTCGTAAACGATGCCAGGTTGTGCTGCATTTGGTTGTTCCAATAGAGGCGAAGGTGGATTTCGCATGTTAGCATTTCCACGCAATGAAGAAAGACGAAATCAGTGGGCAGTCGCACTCAACAGGGCTGACATAAATCAAACAGGAGCCTTGTGGAAACCAACCAAGTACTCTTAGCTATGCGAAGTGTGTCGTTTTTGCTTTTTACTACGTATAAAACAACTTGCAATATACATAGTTAAATTTGAAAACAGACCTGTAAGTTGGCTATGTGAAAATTATTATAACACATTATTCTTATAAACATAGGATTAAAATGGGATTGTGTATCTAATGTGTAAGAATTTTGCTAAGCTGCAGACGTCATAATTACGTCCTTCAGTGTCATAAGCCACTGTATCAAATTTTCCTGTGCTGTACGTAGTAGGCTACTATGAGTATATTATAGCTGTAAAGAAAGGCATTTAACGAATGATTTCGCCATATTGTCTTGTACTTTTGATTCGGTGAGTGTGTACTCCACTACTCCACTACTGGCCATTCAAAAGTCCCGCCCGCAGTTTGGCAGAAAAATGGCCGCCGTATCGTCCGGTTGGCCACTCTCTCCCTATACAGGCTCTCTATTACACTCTACAATTCGGAGCCCTCTAGCGGCAGAGAGCTACCAATATGTAGTCATGAAGAATGAAGATATAGAATGTTCATAAAGTTTGTTTTAGAGTTTTCACGTAAAAATTCGGAGGCATTACTTTTTAGCAAGCCCTCGTAGACTGGTTCACCACCAATAATAATAAGTAAAACTGCATATACGTGTTCGATACAACTAATCGTGTACCATGCGGATAATTGAAACTGTGTCATATCATCCCTGTCGCTGACGGACCACACAATATCTTCTCTGCACCACTTTAGTTCTCAGCTAAAGTGAGCGCCAACTCTCCTATTCGTTCGAGTATCGGTTACCAGCCGTCCCATAGCCACTGTTCGACCGTGGCTAAACATCTAGGGTCACGAACCTACGATCAGTATTTGTGACTATCTATGGACTAGAGAAGGGCGTACACTCTATCACCGGATTGCATCTCACTAACTTACACCTGCCTACGACCCTCCGTCGCACTTCATCGAGAATTTGCTGTCTCAGCACCGTTGTGTCTCATTGGAGTTCTCAGGCGTCTTCTTCACTCCCAAAGTATCAACTGTAGCCCTTCTCTCATTGGAGCAGTTCTTTGCCATATGTAGATGAGGCAGGCGGATTGAAACGGCTTGGTTTACTTCTGATATTCCTGTGCCAATACTTCCGGTGATAGACAACTAATTCCAATGCTTCATTTTGCTCCGAGTTATTGCTGTTACTGTTATATTTTCCCTTATTTGTAGAAATCACTATACGCCTAAACCTTGCAGTCTCAAAGAATCATCCTGCAGTCCTAGTCTCTATAGAAATTCATTTACTTACTACTGAACCCATCAATGCTTCGCAATTGATAAATATGTATGGGAATAGGATATATACCCTAATCTCCTTCTCCTCTTCCTCTCCCTGTCCGTCTCCTCCTCCCCATCTATTTATACATCTTCTCATCCTCCCCCCATCTATCCATCATCCCTCCCTCTCCCTCTGTCAACCTTCTCCTCCTCCTCCTCTTCCTCCTCATCCCTCCCTCTCTCTCCGTCTCCTCCTCCCCTTCTCTCTGTCTCCTCCTTCCCCCTCTTTGTGTCCATTTCCTCTCCCACCACTCTTCTCCGTCCATCTGCTCGTCCTAACCTCTCTGATCTTGAATCTTGTTTATTGTTATTGCAAATTCAGATTCCGTGGCAGTATTCTAATCATGAACTGATAAGCCATAAGCAAAACTTTTCTGTTTCCTGCGAAAATCGACTGCGAGGAAAAAAATGTCACAGCAGGTTGTTAAGTACAACTTTTTTGTTAAAGATATGTGTGTAATGACGAACAACATGTATGGGAAAAATAATTTTTCTAATGGTTTAATTGCCCTACTATCGTAGTTTAAACATTGCGAGACACGAAACAAAACGACACAGTCCGTTTTAACAGAAAACCTGTACATTATCGTTTGAAAAAATTCATAGCAAATGTCCATATGCATGTTTAGTAGAGTCCTGCAAAAATTTGAAGTAAGTTGGTCAAGAACTTTTCGTGGCTTTCTAACTTGTTTTCTTATTATATGTTATATGCACATTTATAGATTACCGTATCAATATTAAATTATATCTAGACTTGTCCACATTAACATATTACATATATACTGAAACGTATATAGGCTATGTCCATCCGAACGTTTATTAGAGCGACGTGTAAAAATTTGAAGCAAATCGATAAAGTAGTTCTCGAGATATTTGGCAATAATGATTCTTCTTTTTGTATTAAATATGTTTTTTATATATTTAAAGTTGGCGCTCCAGTAGCTACATAAAAACACGCGTGTATTCGCATGCAGCGTGGTGTCAAAATTTCAAAGCAATCGGTGAAGACCGTTCGGAGATTTAACATTTTAGACAAACGAACACTTACATTTTTCAGAATGAGATTCTCACTCTGCAGCGGAGTGTGCGCTGATATGAAACTTCCTGGCAGATTAAAACTGTGTGCCCGACCGAGACTCGAACTCGAGGCCTTTGCCTTTCGCGGGCAAGTGCTCTACCAACTGAGCTACCGAAGCACGACTCACGGCCGCTACTCACAGCTTTACTTCTGCCAGTACCTCGTCTCCTACCTTCCAAACTTTACAGAAGCTCTCCTGCGAACCTTGCAGAACTAGCACTCCTGAAAGAAAGGATATTGCGGAGACATGGCTTAGCCACAGCCTGGGGGATGTTTCCAGAATGAGATTTTCACTCTGCAGCGGAGTGTGCGCTGATATGAAACTTCCTGGCAGATTAAAACTGTGTGCCCGACCGAGACTCGAACTCGGGACCTTTGCCTTTCGCGGGCAAGTGCTCTACCAACTGAGCTACCGAAGCACGACTCACGCCCGGTACTCACAGCTTTACTTCTGCCAGTACCTCGTCTCCTACCTTCCAAACTTTACAGAAGCTCTCCTGCGAACCTTGCAGAACTAGCACTCCTGAAAGAAAGGATATTGCGGAGACATGGCTTAGCCACAGCCTGGGGGATGTTTCCAGAATGAGATTTTCACTCTGCAGCGGAGTGTGCGCTGATATGAAACTTCCTGGCAGATTAAAACTGTGTGCCCGACCGAGACTCGAACTCGGGACCTTTGCCTTTCGCGGGCAAGTGCTCTACCAACTGAGCTACCGAAGCACGACTCACGCCCGGTACTCACAGCTTTACTTCTGCCAGTACCTCGTCTCCTACCTTCCAAACTTTACAGAAGCTCTCCTGCGAACCTTGCAGAACTAGCACTCCTGAAAGAAAGGATATTGCGGAGACATGGCTTAGCCACAGCCTGGGGGATGTTTCCAGAATGAGATTTTCACTCTGCAGCGGAGTGTGCGCTGATATGAAACTTCCTGGCAGATTAAAACTGTGTGCCCGACCGAGACTCGAACTCGGGACCTTTGCCTTTCGCGGGCAAGTGCTCTACCAACTGAGCTACCGAAGCACGACTCACGCCCGGTACTCACAGCTTTACTTCTGCCAGTACCTCGTCTCCTACCTTCCAAACTTTACAGAAGCTCTCCTGCGAACCTTGCAGAACTAGCACTCCTGAAAGAAAGGATATTGCGGAGACATGGCTTAGCCACAGCCTGGGGGATGTTTCCAGAATGAGATTTTCACTCTGCAGTGGAGTGTGCGCTGATATGAAACTTCCTGGCAGATTAAAACTGTGTGCCCGACCGAGACTCGAACTCGGGACCTTTGCCTTTCGCGGGCAAGTGCTCTACCAACTGAGCTACCGAAGCACGACTCACGCCCGGTACTCACAGCTTTACTTCTGCCAGTACCTCGTCTCCTACCTTCCAAACTTTACAGAAGCTCTCCTGCGAACCTTGCAGAACCAGCACTCCTGAAAGAAAGGATATTGCGGAGACATGGCTTAGCCACAGCCTGGGGGATGTTTCCAGAATGAGATTTTCACTCTGCAGCGGAGTGTGCGCTGATATGAAACTTCCTGGCAGATTAAAACTGTGTGCCCGACCGAGACTCGAACTCGGGACCTTTGCCTTTCGCGGGCAAGTGCTCTACCAACTGAGCTACCGAAGCACGACTCACACCCGGTACTCACAGCTTTACTTCTGCCAGTACCTCGTCTCCTACCTTCCAAACTTTACAGAAGCTCTCCTGCGAACCTTGCAGAACTAGCACTCCTGAAAGAAAGGATATTGCGGAGACATGGCTTAGCCACAGCCTGGGGGATGTTTCCAGAATGAGATTTTCACTCTGGCAGAAGTAAAGCTGTGAGTACCGGGCGTGAGTCGTGCTTCGGTAGCTCAGTTGGTAGAGCACTTGCCCGCGAAAGGCAATAGTCCCGAGTTCGAGTCTCGGTCGGGCACAGAGTTCTAATCTGCCAGGAAGTTTCATATCAGTGCACACTCCGCTGCAGAGTGAAAATCTCATTCGGGAAACATCCCCCAGGCTGTGGCTAAGCCATGTCTCCGCAATATCCTTTCTTTCAGGAGTGCTAGTTCTGCAAGGTTCGCAGGAGAGCTTCTGTAAAGTTTGGAAGGTAGGAGACGAGGTACTGGCAGAAGTAAAGCTGTGAGTACCGGGCGTGAGTCGTGTTTCGGTAGCTCAGTTGGTAGAGCACTTGCCCGCGAAAGGCAAAGGTCCCGAGTTCGAGTCTCGGTCGGGCACACAGTTTTAATCTGCCAGGAAGTTTCATATCAGCGCACACTCCGCTGCAGAGTGAAAATCTCATTCTGGAAACATCTCCCAGGCTGTGGCTAAGCCATGTCTCCGCAATATCCTTTCTTTCAGGAGTGCTAGTTCTGCAAGGTTCGCAGGAGAGCTTCTGTAAAGTTTGGAAGGTAGGAGACGAGGTACTGGCAGAAGTAAAGCTGTGAGTACCGGGCGTGAGTCGTGCTTCGGTAGCTCAGTTGGTAGAGCACTTGCCCGCGAAAGGCAAAGGTCCCGAGTTCGAGTCTCGGTCGGGCACACAGTTTTAATCTGCCAGGAAGTTTCATATCAGCGCACACTCCGCTGCAGAGTGAAAATCTCATTCTGGAAACATCCCCTAGGCTGTGGCTAAGCCATGTCTCCGCAATATCCTTTCTTTCAGGAGTGCTAGTTCTGCAAGGTTCGCAGGAGAGCTTCTGTAAAGTTTGGAAGGTAGGAGACGAGGTACTGGCAGAAGTAAAGCTGTGAGTACCGGGCGTGAGTCGTGCTTCGGTAGCTCAGTTGGTAGAGCACTTGCCCGCGAAAGGCAAAGGTCCCGAGTTCGAGTCTCGGTCGGGCACACAGTTTTAATCTGCCAGGAAGTTTCATATCAGCGCACACTCCGCTGCAGAGTGAAAATCTCATTCTGGAAACATCCCCCAGGCTGTGGCTAAGCCATGTCTCCGCAATATCCTTTCTTTCAGGAGTGCTAGTTCTGCAAGGTTCGCAGGAGAGCTTCTGTAAAGTTTGGAAGGTAGGAGACGAGGTACTGGCAGAAGTAAAGCTGTGAGTACCGGGCGTGAGTCGTGCTTCGGTAGCTCAGTTGGTAGAGCACTTGCCCGCGAAAGGCAAAGGTCCCGAGTTCGAGTCTCGGTCGGGCACACAGTTTTAATCTGCCAGGAAGTTTCATATCAGCGCACACTCCGCTGCAGAGTGAAAATCTCATTCTGGAAACATCCCCCAGGCTGTGGCTAAGCCATGTCTCCGCAATATCCTTTCTTTCAGGAGTGCTAGTTCTGCAAGGTTCGCAGGAGAGCTTCTGTAAAGTTTGGAAGGTAGGAGACGAGGTACTGGCAGAAGTAAAGCTGTGAGTACCGGGCGTGAGTCGTGCTTCGGTAGCTCAGTTGGTAGAGCACTTGCCCGCGAAAGGCAAAGGTCCCGAGTTCGAGTCTCGGTCGGGCACACAGTTTTAATCTGCCAGGAAGTTTCATATCAGCGCACACTCCGCTGCAGAGTGAAAATCTCATTCTGGAAACATCCCCCAGGCTGTGGCTAAGCCATGTCTCCGCAATATCCTTTCTTTCAGGAGTGCTAGTTCTGCAAGGTTCGCAGGAGAGCTTCTGTAAAGTTTGGAAGGTAGGAGACGAGGTACTGGCAGAAGTAAAGCTGTGAGTACCGGGCGTGAGTCGTGCTTCGGTAGCTCAGTTGGTAGAGCACTTGCCCGCGAAAGGCAAAGGTCCCGAGTTCGAGTCTCGGTCGGGCACACAGTTTTAATCTGCCAGGAAGTTTCATATCAGCGCACACTCCGCTGCAGAGTGAAAATCTCATTCTGGAAACATCCCCCAGGCTGTGGCTAAGCCATGTCTCCGCAATATCCTTTCTTTCAGGAGTGCTAGTTCTGCAAGGTTCGCAGGAGAGCTTCTGTAAAGTTTGGAAGGTAGGAGACGAGGTACTGGCAGAAGTAAAGCTGTGAGTACCGGGCGTGAGTCGTGCTTCGGTAGCTCAGTTGGTAGAGCACTTGCCCGCGAAAGGCAAAGGTCCCGAGTTCGAGTCTCGGTCGGGCACACAGTTTTAATCTGCCAGGAAGTTTCACTTACATTTTTATTTATATACATTTTATTTATTTACTACCGAACCCAGTAATGCTTCGCAGTTTCTATCTTTGTATGGGAATTGTATATATGTCCTATTCTCCTTCTACCCCCTATCTCTGTCCATCTTCTCCTCCCCCATCTCTCTGTACATTTTCTCCTTCGTCCACTCTCTTTGCCCACCAGCCACTATCACTGTCCATTTCCTCCACCCATCTCTATGTCCATCTCCCCTTACCCTTCTCTCTGTCTTTGACACTTGTTTATTGTCATTGCAAACGAAACCTTGATTGGGAATTGAAGTTGCTTAGAATGAATGGATAAAGCGGTTGGGATCATTGGTCACACATTTTCATAGCACTTCCTTTGTCCAGATGGTTTTAACAGAAAAGAGTTCATTGTAGCTTAAAAAAATGTACAGTCTCTGTTCGTCTTATCAGACTATCATATAAAAATTAGGAATAAATCAGTGAAGAACTCTTCGAGATTTTTTATTACAACGTATCTCTTTATATATTTATGTACATATTTATATATTACATATATTCAAAATGTGTTTGTTAGAGTATCGTATAAAAATACGAAGTAAACCGGTCAAGATCTTTTCGAGCTTTTACTGACAACGTTTTCCCTTTATATAATATTTATATACACATTTATATATTGCAAAAATATATAGCCGATGTCCGTCCAAACGTTTATTAGAGTATCATGTAAAAATTACAAGTAAATCGCCCCGGAACTATTCGAGATTTTTGCTGACAATATTTCCCTTTATATAATATAAAGGATGTAGGTTGCAGTAAGTACTGGGAGATGAAGAAGCTTGCACAGGATAGAGTAGCATGGGGAGCTGCATCAAACCAGTTTTAGGACTGAAGACCACAACAACAACAACAACATATTTATACAATACGTATATTTTACAGGACGAGATAAACGCCTTCTGGGCTTTCTGTTTCTTGATAAATGTTGATGAATCTTTTTATTGCTCCCAGGTAATCCTCGATATCTCTGTAGAGACTGACTGCATAACACTAACGCAGTTCACGTACAGTTGCTTATTGATTCGTTGTGAAATTTTCTCGGAAAAAAATTATATTTATCGATTATTAAAGCTGTCAATAATTACAGTATGGTTAATGTGAAATAACTTGAGCTACAACAACGTCTGAAGGGAGAAACAATAGTTGTAACCTATGCGATAAGAATATCTTGTGCAATTGCATCAAGGTCGTGAAATGTAGAGCAAGATGCTAAATTCAGAAAAAAACGGATAGAGAAAGAGAACGAGAAATGTAAATGTAGAAAGTAAACGAATAAAATGCTAAACAAAACATCAGAAAGCCCAACACGAATCAGGGGACTTTCGACGTCGGTTTGGACATGCAAATATTTTATTATTTTTTTCGTAATTTTTGAACGTTTTTCTCTTTACAGAACCCACATCATAATTTACGTGCTAAAACTCTGAAACTGAGCGCGTAATTTTACAGTCATGTGAATAAGAATACGCTCAGTTTTACTGTGTGCAGTCCTTAATTTTTGTTTTCAGAATCGCGACTTGAGTTTTTTAATGAATTCAAAAGAATCCAGACGCGTCTTTTCATAGGCACGTAAAAGCCAAAGGCAAATTTTAGAAATACATACATTATGGGAAAAATTACAAAATATGAATTCAAACAAATTAATTTTGTAACGCAAGAACTTTTCACGGCAGTCCACAATAAAAACTACTGCATTGCCTTAAATTCTGACAGAAAATGAAATTTGAAACAGTAGTTACTCTTGTTACTAGAAATGTCGGATATGATTTTAAAGACGCCGGCATTTGTAGTTTAGAATTTTCAAGCTCCACTCATATGTGTCGTTAAATATATACGTTTTAAATTACATTCGCTTGTTCTCTAATACGTTGCAAATGTTTGTATAAACGTCTCCAGATTTAATTCGGCGTAAATTAAATTAAACAAAATCGTTTGGGAGGAAGAGGTTGCTATTTAGTTCTTAAATGCTGGATGTAAAAGCGGCTGTATATGAAAAACAGTGAACCGATACGTTTACTGTTGCAAGTTTCTACTACATGAACTCACCTGACAACTTCGTCATCGAACTCCTAAAAGTGCGTTATCTCCCCACAACCCTACACAACAGTTGAGAATAGCTTAACATGAATTGCAAGTGGTTTTGGATGGATAAAACATCAATGTTCAGTCATTACTGCTGCGAAAACCCACATAAATTAGCCCGTTTGTGTTGGTACCGTATCTGAAGTTTGATGCGTTGTTCTAGACAAGTGGTCGTCAAACTGCGGCCCGAACCAAGTGTTCGTGCGGTCCATGGTTCTCGGCTGTATTTCACAGTAATATGCAACTAGCAGTTAACAGCCGAATTCGAAAAGTCATCCAACGATAACCGCTTCGTGACAGTAAACAAACAGAATACTTCCAGAAATTGTAATATATTAAGACGTGCTTAACTTTAATTGAAGCATTTTATAACGGCTGTAGTCATGGCAGTGCATGTTCCTTCAGACATACATGCATGTCTGAAGGAATATTGCATCGTACATCGGAAGAACAACAAAGGAACTGCAGTATCACATTTATCCGCCGACATTGAGCAAGCGACTTTCAATTAAAACGTCTCTACTGTACGGTAATAATCACAGTGTATGTACGAGCACAAGTTATAGACACATGGTTGACAACATATGGAAGTTTGGGCCTGGCTATAAGTCGTGCTCGGATAGCCTAATGATAAGGGGTCCGCTCGCGATAAGCGGAATTCCGTGTTCGAGTACCGGTTTGCATTGTCTTCATTCCATTATTCAACTGTTGGTTGTCAACATTCGCAGTTGCGAATATATTTCACGCATTTCATAACGGCTGCAGTCAACGCAGTGCCTGTTCCTACTGCATCGTACTTCGGAACTACGCAGACACTGCAATATAATTGCATATTAAAGCCCACTCATAGTTTCTCAGATACTTTTGACCAGATAAAGTAGTTCCTAATGAATCCTTATGTCTGTTTAGTCAAAGTACTCGTTTAAACATCCCAGGAAGTTCATTCCTCCCGTTGCATGAGAACTCGCCGGGAGGCTTCCTGAGGCGTGTGATGAACTCACGTACAGACAAAACGTGATTTGACTGATCACATGTTCTCAGTGCTCAACTTCTGATGTTGCTCTGTTCATTGCAATGAGTAGAATTCATCTGGAAACGTCGCGAAGTATTCCAAACTTGCCTAGAAGGGACTGTTTGTTCCGGTCCTTGACACGTGCTGGCGATTCCCGTCCGCCATCATCTTTCGCCCTCAGCTCCGATGTGATTTGCTAGTAGACACAGACTTTTACTACTGACGGTAAAGCTACACAACACATCTGCGAAAATTGCCGCTTATTTCACTGGATGGCTTCGGTAAGTGTGTAACACATCATCCTATTTACCCACTGGGTTGGTTGGTTGGTTGTTTGGGGAAGGAGACCAGACAGCGAGGTCATCGGTCTCATCGGATTAGGGTTGGGTTGGGTTGTTTGGGGGAAGAGACCAAACAGCGAGGTCATTGGTCTCATCGGATTAGGGAAGGACGGGGAAGGAAGTCGGCCGTGCCCATTCGAACGAACCATCCCGGCATTTGCCTGGAGCGATTTAAGGAAATCACGGAAAACCTAAATCAGAATGGCCGGACGCGGGATTGAACCGTCGTCCTCCCGAATGCGAGTCCAGTGTGTAACCACTAAGCCACCTCGCTCGGTACCCACTGGGCACATCGACGTTTTACCCCCATGTTACGTGCGTCTAACAAGAGCGGCATCATCCCTATGAACACTCTGGACTCTTCTCTGCGCCACTAGTACAGTTGCTGCAAGTTTTAGTACGGATCACAACATGCAGGCTCCTCAAGAGCTCTACTAACTTCGACACTTTTAGCGAGTGTGATTTTTAAGATACAAGAACACATTCGGGCAGCGAATGGAGCTTTCTTATCCCAGCTAGCAGCTAGGGAGACACAAGCCACTTTCCAAAGACCAACAGGAGTTTAGGAGGCATCGCTTATGCGAACATCACGAGCACTTTTCACATACGATAGCTCGAATTCAATGACGCAGGCAAACATGCAGACACTGCAAGCACATGCTACCCAAAAGTCGTACACACAGCACGGCCACCCCTTATTAACTGGCATGAATCCACCGGATGAAGACTGTATAAACCTCCGAAACGCGTAGTGAAAGGTATAATATAATAAACGTGACTGGTTACAATAAGAGCAGTCTCAACTGATATTCATAACAGTCACGGTCAAACCTAACCTCAAGGGTTGATATTTATAGTTTAAATTGGTTGGTTATTTGTAGTTATAGACAAACGCTCTTCGGCAAAAAATAAATGAATAAATGAAACGTACTGCTATCACAGATGAAGAGTAATGACACCTATTTTACAGCATTAACTGAATTTGTCGCAAAATAAAAATTAAAAAATAACTAATGCAGAATATCAAACGGTCAGCCGCTATTAGGGATAAATATATATTGTCCCGAAAGCTGCGAAAAATGCACATCTAATGAGAAAACTAAATGCCTTATGTTCCTGATGAAACGAAAACGACGTCAATTATTGAAAGACTTCAATTTATGTAGTTAGAGCACAGACAGATCAGAAGAGGTTCTCCCAAATTCGTTTCCAGTTTTTGAGTCGTGCTCGGATTTGTTTCTTGGCATGTTAGTGCACTTGCTCAGATACTAGCTGAGGCTTGTTGCGCTGTAGCAACTGCGTGGTCTTAGTCTTCATTTGACGTTGTTTTTAGGCATGACGTTATACTGAACCGGTATTCGCCACAATCATATGGTGGTCTATACCATTTTACAGAGCATGTACGGGGCGCAGTTCTATAGGCGCACACTAAGAAGAGACTGTGCGAGGTGACTGATGTGAGAAGTAACTGAATCGACAGAACTTGAATGACATTCACCGGCATTGAGTGCTTTCCGGCCGCCGTCGACGTAAACTAGCAGATGACATTATACTTAAGCTGCTACGCTGTCGGTGAATGATTTGAAACACAGTTACGCAAAATATTTCAGCAGTCGCTGTCTCCGCGTTTCACTTCGGTTTTCGTACAGGCGCTAAGCAAAGTCTTGTGTTCTAGGTGAAGTTTCCAGTGAACGGAATAACATCATTTTCGGTCGATATCATTCGATTCCTATCGATCCCGGCACTCCAATCAGCAATCTCGCCCAGTCTTCGTAGAGTACCACACTCTGCTGCCTGGCGTAACACGCTCCAACCGCTGCCTCAGCGTGACGTACCTGCCAAGTAGTGGAGAGGCGCCGGCTGTGGCAGGCCGTGTCCCGTCCAGCACTGGCCACTGGACACTGGAGCTGGAAGCTGGAGACCGCAAGCTCCCGGTACGCCCCACTCGGACGGCCCGCCCCCCTCCCCCCCGGCACGGCGCAACCGGCACTTTCTCCGGTGCTGGAAATGCCACCTGCGCTCCAGTCTCCTGTCACGAGGTCTCAGCTTGATGGCTCTGCAAACGAAGAAACGCCTCTGTTCAATCAATGCACCTTCCCAGTTTCTCCTACTGTAAATCAGAATACTCCAATTCAGTGACAGAGAGCTACAACGTATAGGTTTGGAAAAGTATGTTTATGTCCACAAGATAGTTTCCGAAACTTTTCAGGCTCATCTTCCGATACGACACGCGGAAGTTATTTATTTTCGTAAAATGTAGTTGGATACTGGCTTGCGGCAGCGCGGGTGGTATTGTAATTAACATTTTTTTTTCATTTCCATTCACTGTTGACTACAGAACTGATTGATTGTCTGGCCTCAGCAGCCAGAGACTGTGATTATGTGTGTGAGTTGCGTTTTGCGTGAGTGTGTGTGTCTGTGTGTTTTCTGTTTCCGATTAAGGTCTTGTTGGCCGAAACTCATTTTTTGAAAGTCTTTTTGTTGTGCCTATTTGCGACTCAGCATCTCCACTACATGGTGCGTAGCAACCATTCTTTTCATAATATCACTGTAAACACTGATTGCCACCAAAAATCTGTCAATATCCATCATGTGTTGTACATCTGAAGACTGGTTTGATGAAGCGCTCTGCGCTGTTCTATCCTATGCAAGTCTTTTCATGACTACTGCATCTTAGGGATGGGAAGAACCGATGACGGCATTTTAGTTCTTAATAACCAGTATTCTTAAAGTATTGGTTTGTTCTCGTTTACAAGAGGTTTTTTTTATTTTTCACTAATAACCGAGTAAAAAAACCTAAATATTGATTATCCACAACAGCAGTGCTAAAATTTTTCATTTTGAAATAAACCTTTTTAAAAAAGGAGTAATTTTTATTCGTATAATTTGCTCTGGTTTAAAATATTGCGTTATTGTGGAAAATGGGAAAAGCGATCAGTGCAGTTTTAGTAACAATTCCGACAGAAACTAGCAACAAACACAGGGTATGAGAAATGGTACAGCATTGCTGTTGCAATAATGTCCGTCTTGCCGTATGCCCTGGCTTAAGGAACTTGTGTACGTACATGGTGCAAGACTTGCCTCCACTTAACTCTGTACGGTAGTTTCTCGTTGTCGTCGCTGGACACCCGTTGTATTGCAGAATGGCACCAATCCTAGTCTGCAAATATGCAGATGTTGCAGTGCAGTACAGTGGTCACATGCTTCAAAAGATTAGAGATTTGTCTACTATTTTTAAGAAATAATAAAAGAGGAAGGTAGTTATGATAACAGTTATAAATTAAAACCTTAACAACAATTCATTCATTGTATACAATAAAAATAGAAAGTAGCTAATCTGCCACCTGTGACTACATAATATGCCTGCACCTGCTTGTGCACCTTGAAAACGGACGAGTTAACACGATAAACAGAATTCTTCAACATCAGTTTTTACCCTATAGCACAGACTATCCGTAATGCCCAATAGTGATACGATCCCCGATTACATCATGATTTTTGCGCAGAGTTTAAAGAAATTAGAATCATTAATAGGAAAATACTTTTTTGTAGTAGTCAACCACTTTTCACTTTTAGAGAAAAGCAACAAACCGTGGACGGAGTAAGTTTTCTTTTATTTGCTTATATAATTTAAAATTTTGGTTCTGAGTATCTTAAAACTGAGAGAGTCAAAATTTTTCAGTCTTGGTTCGATTTCTACGTTTGTTACGGGAAATAACAGCATTAAAAAACTGAAAATCCGTTAATTTAGAAACCGATAATTTTGGCCGGTTTTAACCGTCAATTTAAACTCGCATGGGAAAAGATCAATATAATCGAAAACCGGTTGTTTCAGCGATAACTCCCATCCCTATTGCACGTTAACATCCATATGAACGTGCTTACTGTATTAAACCCTGGAACTGCATCTTCAACTGGAACCTTCCTTCACAGTAGGTTCTATATTGCAATTTCATAATTTTTCAGGAAGTAAAAATAATTGTTGTTTTCCTTTGGGACTATTTATTTATTATTTATGATTGAGTAATACAGTGCGTATTACAGATCAGCAACTTGTATTTAGCATATTATACAATATTTAGAAAGTTGTCTTGATTTTTACATAGTTTTCCGTGTAAGAAAGCTGCGTGTCCTGTAAAGATACATTGGGAAATAACACTGTACATCAAAACATTATTAATGTTCCGTTAGAGTGGCATAAATTATGCAAAATCCTAACACAATATATTATTTGACATACTGAAACAATACACTGTATTCATTTAATTAACTTTCAAACTAAAAAGAAATAATTCTATATAGCTTGAGAAGCAACAACAAAGAAAAAATTAGACAGAGAAAAAATCAATTGAACTGTTCAGTCAGAAGGTAATTTCGCATGAAATTCCCTATATTTTACATCAAGATACGCGTATCCAGCAAGACCCTCATTATCCCGCCCTATAGAGGGAGCAGTTCATTATGCAACAATGGTTGCAACCACCACACGAACACCAACAATTTGCTTACGTTCGCATTCACTTATCTCCGACATAACGTATTCACAACCACACAGAACACCGTTCTGACTACGGCTGACACTTTCAACGTATCAAGGAGATTGTACAGGCATTGGACAGATACATGCTCAAGGTTGACTGACATTATGACTGAGACGCAGATACAACGCATTTCGCTCATCTGCATTGATATTCAAACACGTAATTAGTAATTTTAAAGTTTGGGTCAGAATCCATGATTACTTCAAGAACATTGGCAACAACATAGTCGTTCTGGGCCATTTCCTTTATAATGAAATGCCTACTTAAACAGGCTTCAGATATTAAATAATTCCATTCATAGGTAATCATGACAGCCATTACTCTTCTTTTTTCACCAGCTAGTGCAAAAGTACTGTTCCGAGGCAGAAATCTATGCACCAAAACAATAAACTTATGCTCTACTGTTCTAAAACATCCTGTCAAAACTAGGTAGTTGCACAAAAGTATCATTGCCCAGATGTTTTTTGCTCGTATAAACGGCCAAATCAGGCAAATTATTCTCGTATATAATTTTTACTGTATAATAATATACAATGTTCTTACACGTACGGCTTTTGATGTAGTTTTTTCAGGCACGTCTTCACCAACTGTAAAAATATGAGATTTTCCGCCATTCTTCCTACTTTTCCTGACATTCCACTTCTAAATTTGATGGATCTGTTTTCCTTTCTGTGCTTTACTATACAATATCCTTTGGAAAGGAACTTACATCAGCCACGTCCGCCAGTTTCATTTGCACAAATGCTCTTCTAGGATGGTGAACATTACAGTTACAAATAAAGCAGCTTGTAAACAGGAAGAAAGGCATCTGCAGTGACATGGTAACACGTCTCATGTGAGGTACCAATTCATTGCAGTGAAAACTCAGTTTTGTCTAAAATGTTCAATGCATCCCTCTTTGAGAGTGTTCTTCCATTTTTACCAATCACACTGCCTTCCATTTTCAAATAAACTGTTCCCTGAAACATCAGGAAGTGTCCTATCAATCCGTCCCTTCTTTTAGCCAAATTACGTCATAATTCTCTTTGCTTCCCTTTCGACTGGGTACCTCTAAAGTCTTCTGAGCTGTCTTCAGTAATACCAAATTTCAGAACTTCTATTCTCTTCATGTCTGCGCTGTTTATCATTGGAGTTTCAGTTCCATACAAGGTTACGTTCTAAACAAATATTACACGTTCATTTGTATTCGATGTTAACACATTCCCTTCCTCAGGAATGCTTGTCTTACTACTGTCAGTCTACATTTTATGTCTTTTTCGCTTCTCCACTCGTCACTTATTTTGTTGCCCAAACAGCAAAACTACTCTCCTACTTTTACAATCTCATTTCCCAATTGCCTCAATATCAAATGACTTAATGCGACTATACTTTGTTACACTTGATTAATGTTTGTTGATATTCATTTTATAGCCTCTTTTCAAGTCGCTTTAAGCCATTCGCAGTACCAGCACAGCAAGACCGTTTTGGTTAATGTTACAAGGCAAACTGAACACAGCTATATGATAATAAGTCCCGCCGCCCCTCCCCATGAACCATGGACCTTGCCGTTGGTAGGGAGGCTTGCGTGCCTCAGCGCTACAGATGGCCGTACCGTAGGTGCAACCACAACGGAGGGGTGTCTTTGGGACGTCAGACAAACGTGTCGTTCCTGAAGAGGGGCAGTAGCCTTTCAGTAGTTGCAGGAGCAACAGTCTGGATGATTGACTGATCTGGTAATGTAACACTAACCGAAATGGGCTTGCTGTGCTGGTACTGCGAACGGCTTAAAGCAAGGGGAAACTACAGCCGTAATTTTTCCCGAGGGCAAGCAGCCTTACTGTATGGTTAAATGATGATGGCGTCCTCTTGGGTAAAATATTCCGGAGGTAAAATAGTCCTCCATTCGGATCTCCGGGCGGGGACTACTCAGGAGGACGTCGTTGTCAGGAGAAACAAAACTGGCATTCTACGGATCGGAGCGTGGAATGTCAGATCACTTAATCGGGCAGGTAGGTTAGAAAATTTAACAAGGGAAATGGGTAGGTTAAAGTTAGATATAATGGGAATTAGTGAAGTTCGGTGGCAGGAGGAACAAGACTTTTGGTCAGGTGAATTGAATACAGGGTTTTAAACACAAAATCAAATAGGGGTAATGCAGGAGTAGGATTAATAATGAATAAAAAAATAGGGGTGCGGGTAAGCTACTACAAACAGCATAGTGAACGCATTATTGCAGCCAAGATAGACACGAAGCCCATGCCTACCACAGTAGTACAAGTTTATATGCCAACTAGCTCCGCAGATGATGAAGAGATTGAAGAAATGTATGTCGAGATAAAAGAAATCATTTAGATAGTGAGGAGAGACGAAAATTTAATAGTCATGGGGGGACTGGAATTCGACAGTAGGAGAAAAAAGAGAAGGAAATTTGGGTAAGGAATAAAAGAGGAAGCCGTTTAGTGGAATTTTGCAGAGAGCATAACTGAATCACAGCTAACACTTGGTTTCAGAATCATGAAAGATGGTTGTACACGTGGTAGAGGCCTGGAGACATTGGAAGGTTTCAAATAGATTATATACTGGTGAGACAGAGATTAAGAACCAGATTTTAAATTGTAAGACATTTCCAGGGGCAGGTGTGGACTCTGACCACAATTTATTGGTTATGAGCTGTAGACTAAAACTGAAGAAGCTGCTAAAAGGTAGGAATTAAGGAGATGGGACCTGGCTAAACTGAAGGAACCAGGGGTTGTAGAGACTTTCAGAGAGAGCTTTAGGGAACGATTGACAAGAAAGGGGGAAAGAAATCAAGTAGAAGAAGAATGGGTAGCTTTGAAAGATGAAATAGTGAAGGCAGCAGAGGATCAATAAGGTAAAAAGACGAGGGCTAGTAGAAATCCTTGGGTAACAGAAGACATATTGAATTTAATGAATGAAAGGAGAAAATATAAAAATGCAGTAAATATAGCAAGCAAAAATAAATACAAACGTGTCAAAAATGAGATCAACAGGAAGTGCAAACTGCCTAAGTAGGGATGGCTAGAGGACAAGCGTAAGGATGTAGAGGCATATATCACTAGGGGTAAGATAGATACTGCCTACAGGAAAATTAAAGAGACCTTTGGAGAAAAGAGAAACACTTGCATGAATATCAAGAGGTCAGATGGAAACCCAGTACTAAACAAATAAGGGAAAGCAGAAAGGTGGAAGGGGTACATAGAGGGTCTATACAAAAAGGGCGATGTTCTTGAGGACAATATTATAGAAATGGAAGAGAATTTATATGAAGATGAAATGGGAGATATGATACTGCGTGAAGAGTTTGACAGAACACTGAAAGACCTAAGTCGAAACAAGGCCCCGGGAGTAGACAACATTCCATTAGAACTACTGATAGCCTTGGGAGATCCAGCCCTGACGGAACTCTACCATCAGGTGAGCAAGATGTATGAGACAGGCGAAATACCCTCAGACTTCAAGAAGAATGTAATAATTCAATCCCAAAGAAAGAAGCTGTTGGCAGGTGTGAAAATTGCCGACCTATCAGTTTAATAAGTCACGGTAGAAGCCAACTTTGGGGAAGATCACATTGGATTCCGTAGAAATGTTGGAACACATGAGGCAATACTGACCCTACGACTTATCTTAGAAGAAAGATTAAGGAAAGGCAAACCTACGTTTCTAGCATTTGTAGACCTAGAGAAAGCTTTTGACAATGTTGACTGGAATACTCTCTTTCAAATTCTGAAGGTGGCAGGGATCAAACACAGGGAGCGAAAGGCTATTTACAATTTTTACATGTATCAGACGGCAGTTATAAGAGTCGAGGTGCATGAAAGGGAAGCAGTGGTTGGGAAGGGAGTGAGACAGGGTTGTAGCTTATCCCCGATGTTATTCAATCTGTATACTGAGCAAGCAGTAAATGAAACAAAAGAAAAGCTTGGAGTAGGAATTAAAATCCATGGAGAAGAAATAAAAGCTTAGAGGTTCACCGATGACATTGCATTTCTGTCAGAAATAGCAAAGGACTTGGTTCAAATGGTTCAAATGGCTCTGAGCACTATGGGACTCAACTGCTGTGGTCATCAGTCCCCTAGAACTTAGAACTACTTAAACCTAACCAACCTAAGGACATCACACACATCCATGCCCGAGGCAGGATTCGAACCTGCGACCGTAGCAGTCGCACGGTTCCGGACTGCGCGCCTAGAACCGCGAGACCACCGCGGCCGGCAAAGGACTTGGAAGAGCGGTTTAACGGAATGGACAGTGTCTTGAAAGGAGGATATAAGACGAACATCAACAAAACACAATGATGATAATGGAATGTAGTCGAATTAAATCAAGTGATGCTGAGGGAATTCGATTAGGAAATGAGACACTTAAAGTACTAGATGAGATTTGCTATTTTGGGAGCAAAATAACTGATGGTGGTCGAAGTAGAGAGGATATAAATTGTAGACTGGCAGTGGCAGGGAATGCGTTTCTGAAGAAGAGAAACTGGTTAACATCAAGTAGAGATTTAAGTGTCAGGAAGTCTGCTGAAAGTATTTGTATGGAGTGTAGCCATGTATGAAGTGAAACATGGACGATAAATAGTTTAGACAAGAAGAGTATAGAAGCTTTCGAAGTATGGTGCTACAGAAGAATGCTAAAGATTAGATGGATAGACCACGTAACTAATGAGGAGGTATTGATTAGAATTGGGGAGAAGAGGAATTTGTGGCACAACTTGACTAGAAGTCGGGATCGGTTGGTAGGACATGTTCTGGGATATCAAGGGATCACCAATTTAGTAATGGAGGGCAGCGTGGAGGGTAAAAGTCATAGAGGGAAACCAAGAGGTTAATACACTAAGCAGATTCAGAAGGACGTAGGTGCAGTACGTACGTCGAGATGAAGAAACTTGCACAGCATAGGGTAGCATGGAGAGCTGCATCAAACCAGTCTCTGGACTGAAGACGACGACGACAACAACAACATATGATAAGTGCTTTGCTGTCTCTGTCAGAATAACAGTGCCATAGGAAAACCTTAAAGTTTTTATTGTTCTCTATAAACTCAAACTCCTTTTCCAAATTTCTTCTTAGATACCTTTATTGCTTGCTCTGTGTGCAGATTGACTAAAATCGGTGACAAACTACAATTCCATCTCATATGCTTCTCCACTAACACATCCCTTCCGTATCCATCGACTCTTATACTGTAAGTACAGTCTGGACGCTTTCGTTCCCCATAGTTTTTCCTCAGTGACTTCAGAATTCCCAAGTTTGTGTTCCAGAAAACTTAGTCAAACATTGCACATAAATATACTCGTGCTATAAATGTTGGTTTGCCTTTCTTCAAACGATCTTCCAAAATGAATCGTAGGGTCAGTAGTGCTTCGAGTGTTCATACATTTTTCTGTAACTGTTTTACTTCCCCCAAATGTGCTTGTACCAGAAGTTCATTTACTCTGTAAACAGTTCATCCTAATATTTGCAATAATGAATTAGCAAGCTGACGATCGTAAACCTTACATCTGTTTTCGTTGGTACTGGGATTATCACATTCTTCTTGAAGTTTGAAAGTGTTTCACTTTTGTTTTATGTTTGCTTGCCATATATCACAGTTTTATCATGGTTGGTCCTCCCAACTATATCTGTAATTCTGATGGAATTCATCGTTCCATGGGAATGATTGTGCCCCACGACCGTGATGCAATCCAGGACAGAATGAAGGTCAACATCGGTCAGAATGTCATCTTTTTTTATATTGCATTGCAGAACTACATTTCAACTGACAGTACAGCTATTACAAGTGCGTTATAAGCAGTCATGTAGACGGAATGTAATTATAACGACACATATTCCTGTCTAGCACAGGCGTGTACAAGCATTAGTTCTACTAAGGATTAGACTAATGCTTGAACTAATACTTGTACATGCCTGAGTCGGCCTGGAATGTGTGTCGTTATAATTGCGTTCAGTCTACATGATTGCTTACAAATCACTGATAATAAATGCACTGTCGGTTGAAATCTAGTTCACCAATGCAATAAAAAAAATAAAAAAACCAGATGACATTCTGACCGATGTTGACCTTTTTTCTGTCCTCTGATGGATTTCCTATTCCTGTTGGCTTCCCCTGATGATAAATATTGATGATTGTCTGTACCCCCTTTAAGAACGATCTCGTTCTGAAGGATCTTTTAGTGATGATGAATACGCGTAGAACGTATTACTGTTTTGTCGTTTGAAGAAATGAACACTGATAGCAAGATTTGTTATGATCAGCAGGAAGACAGGATACTTGGACCTCATTGCAGTATCCTCGTTGTTATGGTGTGAGGGTTGTTTGCATCTTGGAAGCAGTCTGTCTACTTCAGTTCTGATATTCATATGAAGCTGCACTCCTGACCGAAATAATTGTTTTCTTGGCCAGCATTTGCTTTTAATGTCGTGGCAGCAGTAGCAGATACGGTGCAAAGAATACTTCTATCTGGAAAGAGCTTAGCGTTACTCAAAAAATCACTTGTTTTCCGCACACAAGTGATCCTCTGAAACATGTGTGGGTTTTCGTTGGTGCCCCATATTTGCTAGAACTCTTAGGGAAACATTTACACGATCAAAGCATTATTTTGGAAAACAAGGTAGTAACAAAAACCGTGTTGGAGAAACTGTTATCTCGGGCAGTGACGAGATCAAGATAGGCCCTAAGTTATTTCAACAACACATTACAGTGAAGGGCAGAGAACAACAGCGAGTGCGTTCAGCAGCTCAGCTATTATCTCACGTAGCCGCACAAGCGATTCGCTATTTAATGTTTGAAGAAGGACGAGCCAATTATTTCATGCAGATAGTGGGTGAGACCTTTGATGTGCCCCATTAAAGGACTAGCGAAAGTAATAAGCTACTGGTCTGTGGATACGGTACTCATTTTCAAGCCCAAGAGCAGTGCGTAAGAAAATTTAACAAACGCTGCGATAGCACGCACATAGGCTCCTCAAAGCATCTGCTACCATTTCGAAAAGAATTTTTGAAAACTGTTCGATCACTTTTGGGCCTGCTCAGTGACCTAGTGGCTTATAATATTGAATACATTCTTACTCCAATGCAACATTAAGACTGTCTGGAGAACATTTTTTACCTGACAAGAGACCTTGGACATTTATCATGCATTGCCAGTCGAGGTATAGAGCCGGATAAGACTATTGTTGTTCGTAGCAATCGCCCACGACATTCCTTTTTCAGATGCATCCTCTGTTAAGCCAGGGGAAGAAGGAAGTTTTGTGACTGCAACGGTGCTTGGCAGCATCCTATCAGATAATCTCTGAGGCGCTGGCAATGGTTGTAGGAGGGAAGGAGATCGAAGACCTAGACCTCACAGAAGCAGATTGCAACATTCATTGTCATTGATCTCTGACTGCAGCGTTGAAGGATTCAGATATTTTGCTGAACATGTAGCATATCGTTGTGGACAGTACGACAGATCACCGGCCACACCCACTGGCGAGTTACTTACAATTCCTAAAGATAAATCAAGTGGATGGCTGGGCATGATTTCTCACGAGGGTTTGCTTGTAGCCTCAGAAACGTGGCTTGAAACAACTAACAAATTTGAATTAATTTCTGCCCAGATTCATGGACACGACAGTTTTTCCGGGGAAATTGGTATCATTAAGAATCTCTCCGCTACACTTACCGAGAATTTCCCCAGTATTCACCCAGAAATAATAAAAATTTACGCCAGGACGAGAACATTTACTAGACTAATCTCGCTGTCACCAAAAGACAAGGCAAAGAAGGCAGATGCAGCTGCCCGCATCTCGTGGTCGTGCGGTAGCGTTCTCGCTTCCCACGCCCGGGTTCCCGGGTTCGATTCCCGGCGGGGTCAGGGATTTTCTCTGCCTCGTGATGGCTGGGTGTTGTGTGCTGTCCTTAGGTTAGTTAGGTTTAAGTAGTTCTAAGTTCTAGGGGACTTATGACCACAGCAGTTGAGTCCCATAGTGCTCAGAGCCATTTTGAGCAGATGCAGCTCGTCATCGCAAAGCAAGGAAATGGCATTTCTCATCACTTTTCGGTATCAATGAACAATATTTGTGGAAGTTAAGCTATATAGAAACCTAGATTAGTGACAAAAGTGAAGATCCTCTGACATTGTTTGACAGCTACCTAGCAAGAGTCCAAGAACGATGCTGACAAGGCTTGACTTATTGCCCCCCTACATCCTAGTTTTGCTGAACGGCAGGCGCGGTAAGTGAACTCGTTTGTTTCATGTACGATTAAATTATATTTTGCAGCGTTATTAAAAATTTCTAGACCTAGTATCCTTTTATATCGCTTAATTAGAACAACTGGGATCAACAGTCTCCTACTTGGTCACGAAATGCTAACGTTACTTGTGTGACTAAAACTGTTATGTCTATGTGCCGCAGTTCCAGATTAGCTACTTTGAATGGTTTCCACAAATGTGGCAGTTCGATAATTTCTTCAGTGAAAACGACGGGGTCTGTCTATTAGCTGAAGTTCTTTTAAACTTGTGATGCATAAAAAATGAAAATGAGCGTTATACAGACCTTGTTTATTTGCTAAAACTGTTCTCTGAGGCAACTTAGAAAACTGCATGCTCACTTCCAACCCTTACTTTGACAGAGAGCCTCAAAAGAAGATTATAATTTGATCTTATTTTTGGATGTTTCGTTTAGATAGGAATTTTTTTAAGACACCAATGTCCGTTTAAAAGCTAGAAAAGTTACAGAATGTAGCAATAGCGTTCCAGCAATAAGGGAACAGCAATTTACATTACATTATTCCAGTAAAGACTAAAACATACATAGATGTGCCACCCACATGTCAGAGCCCTGTTCCGTGGCAGTCGCTGTTCCTTAGTGACGTCACAGCGTCAGCCAGTGGCAGCACAGAACGCTTACTTCCCAGCCTTATTTTTCCACGGACTTTGTAGTTTGGAAATGCCTCGTCCCGTTGTCAACTTAACAGTACTTCGAAGGATACAATATCAGAAGTCGGCACAGGTAGACAAGACCGGTTTTTTCGCTATCTTTTGAGGTAATTTATCATTAAGGAAAAAAGTATTCCTTACACAAAAGCGTGTAATCAGGATAATAGCTAGAGCTCACCCAAGATCATCTTACAGACATTTACGAGGTGCATTCAAGTTCTAAGACCTCCGATTTTTTTCCTAATTAACTACTCACCCAAAATCGATGAAACTGGCGTTACAACTCGACATAATCGCCCTGCAGACGTACACATTTTTCACAACGCTGACGCCATGATTCCATGGCAGCGGCGAAGGCTTCTTTAGGAGTCTGTGTTGACCACTGGAAAATCGCTGAGGCAATAGCAGCACGGCTGGTGAATGTGCGGCCACGGAGAGTGTCTTTCATTGTTGGAAAAAGCCAAAAGTCACTAGGAGCCAGGTCAGGTGAGTAGGGAGCATGAGGAATCACTTCAAAGCTGTTATCACGAAGAAACTGTTGCGTAACGTTAGCTCGATGATCGGGTGCGTTGTCTTGGTGAAACAGCACACGCGCAGCCCTTCCCGGATGGTTTTGTTGCAGTGCAGGAAGGAATTTATTCTTCAAAACATTTTCGTAGGATGCTCCTGTTACCGTAGTGCACTTTGGAATGCAATGGGTAAGGATTACGCCCTCGCTGTCCCAGAACATGGACACCATCATTTTTTCAGCACTGGCGGATACCCAAAATTTTTTTTTGTGGCAGTGAATCTGTGTGATTCCATTGAGCTGACTGGCGCTTTGTTTCTGGATTGAAAAATGGCATCCACGTCTCATCCATTGTCACAACCGACGAAACGAAAGTCCCATTCATGCTGTCGTTGCGTGTCAACATTGCTTGGCAACATGCCACATGGGCAGCCATGTGGTCGTCCGTCAGCATTCGTGGCACCCACCTGGATGACACTTTTCGCATTTTCAGGTCGTCATGCAGGATTGTGTGCACAGAACCCACAGAAATGCCAACTCTGGAGGCGATCTGTTCAACAGTCATTCGGCGATCCCCCCAAAAGAATTCTCTCCACTTTCTCGATCATGTCGTCAGATCGGCTTGTGCAAGCCCGAGGTTGTTTCGGTTTATTATCACACGATGTTCTGCCTTCATTAAACTGTCGCACCCAAGAACGCACTTTCGACACATCCATAACTCCATCACCACATTTCTCCTTCAACTATCGATGAATTTCAATTGGTTTCACACCACGCAAATTCAGAAAATGAATGATTGCACGCTGTTCAAGTAAGGAAAACGTCGCCATTGTAAGTATTTAAAACAGTTCTCATGCTCGCCGCTGGCGGTAAAATTCCATCTGCCGTACGGTGCTGCCATCTCTGGGACGTATTGACAATGAACGCGGCCTCATTTTAAAACAATGCGCATGTTTCTATCTCTTTCCAGTCTGGAGAAAAAAAATCGGAGGCCTTAGAACTTGAATGCACCTCGTATTTAGGGAACTAGAGATATACACAGTGCTTCATAATGTATATATTCACTTACGAAATTTGTTATTAATAACCATTTCCGGTTCAAAAGAAATAACAAAGCGCGTAGCTGCAACACTAGGAAAAAGGATGATATGCACTCTTCTGGGTTTGAATCTAACTTTGGAACAGAAAGGGTGATTTATGCTGCCACCAAAGTCTTTGGTCATTTACCAAATAGCATCGAAAGTCTGAGAGATATTGAACCAGCATATGAACGATAACTCCAACTCAGTAGATCAATTTTTAGATTTAAATTATTTTTAAAATATTTGCGTTACATCATGTAAACAAAACATTTTATTTGACTGATTCGTTTCACATCATTACGAAGAGTCATATTCATGATTTATGGAACAAGTATTAATCTAATCTAATCCGATCCGCGGAACAGCAGCGGGCTGATTGCTAAGGAAAGCACGACGACTTACAAACAAATGAAGTCAGTGCTCCACAGTCGAATGTCTGCTGTTACGATTTCTAAAGAGAAGGTGGTAACTGCCATAGCATTATCTCACTGCGATCGGCCACATAACACTACAACTGGCTAAACGAGAAATTTTGGAGAGTCACGGTAGTTAGTTCTAGAAGTGTATGGGAGTTCTGTGGTGAATAAAACTCTGTACTCCGGGTTCTGGAGGGAGAATGTAGCGAAGTGCCACTCTTGCTCCCTCCCCTCCCCCCCCTCCCACCTCCCTGTTCCACTCGCGAAAGTTGCATGGGAAGAACGATTGTAGGTAAGCCTCTGTAGAAGCTCTAATTTTTCGAATTTTCTCATATCACATAGTTGCAAACAAAAAAATCCGATAGGTATATAGTGATCGCTAAAGTAACAATATTTCCCGTCGGGCTAACAGTGCTAAACCTACATCTCAGTAGAGTCGCGGATAACCACTGCTAGAAAGTGAAAGAATTCTGCAATGAATAAAAAACGTGTTACAAGATTCCAAGAGGGGCCAAGCGCCTCCCCCTTGCAGACGACTGTTAACTGGACACACATTCACTGAGCAGCTACAGTGCAGCTGTTCGAATGTTGCGGTGATGTCATGGTCATGAAGACGACTGACTTGTGCCTTTATATACAGTATGTGCAGAATAACATGGTCGATAGATGCGCAGTCGGCAGGGCACCCATGATGGCGGGGGTGGGGGGGAGGGGGGGTTACAGACAGGCGCTGTAGGGAAAATGCCGTGCGTTGAAGGAGAAGTGCCATTCTAAACGGAAGCTTTCACTCAGTTTTTTTGTAAATATCGAGTGGAGCCCCTCAACAAACACACTTGCAATGGTGACTATTCAAAAAGATCTGTCACGTCTGCTATGGTAAGCATCTAAAACGAATTCCACTGAAAATGCAACAATCGCCTGACTTGTTAACCATTTGTAACTTCCAGAGAAACGTCACTAGTGGCGATTTTTGAGTAAAATCTACACATTTCTTTTGTTGCCATGTTAAAATTTATTTCTTTTCCCAAAACACAGCGGAGTTTATACAGTGCCACCTCACTAACATGTTAGTGCAGACGCAACTGTGAGAAGAGTCTGAAACTATAACTTATGAAGTGTATTAAGTGAGTAACTGAGGAAAAGTAAGATTAATAGCTTCTGAAAAAGGACATCCTCAATACAAAAATAAACGTGTACTGTCTTCACTTATGTTGTTCCAAAATCCATAGCTCTCCTCGTTTCACCAGCTATCAATCGCCCTTAAAAATTACATTCTTTAATCGGTAAAGCCTGTAGTTAGTGGAATAACGTGGTAGCAAATAAAGTTTTGCCTAATAACCACATGACAAATATTCCCCTCTTCGTGTGCTATCACGTGCCTAAATCTCATTTCGATATCTCACACCGTTTATGAAATATGAGGAATATTGTGGATATTTCACTCCGGCTATATCGCTGGCGCACGTGATCGCAAATGAGAGTCGTACATCTTGATACTGGTGACAGATAGAGATCTCCACCCAAGTATAAAGAAAAACCTAAATGTTAGCTATGTTTCACGCGCAGAAACATACTATGTATATGAACCAAACGCAAAATCATAGCGACCAGTATTTTTCATTGTAATATTTTTCTAATTTCGCGGAGTGTCTTACTGTATGCAGATATCACAATAACTATGACCATTAACGAAATGATGAGCACATCATCATGAAGCTAACATATGAAAAGACAAGTAACGCAAAAATGAGTTTTTTTACCGAATAGATACAGCAAAATCTTTTGTGAAAACTTGAAAGGTGTACGCCTCGATTCTGTCATCACCGACAGGCCGAAAGGGGCCTTGTACCGTGGGCCTCCCGTTATGACTATTTTTATGCAAGTGGAACTGTTTCACAGCAAAATTGAAACAGCAGACAAAACAGATTTCATTTGCCACAAAAGGTTGCTTGTAGTGTTTTTGTAATACGAATGAAATTTTCCTTATTTATTATTTCGAGAAGAGAAACAACAATAATCTGCATATACCCTGCAACTCTTGAGAACCAGATGGATGAAAAAAGTGTGATAAGAGCCCTCGATTTGAAAAGAAAAGATATCATACATCATCAGAGCAATGAATCTGCCCATTAAAATGTTTTGGCAACGTGAAAACTAAAGGATTTGAAATCTGAACTCTTGAACATCCAACATTTTTATCAATTTTGGTACCAGCTGCCTTCCTCTCATTCCAATAAATAAAGAAATTTTGAGCCCAGTGAAGCAGACCTTCCTGAATCGCATTTCAGTGATGCAGTTTAATCTCTGGAAAATAGTTGGCTTAAGGCTTTGGCATAAAAGACTAGTACTTCTGCAGATTATCACATTTTTGGCTTATAAAAATTCAGTCTGGATTTATATACACTCCTGGAAATGGAAAAAAGAACACATTGACACCGGTGTGTCAGACCCACCATACTTGCTCCGGACACTGCGAGAGGGCTGTACAAGCAATGATCACACGCACGGCACAGCGGACACACCAGGAACCGCGGTGTTGGCCGTCGAATGGCGCTAGCTGCGCAGCATTTGTGCACCGCCGCCGTCAGTGTCAGCCAGTTTGCCATGGCATACGGAGCTCCATCGCAGTCTTTAACACTGGTAGCATGCCGCGACAGCGTGGACGTGAACCGTATGTGCAATTGACGGACTTTGAGCGAGGGCGTATAGTGGGCATGCGGGAGGCCGGGTGGACGTACCGCCGAATTGCTCAACACGTGGGGCGTGAGGTCTCCACAGTACATCGATGTTGTCGCCAGTGGTCGGCGGAAGGTGCACGTGCCCGTCCACCTGGGACCGGACCGCAGCAACGCACGGATGCACGCCAAGACCGTAGGATCCTACGCAGTGCCGTAGGGGACCGCACCGCCACTTCCCAGCAAATTAGGGACACTGTTGCTCCTGGGGTATCGGCGAGGACCATTCGCAACCGTCTCCATGAAGCTGGGCTACGGTCCCGCACACCGTTAGGCCGTCTTCCGCTCACGCCCCAACATCGTGCAGCCCGCCTCCAGTGATGTCGCGACAGGCGTGAATGGAGGGACGAATGGAGACGTGTCGTCTTCAGCGATGAGAGTCGCTTCTGCCTTGGTGCCAATGATGGTCGTATGCGTGTTTGGCGCCGTGCAGGTGAGCGCCACAATCAGGACTGCATACGACCGAGGCACACAGGGCCAACACCCGGCATCATGGTGTGGGGAGCGATCTCCTACACTGGCCGTACACCACTGGTGATCGTCGAGGGGACACTGAATAGTGCACGGTACATCCAAACCGTCATCGAACCCATCGTTCTACCATTCCTAGACCGGCAAGGGAACTTGCTGTTCCAACAGGACAATGCACGTCCGCATGTATCCCGTGCCACCCAACGTGCTCTAGAAGGTGTAAGTCAACTACCCCGGCCAGCAAGATCTCCGGATCTGTCCCCCATTGAGCATGTTTGGGACTGGATGAAGCGTCGTCTCACGCGGTCTGCACGTCCAGCACGAACGCTGGTCCAACTGAGGCGCCAGGTGGAAACGGCATGGCAAGCCGTTCCACAGGACTACATCCAGCATCTCTACGATCGTCTCCATGGGAGAATAGCAGCTGCATTGCTGCGAAAGGTGGATATACACTGTACTAGTGCCGACATTGTGCATGCTCTGTTGCCTGTGTCTATGTGCCTGTGGTTCTGTCAGTATGATCATGTGATGTATCTGACCCCAGGAATGTGTCAATAAAGTTTCCCCTTCCTGGGACAATGAATTCACGGTGTTCTTATTTCAATTTCCAGGAGTGTATAATAGATTTTCGGGACTGGAATAGGCCTATGGTACCAAATAGATTGTTCATTATGTTGCCCTAATTACAAGTTCATTTGCAGTGGGAATGTAATATGACTCATTAGACATCATTGTGATTTATCAAGCAACATGATCCATGTGACATAAAACTAACTAATGACCCATCTCCATTATATATTACCGAGTCAGAGACCTGTTACTGCCTAATTGTAATGATCTATGTCCCAAAATTGCTGCCCATGATTTTGGGCCCATTGCCTTATGTAAAAAATGGCTGGAAATTTAAAAAAAGGCATTGTTATGCAGTTAGTCTACTATAATTTATTATTCAAAAACAACTGCTATGCGTTCTTCCCTTCAATTTATTTCATCAATTTTGCACTCATGTCCTATAAATATACATAACTTGTCTCTTTCTTTATACATTTATGTGCTTTACAACTGTCCTGACTTTATTCTTGTGCACAGTAACTTCCCAATGGTTTGATTTGAATATTGATAGTATGTATATATAAGTTCACACACACACATATTTGAATACTGACAATATATATATATATATATATATATATATATATATATATATATATATTGTCAATATTCAAATATGTGTGTGTGTGAACTTTATGACAAACCTTTTCTAATGTGCTGATTTTTATCCACAAGACAACTTGGTGTGAGATTCAATGTAAAATGAACACATTTCACAACAAAAACATTTTTAAGACCTGAAGATGACAACAAAGTCTGTTAAAACCGATTGTCTTAAATAAAGAAATATTTTATGCTATCTAGGTTACTTCTCACCACGACACTTAACGACTGAGAGCACTGGCGTTTGTGTAGAGATGTTAGTGCTAGGAGACAAGCAAAACTGCGTGAAATAACCGAAAAAATCAATGTGAGACGTATTACAAATGTATCCATTAGGAGAGTGTGATGAAATTTGGTGTTAATGGGCTATGACAGCGGGCGACTGACGTGAGTTACTTTGGCTAATAGTGCGACATCGTCTGCAGCGCCTCTCCTGGACTAATGACCATATCAGTTGGACCCTAGACGACTGGAAAACCATGGTCTGGTCAAATGAGTCCCGATTTCAGTTGGTAAGAGCTAATGGTAGGATTCGAGTTCTACACAGACTTCAAGGAGATGATGCCATGGCCCAAAGTTGTCAACAAGGCACCAGGCGAGCTGGTGGTGGCTCAGTAACAGTGAAAGGTATGTGCTGAGATTCTATCAGGATAGAGCCAGTGAAAATGTCGATAGTTCCCAACCACAAGGTTGGGCGAGTAGTACATCTTCGAGTAGTAAGTTGTTTGACAGCTAACAGAGCTAGGTGCACGCGGTAAAAGTTTGAGTAGTGGTGAGGAGATGCGCAGAGACAGCAGGCGTGTTTCGAATTGGAGCTAGATGCCTGCAGGAGGCAGTCGGGTTGTGACAGCATCAAAGTAAGAAATGGCGCTACGCACATAATAAGCTATATATTGAGTGAAACTCGGCACATACATGGGGAAACTAGAAAGAATAATTAATAAAATAGGTTTTCTTTGGTTAAATAATGTCTAAAAGCTAGATAGAAATCCAATTGTTGATGCAATAAGCGTTTTGTGAAACTTTCTCGTAAATCCATGCTATAGAAGTTTTTTTAGTTTTTCACATGTGCCTTAAAAGTTTGAACAATAAATATTTTTAGATAAAATTAGAGTTTCATCTCACACCTTATGTCGTTCTCCACATCCTGTGCTTGCATTGAACCAAAAGGTACATTAAAGTAAAGTTCCCATGAGTAAAGCTAATAATTTCATTTATCAGAGTAAAATAATCTATATGCCATTGCACAGTTGGCAAATTATTCAGATCAGGACAGAATTTTTATTAAGTAACAAACAGGGCCAAAATGAGTAAAGTTATCTAGAATGACAATTTTATGCCATTGCACTACGGCTGAGTTGAATATATGTTTTATTATCGGCTAAACGGGAAGAGTGCACGAGCTAAGTCCACAGACGCAGTCAGATGCAGGTTGGTGACTTTCATTTATTTTTACCACTAAACTTTCATGCATTCAGATGTGTATTTTGAGTATTAATTTTCCAACAATATTTTCATGCAGTAAGATAAAGTTCAGTTCAGTTAAATACGCAGTCAGATGCAAGTTTTATTAAAGACTAAAGCAGTCACATGCAGTTCAGTCAAGTTTAAACAGAGAATTTTTATTAACAACACTTTCAACAGTGTGGACTGTGTTTACATGGAGTGGACAGGGTCATCTGGTCCAACTGATCATTGACTGGAAACATTATGTTCAGCTACTTGGAGACCATTTGCAGCCATTCATGGACTTCATGTTTCCAAACAACGATGGCATTTTTATGGATGACAATACACCACAACACTGGGCCTCAGTTGTTTGCAATTGATTTGAAGAACATTGTTGACATTTCGAGTGTATAATTTGACCATCCAGATCTCTTGACATGAATTCCATCAAACCGGCAACACTTTCATAATTATAGATGGCTATAGATACAGCATGGTTCAATATTTCTGTAGTGGACTTCCAACGAATTTTTGAGTCCATCACGTTAAGTTGTTGAACAACGCTGGGGAGAAGGATGTCTGACACAACATAAGGACTTTTTCCACCCCATTATGATAAGGTTCATACTTAGAAATAAGCATGTGATTCCGAAACATTCGAGATAGCCAGTGAAATGTCAAATAGCAATGGTATCAATTGTTCAAACTACACTTTCTTTCTGTAAATTTCTTCTCAATTTCAAAAACCAGCTTACACGCATGTTTAGACTTCAGTCATTTGAATAGGTAGTATGCATTAACATTCTGGTCATTCTCATCAAATCCATTGTCTCCCAACTGCATTATTGTGAGCGCTTGAGCATAATTAGTCCCAGAATATTTAGGAAGTCTGGGCTTAGCAGATTTGTTGAATACACCAACATAGTGTAGTCATCATCTTCTTTAACAGTGAGTTAATGGATGTGTTTAAATTACAGGAAGGCATTTTAGTATACAGAATTTTCAGTATATGTTCATTGCATTCACTTAAATTAACGACTCATACTGTCATTATACTTTTATCAGGTTCAGTGTCAGGTATCATAAACTTGTTCATTTTCAGCAGTATATGTGATGACACAAGCAGTAGTGATGAAATGACTGTAGAGACCCGCATATTTGCTCTTTTACACTGAAAAGCAAAAATGTCATTTAACTATACAGATTTTTCAAGAAAGTTGCATACACTGTGATGAATGATACTTATTGGTAAAGGATAATAAAATCATTTGCCTAGTCACATGAAAATTTGCAAAGGGTGAAAATGTCAAAACGTGTAGCAGCAACACATCTCTCATCCTCAATATGTCTATCATCTAAGTATTGTCCACCCCAACAGCTGAGTGGTCAGCACGACAGAATGTCAATCCTAAGAGCCCGGGTTCGATTCCCAGCTGGGTGGGAGATTTTCTCCACTCTGGGACTGGGTGTTGTGTTGTCCAGAAGTAATATGTATCACAGAATAAAACCTGCACTATATTTCTAAATGTTAAAACCCTCTACTGCTAACATAAATCGGTACTTTTATACATATTACTTCCAGCTGGAACAAACAGAAGCTGCCTTTACCAATACTCCAGATCACTTTAATGTAAGAATAAAAATAACTTTTGTTCATGATTTTTTAAATATAAAGTGTACAGCCATACAAACAGCTTTAGTCCATTACAATCACTATAACTTTTATACATATACCTTTAGCTAAAATAAACAGAATCTACTCTTGCAATACCCCAGATCATGTTAACATAACTATAGAAATAAGTCAACAGTTCATCTGAATGTTTGTTACTAATTTAAATATAAAGGTACTAGTCATACAAACAGCTGCATCTCACTGCAGACACAATAACTCTGTGTCATTGATTCCTGGGTATTCATGCTATTGCCAATCACGATAATTTTAAAAAAATGCTGTAAACTGCCTTTATTATACGTATTATACAAGTAGAAATAGGTTATCAGATCACCTGAAGTTTGTTTTTGTATGGTAGTAATTTATTTATTCATTTTATTTTGTGCTCTCATGTTATCGCCAGTCTGATTAAAATAGTTGCCCTAATATCGACTTTAATACATGTAAAGAAGAACGAATTACATCTCGGTGCAAAGTAGGCCTATGCCATATCTTTCTGTCAAGATCTTTGTTACAAGCAACAGTTGTAAAATGCTTGCTGTGTGCTGGAAAAGTCTCGCTATCAGAGTGTGAATTAATATAGTTTGTGTGGAAGTGTGTGTAGTGATATAGCAACTGGACATCAAAATGGAGGCAGACAGATGGACACTAACCGAAAAAAGGCGCCTATACTGTCGCAGTAAGTAAAAAAGTAAATGTACATCCATCTTGGCAGATAAGCTCTAGTCATGGCGATACATTAAAGTGCGTTCCATCTTTTTCTCATAGAACCAGCACCCAGCATTATGCTAGCAATAATGATGTAACTTCCTGAAACCATCCGAAGATGAACCTGAAAGGTTCGAAAACCAGTTCATGGAATAAAACATAATTATTCAAAAAAGTTAGTGGTTGCAGTTTTGTATATCTTATTTACATTCAATATACAGTCACAGTTCTAAAATGTCCATAATGGATAAGCACAACAGGTAAATGGGTTACAAGACCACAGGTTCTACCAAGTGGTTGTTTTCAAAAATCCATTTTATAGTGACCTGAAAGTGATACTGTCTTTGAATAAGTGGGTTCACATGTGATACTCCTATGCAAGTTTCTGCAATGTTCAATGGAATTTCTCAAGCTCACTAAATGATATTAGGCGATCTATGATCATTGCAGAGGACTTCCATGGACTGTTAAACTTTTTAACCAGAGAGAATGCATTCCTCTGCAAGACCACACATTTAAAAACCTAATGTATGCCAGTTAGATGATGTGACAAGCTCTAGACAAACAATTAAGGTAGCAGCCATGCATGTATAGATGCTATGAGAAAATATGGACCAATTTTCCAGAGTTAGCTCATCAAACTCTACATCCCACAGAAGAGATCGTCGCTTAACCTTATGATGCATGTGTGAATCAATATGTGCAAATGTGTATGAATCTACTATGCCAGATGTAGCCACAAAATCATGTTCTTATTTAAGCATGTTCATAGTTTATAAAAACTCTTACAACAAAAAATGTGTAATAGTCACATGTGTTTTTTTTTATTTCTGTGTAAAATCTCTTGCATGCTAATGTCATTGTATAGTCATTGCTATGGCAGAGTGGGCAAAGCACCCACATCACAAAGACCTTGTAACAGCCAAGTGGTCTTGCAGTACTTCCAAAGACCAGAAGAGGAAGAAGAACAAAAAGAAGAAGAAGAAGAAGAGTGAAATACTCCTTTCTGATAACATAGAGAAGTAATAATTATTGGCCCATCCAATGACAGCAAGACGAATATTCTTGTGTTACTACTAACACATCCAGATTTGACCCACTTCGATCATGTGTATGTATTTTAAAGCCATTATTTCAGCCCAAATATTAGCTCTTACCGGAGATCATACACAGTACCATTGGTGTAACACACACAACATTCAGCGAAAGCAACAAGCATAAAGCCAAACACTGTGTTTATATCTGACAATGTTGCAGTGGAAAACTAAGATCAAATACAGAAATATTTCTGTTTCAGTTATCATATGGGAGCTGGCATCTTTCATTTGAACCTGACATATTTTAGTACTCCAAAACAGTTTATAAGGAATAATGCCTACATTATTATCACATTCAGACAGGGCAGTATGAATTTATAACACATTTACAAAGTACTTGTAGGGTCTGACATGCCATTCAATAAATTTATAACCGTATGTGGAGATTGCCAGAATCACACACAGCATGTGTTGCTGGTTATTGGTAAAGCAAGAAAATTGAATGGTGGATGATGTACATGAAACTTCCAATAATTTCTTTGACTTAATGTATACAGTATATAAAGTAAGCACACTTTACACTATAGGCAAATACGCACATATGTCACACATTCATCCCAAGAGGTGATGGGTGGCGGCTGCATACACAGAACATTCGTCCATACTTAGATGTGAAAATTGAAAAAAATAAACGATAGTCTTAAAGCCTGTACTATGGAAACTGAAAATCAATGAAATCTGTAAACGTCGTAATACAGAAATGCAAATGTTGGGAGATGCTGTGGATTACATGAATATGGCACATCTGAACGTTCATGAAACTGAAAAAAACATCAGAAGATATAAAAATGCCTCTTGTAAATAATAGCAGGGGAAGAAAAGCTGGGGAAGAAACCACTAGAATCCTTGTGAGGTTAATAAATATGTTAAATGCAAAGATTGACACGCTAGGAAAAGTTTTATATACACAATGAGAAAGCCCCATTCATTAACATGGATAAGTTTGTGAGACTCTATAAGTTGCATACTCTAACAAAATCGGTACGCAAAAGCACATCGACAAAATGTAAAGTCATCAAGGCACATTACTGCATATGGCCATTTGACGGAAATTGCGACAGCTAAGATTAGTGCTTTTGAAATGAGATCAAAGACTCCGAGAAATGTCTAAATCGGTTACTGAGTCTCTCAAACGATTCTTGAAGAGAAGAAGAGGCTGCCATTACTGATTTTATTAACAGAGAAGGTAATGCAAAGATAGATAAAACACATGGAGTCAACAGAGGAAAACCATATACGTTGGGCACGTAGCCAATATGTTTAACTGAGCAAGCAATAAACGTTGACTGTAGAGAATTTGAAATAACATCCAGCTTACTGACCCTCATATTCCTGAGAGCCCCGAAACCTAAGAATTATCTCCAAAAGATCTGGAGATGTGTGGTTAAGTTTACATTTGATAAATGCATATATGGAAGCCCAGAAGGCCCAAGCAGTGTGAAATTCAAAATATTTATTAAACTGACATTAGATACTTAGCACAGCATCAGTAAAGGTGTTGGCATTCAGCATAAAAGAATTACCAATCGATCTCTATAGTTTATAAGATGGCATGCTGAAAAGTAATACCTACGAATTTTGTACGTGAAAACTCTTATAGCTTTTTAAATTAAATAAACTTTATTAACATTCTACTCCTTCGTTCTTCATGTCTATATATTTACAGCCTACTGCTGCTAGGGGTTCTGAACTGTAGTGTACTCGTATAACATGGGAGTATGTGATGTAACTGTACTGTGCATGATAAACAGTATGCTGAAATTGAATTTCGAATTCAAAGAGTTCGTCCGCACATAGAGCACCATGTCCTTCAGTATGACAACACCAGACCACACACGACTGCTGCAACACTTGTGACAATCCATTGCCTTGGTTTCGCTGTCATTGATCATCCTCCATACATTCTTGACTTGGCCCCATCTGATTTTCATCTGTTTCCAAAATGTAAAGGAAACCTTCAAGGATTTCACTTTGATAGTGATGAAGCGGTGCAAGTAGAGGTGAGATCGTGGCTCCATCAACAAAGTCGAACATTCTATGGTGATAGTATCAACAAACTGGTCTCTTGTTGGGGAAAATGTATTTGTCACCATGGTGATTCTTTGAGAAATAAATATGTAGACACAAAGAATGAAGATGTAGAATGTTAATAACATTTGTTTTATTTAAAAAAACCTTTAGAATTTTCGCTTAAAAAATTCGGAGGCATTACTTTTCACCACGCCCTCGTATATTATGCTGATCCCAACAAAATAACAGAATTTCTACAAATTCTCACAGTTTCTGCCACCGTTGGGAACACGACTCACACAAACGAAATCACATCACTCATTTCAGAGCTTAGTGAAACATACACCATCGAATAATCATGGAAACAGTAGTTCACAAACTTCATGAACCAGTGTGCAAAACATTTCCACCTAAATGTGATATAACAGAAGCCTTGGACTACTTATGTCAAATGGATCTCGTTGACATGAAAAAATGTTCACACAGAAATAAAGGTTTCAAATATATTTTAATGGTCATTGATACAATTCCTAATTCCCAATCCGCCTACTCTACACACACAATGTAGAAGAGAGTATCATGGGATATATGAACACAACAATAAAACACATAAGTTTATCCATTTTAATCTTTGAGTACCATACAAATGATTAGATATAGTTCCAAAGTAATTGGGCAGTATAACTGTACCAAACATCACACAATAGAAATGAAACCAACTGGTGTCCATGATAAGGATCTAAACACAGTACATAATCGTATTACAATTGTGAGTCTGGGTAAACAGAAATTTAATGTGCCTCAGGTGATTTATTATCTGTTGCATTTGAGAAATCATTTAGTCAACAGTGATATTTACAGTTTCTAAAACACAGAGAACAAATCCTACAACTTACATATTAAAGGACCCAAAGGTGAAGAAACTGCTGGGAGTTTTTACACAGAAGAATTAGAGAGAAGCTCTGAACTGGATGTGTAACTCAAAGAGGGTGTCGTAAAACATCAAGGAAACACTACAGTTAACCCTAGAACACCGACAAATTTCGCATAATGTGTACTTGCAAGGTGGGGTTACCTCATGCCCAGCACAAAAAAATTCGTTAATCGTTGTTAACTTTTATTACCGACATCTTTTTTAAATAGGTGCTGTTGTACAAGTAGAGTCCAGAACCTGAAAATATCTATTAGCGTAATAGTAGCAGTACCAACACATTTTCCATAATGTGTACTCAGATACTCTATACTCACTACAAGAATTTAAAAAAAAGACTGATTTCATTACTTTTCGTTCAGTTTTGTTCGCAACACACTTTTTAAAAATATGTAGATGTGTAGGGTGGGTCCTCAACTTGAATATGAATATGACATTGAGTGCAAATGTCACATTTACCACGAAGACTAAAACTTTTGTGTTATTCTTAACTGAAAAATTCAAAACAGTTATTGAATCTGGTATAAGAAATCATTAAAAACAATATACATTTTTTTCTAAATTTTAAAATGTAAGATATGTGACTATATTAAAATACTTTCAAATGGTGGACATAAATTAACTCCCCCCCCCCCCCCTCCATCAATTGGTATTGCAAGGGTTAAATGGCTTGGCTTCCCACCATCCCACATCAGTTGTGTGAACGCTCATGATTTGATATATTCCAGAGTGCACAAATCTCAAGCCACGCAGTAGCATGACATGTGTGGTAGGAAGTACATCAGAGATCGTCGTGGTATTCTCAGTAAGCTACCAGTGGAATTTCATATTCTTACATGTTAGTACTGTGGACCAAGAACAAACCCTGAATAACGACTAGCATACAGTGATAAGAGGATTAATCTACTGGACAAGGCATGCAAGGAACACAATAAAGCATACAATATAAATATGCTATCAGTGGCTAAAAGTGCTCTGCTGTAGAAAGGAAGTGTAAATAGAGCAGTAAGAAGAGGATAGTTTAAAACACCTAGGGCTGTATCAGTACTTAAGACATCTATTGGAATTATTACATCTCTAATTCCTGCACATGCACGCCTTTCTCTGATTAGCTATTCAGCCATAGACATGGTAGACATCGCCCAGACAGTGAAAAATGCGAAAAGCACCCAGGAATAACTCAACGAGGAAAGAGCACAATAGGATGATGGAATCAGTTGCTATCGGATAAGGACTTTACTTAAAACTGTACAGAAAAGCCCTTGGACTCTTCTTCTTTTTCAGTTGTGCATTTGTCTCGCATTGATCCAGGGCCAGCATGGTTGTTTAGGGATTTCATTTAAGACGTGGTCACATACACCCCATTACCACCCTCCCCTCCCCCCTTCCCCCTCACACACATACACATACACCAGAACGGAATAGGTGTGTACCCCAACTGTGTATATGTAGTGTTATTCATATGGAAGCACGCAAAAGTTCTGTAAACGTTTGCAAATGATTTAACTGAGGTGGGACTTGGTTTCCCGATTGATATTCACCTAGTGGGATATGGGAAACTGATAAAAAATAACATCCAGGCTAACCAACACACCGATCCTCATTGTCAATCCACCTAGTGGATTCGATCCAGGTCATTCTGTCTCCCCATCCCAGAAACAGTGCTTTCAATGCATGGTTAACCAGGCTGGTGCAGAAAAGAACTTGGACTATTCACAAAGAAAACTACAAGCCATACTATCCAACAGCAGACTTACAAATCCTGATCTGCTTAAATTCATCAAAAATTCAACATCCAACATTTCGAGGAATACATTACATGAAACTATGTGGAAACCTAAAGGATTATGGTATTGTGAATTTAGATGTTGCAGTAGGACTTGGAACGTATTGGGTTTCGTATGTTAAAAAACTGAATAACACATACTATTTCTACTCATTTCGGGATTTGCAGCTGTCAGAAAAACTGTATTCATATTTTACCAAAAGTCGTGTGTTCTACTACAATTTTTGACGCTACCAAAAGTTCAATAGAGACTTGTGTGGCAATGTTTACCTCATATTCCTCCTGATAAAGACATAAAAACAAACACTTTAGACATCACTATATCAGTTAAGATTTAGATGTGATGTTGTACATACCGGCTTTAAAAGAACAATCATCAGTTCGATGCAATTTAAGCAAGAGGGATTAGAGTACCACGTTTCCTGGACTGAAGTCGTGACAGTGTTGCTAATATCACCAACACAAATAATAAACTATAGCTAGTAGCTCATGATAAAAACAGGTTGTGGAACTGCCTCCTGGTTAATAAAATATTGATTATTTAAATGCATTTTTAAAATGGAAAGTAAAAGGATTCTGTCACAAGCAAACATCAATACGTGAAATTACAAATAAGGACAAAATCGATGACAAATAACTTTAGCCAGGAAGGTTCAGTAGGACTGCTACTAGGTTTCTCAAAAAGTCAAGCTTTGAGGAAGAGTAGCAATAAATTTTATGAATTGGCTCAGTCACTAGACATACAAGCAGTCAGTACAATTCTCATAAAGTATAATGTCACAATGAATACAGATCTCGACAGTAAAATGATTTATACAGTTCATGGATTCTCTCCTGCACTTGGTCCAGGATATGAGACTGATGAGTCGCCCACCAACCCATCGTACCCTCCAATGACCATCCAGGCATTATACAGGGTGTCCCACTCACACCTCCTTGATTTCAAGGACCCAGGAGAGAAAAACCACAGTAGAAACGACAATGAAAAATGCACCAGATTACAGAGCATCAGAAGTGCCAAGAATCGTCGCCAGAGTGCAGCATGGTCGCATGAAGTAAAAATGGCGACTTCACAGCACTGTGCATAAGCAGTAGTGTGGTTTGCAGGAACAAAATTGCCGATTACTGTGCAAAGTACTTATCGGTGTGTGTATGAATGTGATCCACCTGATGTGAAATCAATTAAAGAATCGTATAGGAAGTTTCTGGCAACAGGAAGTGTTCTGAAACATTCTGGCTGTGCACGTTATGGAGTTTCGGAAGAGACAGTGGAGGACATCAGACAAATGTTTCTCGTAAGCCCACAGAAGTCATTTTGTCAAGCATCTAGGCAACTTGTCTGATGTCCTCCACTGTCTCTACTTACTCTTCCTTTCTACTGCAGAGCACTTTTAGCCACTGACAGCATATTTGTAATGTATGCATTATTGTGTTCCTTGCATGCCTTGTCCAGTAGATTAATCCTCTTATCACTGTATGCTAGTCGTTAATTGTAATTAATCTCATCCCAAAACAATCTGAAATTCTCTTCCTGTAACTTGAAATTCTATTCCTGTTTATTACTAGGTTCTTTAGTGTCTCCATGAAGTTCGTCATTGGATTTTTTAATCTCGCCAAGTGGAGCTAGTTTTAATTGTGTGACATTATTAATGAAAGACGGGAAGCCGAAATTACTTTGCTCTGTAGCGGTCAGGGCAGGCTTCAATCTCTTCTCCTGCATGGCTTCTCTCCAACCCAGCCTGCGTCCAACCACTCTCAATAACTGTTCACTCGCTCCCACTCCCGATGATGATATCTCGGACTCAGAGTTCGTGCATTCACAACAGGATCAATAGCCATCGTTCCAGAAATATATATGAACGTCAAATTTTCAATATGAAAAAGTGTTGGGTCTCATCTAAAGCACTTCATGATGACACCTCAAAATGCGAAAGTGGTTGTAGAAACTCAAGGTTTCTATGACAAATGTGGACAGTTTAAGGATATTGCATTTATTCAATTCATAAACAGTGGACGTTAAATAACAACATTCTCTGTGAATGTCACTTCACCAAAGCTTTCAGAGTCGTGATACGCACAAGGTCCATGGCGAGGTCTATCTTTGCAACCAAGACACAATGAAGCGCTGTATAGATGGGCCCAACAACATACCGAATGGACCGCTCAGGATTGGAATCGCGGTCTCTTCACCGATGAATGTCGCATATGCCCTCAACCAGACAATCGTCAGAGGCGTGTTTGGAGGCAACCTGGTCAGGCTGAACGCCTTAGACACACTGTCCAGCGGGTGCAGCAAGGTGGAGGTTCCCTGCTGTTTTGGGGTGGCATTATGTGGGGCCGACGTAAGCCACTGGTGATCATGGAAGGCGCCGTAACAGCTGTACGATATGTGAATGCCATCCTCCGACTGATATTGGAACCATATTGGTAGTATATTGGCGAGGTATTCGTCTTCATGGGCGACAATTCGCGCCCCCATCGTGCTTTCTTGTGAATGACTTCCTTCAGGATAACGACATCGCTCGACTATAGTGGCCAGCATATCCTCCAGACATGAACCCTATCGAACATGCTTGGGATAGATTGAAAAAGGGCTGTTTATGGACGATGTGACCCATTTACCACTCTGAGGGATCGACGCCGAATCGCCGTTGAGGAGTGGGACAATCTGGACCAACAATGCCTTAATGAACTTGTGGATAGTATGCCACGACGAATACAGGCATGCATCAATGCATGAGGACGTGTTACTGAGTATTAGAGGTACCGGTATGTACAGCAATCTGGACTACCACCTCTGAAGATCTCGCTTATGGGGGCACAACATGCAATTTGTGGTTTTCAAGAGCAATAAAAAGGGCGGAAATGATGTTTATGTTGATCTCTATACCAATTTTCTGTACAGGTTCCGGAACTCTGGGAACTGAGATGATGCAAAACTTTTTTTTATGTGTGTAAATGATTTCTAATGAAATTACAATGGGTTATTATTTATTCAGTTCATCCTCCTCCCCCACAGGATCACTGAACAATATACAAAATTCCAGGCAATCATCATGTGAATCGAATTATATTTCATCTTAAACCATAGCTTCAGCTCAGCACTGCTCGTAAAGCAGAATAATCTGGTGCTTCATAAGAAACAAATGAGCTTACATCGCTAAGTGGGGGTGAAAAATACTTATGAATATAACTAGGACACCAACGTTTATGTACTGAACAGAGTGTAAGAAAATTGTAGCCGTAAACACATCAAAGAGTGATGTAGTCTTATTCTTAATTGGAAAAACGTATTGAAGGAGGCCATGTGTTGCTTCTGCCACTTGTGTATGTATGTCTCCCAACTGCTGACATGAGTCTCATTACACAGAATGTAAATAATAATTTATAGTGATGACATAAGAAACTTCTCTCTGCTTCATTGCCATGAAAACTTTATAAATTATTGCGCTCTAATGATTTGATGATGTGTTTTTTACACTCTGGTGGGTACATGAAGTATCGCTTTAATTCACAAGAAAATATTATAAATTATTTCATTCCTATCTGTTTTATGAGGCGTTATAATTTTAGCAGAAATATGTTCTATTTGACTCTGCAGACACACAATGCAAGCGTAGACCTGCATTCTTACACGACACCTACAAAGCCAGCTTATATATAAGACACAATTGTACTGGCTGAAGTCATTTCCGTTTTAGACAGGCTATTAGCAGTTTTAAGTGTTGAGTGAGTGCTGAGATCGTGAAGGTGGAAGCAAATACCCTCACTTGGATGACTACATTGAAGGTATGGATCTACACATTATACACGCACGTATGTTCATTGTTTTGTAACAGACTTAAACTACTGAATTTTCTGGCATTATAGATGTAGTCTATTATCAGCACTGTTTATTGGTGATTCTATGGAGAACTTCATGGAGATTATTGGTGATAATATATAATATATAATTTATAATTGTTATATGACGTTTTATTCTCTTTCTGGTATAACTGAAAGAGAACATTATCCTAGTCCACATACCCAAAATGAGCCACCTGCAGAAGGTCAAACTGGTGTGTAACATCTATACGCCCATATATAGAGAGAGTGCTCTATATGTAAGGGTATATATTTTACACTTGATACATATTTTATATAACCTTTTTTCTTCTTCATAGGGTTTGATAAGTATTATGCCTTATGCAAGTGTGTGAGCCTAGATTGCTGGCTCTGCTTAAAACCACAAGTTGTATACCAAATGAGACTCGAACTGCTGCTGACGAATTAAGATGGGTTTTAGATTAAAAGATTGTTTCTGCAATAGTAACAATAATTTGCACTTGTATACAATACTTAATGCTGTTTTTTATTCCTAGAAGACTTGGATGAAATTACTGAGTTGTGCAATTGGTTCGATGCTGCAGCTGCTCGGATTGAGGGAGAGTCAATATCAGTTGTTCATGACAAATGAAGATGCATGTGTTAATTGGAAGTGTTTCTACAATAATAATTTGCATTTGCATACAATTCTTAGCTGGTGCTTTTTGCTTCTAGGAGAGTTATACGTGATTATTGGGCCATATTAGCTCCTTGATGCCAAGGTCGCCTACAGTGAGCGTGAAATTATACTTTCCTCCGCCCAAAGTTCATGGAGTGTGCCTCCAATTGTCAGAAATGGAATACATAAGTGTTAATTCACATGAAAAATGCTAATAATAATAATAATTTATGCTTGAATACTTATCAAATATTCTTGTTTCCTGGGAAGTTGGATGATGCTGGAAGTTCAGAATGGGTTGAGGCTGCGACCAATGACTTGGAACATCACAAAATTGTTTCAACGCGATTTCCTCCAAACGTTCATGGGAAATGGCTCCAACTGTCAATGAACGAATATGTAAGTGTTAATTCATGTTAAAAGTGTTTTTTACAATAATAATGTACACTCACATGCATTGCTTATAAGATGCTTTTGCTTCTTCAAAAATTAAATGATGATGATGATGCTGCTGCTGCTGCTGCTGATGATGATGATGATGTGATATATGTTGATCCTGTGGTTATTGCATGACCAAAATTCAAGGCACTTGGTAATGATGATATGAAATCCATACGAGACAAGAGCGATGTTGATGAATTGCTACATAAATTCTAGGAATTATTTATGCCTGTGTATGTTTACCATGTCTTATGGAATCTTCACACATACACGTGATACTTATCAATGTCGCCATTTGTTTCCTTCCAAGGGTTTTCGAATCATCCAGAATCGAGGCTCCATCAGCATACCAGTGCCTGGAGCATTACGCTGACATCACTACTGGAACATCACTACTGGAACCATCTTACCCACCCCATCTGTCAACCTCTGTAACATATAATAACAATAACCAACAGTCCAGCAACAACTCTCTTACCTATCCTATTGGTTTAGGATAGTAGCACAAAGGTTAATTGCAGGCCACCTTTAAACTACACTGTGAATGCAGGCATATTTGGGGTACGGACAGAGCACTCTTCTCCTGAACATATGCCTATCCGTTCTGGAAAGTGAGCTCCTCAAAATCATTTATGATCCATTGTAACCCATCATTAAATGTATGCACTTTTATGCTGTGAACTAAAACACACTCAAAAAGAAGATGATAATGGTGTGTGAGAAATAACGATTGTGTAAGACACTCACCATATAATCCACTAAGCCATCCACTCACTTGTTTATGGCCCATTAAATGTGGGGGGGAAGGGTCTAGTCATATCCCACTTCCAGAGGATAAAGCTGCTAAACAGGCTTTTTTAATGTTCAAAATAAAGGTGATGAATTTTGCTTTGTGCAGTCAGTCTTGGCTTGTGAGAAAAATTACATGCAAGATGCACAGCGATGTACTAGCTACAATATAGGTAATAATATTCTTGGATGCTACGCCTTTGGATGGCATCAATTTCCCCATTAAACTTCAGGGCATACCTACATTTGAGAGGCAGAATCCGCTATCACACCACATTTACAACCTGAGCATGAAATGCATAAAAAAAACATTAAACTTAAAATCGTGGATTCCTTTACTTTCTCAGAGTTGGTGGTCAGCGCCCCCAACATGTAGATTTGTTACTTTTCTCCCACATGTTCCGTCATCATTTCTCCCAATCGATTAAAAATAAAAGTTTTATTGCTCTGAATGTCTCAAGCCGTTTACTTTGAGCAAATATTTAGCAAAGCATGTAATAGATTGCTCTACACTGGAATGTGTGGAGATGCCTACCGAGACAGACAAGTTCCTCAAGTTTAAGAACGCCCCCCATCAATAACATTGTCCTTTTCTAGTACACACTGATTTCAAGTGCCTCATAGCTCTAGTGACACACTGTGAGGGTGTACATTCACAGAGTGGTACACACCATATGCAACTGTATACCAGGTCATATGCATGTATGACTTAATTCTTAGTCATTTTGATTCATGTGTTAGGGATAATGCTGGAAGATGGCTGCTCTCTGAGTTCAAATGACTTGCATGGGCTGTTGATCGGCTTCATCATACCAACAGCCCCATAGCCAGATCACAGGAGAATGATGCATTATACGAGAATGCAGTTCACTGTCATATCTGTGGGCTCCTGTTAAATGAAAAATCTGAAACTCTGCTTAGATGCCACTGTCATCTAATGGGAAAGTTATGTGGTGCACCACACAATGCATGCAACTTGAAATACTTGCTGCCGCGACACAAATCCGTTTTCTTCCTCATTTTGCATGGGTATAATCCACATGTACTTGAGCACTTGGCTGATTTCAGCTTGAGAAATCATAAGGTTTATGTCCTGCCTGTTGGTGCCGAAAAATAATTTCATTCTACAAGCAAGTTTCCAAAAACAATGTGTTGTACTTTCCACATAAACCGCTTCAGAAACTTGCTGAAAACAATGCATTATGCAAACATGTGAAACATCCCCTTTTGAACAATTATACATGACTGTGCTTAAACTGACACACAATGTTTTTTAGCGCAACGCAATCTGACTTTCAATAATCCCTACAAAAGAATGGCCCTGACTAACATTAACCTATACCTTTCACAAATCACTTACCTCACAAAAATATTCGTTACTCGAACTACTGCAATACTGCGAGCACCACTACTGCCAGCTAAATAAAATATTCAGACTACGGAAGGCACTAACTACTGATAGGCATAGTTAGCAAATGAAAGATTTTAATAGAGAACAAACAATGTATTTACCTTAATAGTCATAATATATATAGCAGATCATGATATTCAGTCTTACAAATTTCAAAACTCCGCCATCTCTCTCCCCACATCCACCACTGCTGACGGCTCACCTCCAACTGCGCAATGCTACGCGCTGTTAACAGCCAAGTGCCCAACACTACAATGGCAGACAACAATGCAAACTAGCCGCAGACTGCACGCAACACAGCCAGTGATTTTCATACAGAGCGCTACGTGGCGTTACCAATAAAAAAACTTAAACAGCCTACTTACATAGCCCCCATGCTTCCCACAAAAATTTTACAAATTGTTTTGGGCAGTGGCCAATACAGATTTGAAAAAATTTTTCATAATTACAATAACAAAGAAATCAAATGCACACACTTATTGATACGAGGGCGGTTCAGAAAGTAACCTCCGATTGGTCACAGTGCGGGTTGTGGGGGGAGTAGCGACACCATCTGTGCGTTCACGCACTCAACAGGTCAGTCGGCATCAAGCCGTGGTCGAGTGAACGTCGTACCTGCGCTAGTTTAGTTTTTGTGGCAGTTTGAAATGTGTGCTGCAATAGAAAACACCGCCAAATGTGAAGTGCGTGCTGTCATAAGGTTTTTTACAGCCAAAGGATATTCTGCGAAACCTGGATTAAGTACGTGAACCCTGAGACAAAAGAACAATCAAAGATGTGGGCACATTCAAATTCGCCTACCAAACCAAGAAAAGCCTCGCAAGATTTTTCTGCCAGAAAACTGACGGCAACGGTGTTTTGGGATGCCAAAGGGGTGTTGTTGGTTGAATTCATGGAACGTGGTACGACCATTAATCAAGACGTGTACTGTGAAACAATAAAAAAGGTACGACGGGCTATACAGAACAAACGCCGTGGTATGCTGACTTCCGGTATCGTTTTTTTGCACGATAACGCCCATCCTCACTCTGCTCGCAGAATAACGGCCCTTCTTGAGTCCTTCAAGTGGGACGTTATCAAGCATCCACCTTACAGCCCAGACCTGGCGCCAAGTGATTATCACCTCTTCATGCATTTGAAGAAATGGCTCGGGTCACAGCGGTTTGATGACGACGAAGAGCTCAAAGATGTGGTCACAGGCTGGCTCCAGGCACAAGCGGGTGATTTTTATGCAGAAGGAATTTCAAAGCTTGTGAAGAGATATGATAAGTGCCTCAATCGCTATGGAGACTATGTAGAAAAATAGTGCAAAGATGTAGTTGTAAGATGTATATATTAAAATATTTTTATTTAACTTGGTGTATTTTTTAAATCAACCGGAGGTTACTTTCTGAACGGCCCTCGTACAATTTTGGTCAAAAGCTAAAATTTTCTCACAGTGCATAAAGACAGTCCTGATCGTTCATCACAGTAAAATAGCAGTGTTTTTCTCAAAGTCTGAGCAGTAAAAGAAAATGCACACGAAAGTAGTGGATTTCCATGCAGTCTTGAAGAAGTAGTGTTGTCCTTCTAACGGAAAGAGAGTGCTGACTCTTGACATGCAGACAGGTAATGGGCCACAACAGAGCAAACCCACAGCAGAGTCAGTCGAAGTTTTGAAGAAAATTGGTAGGTAGGTCATCACAGAGCAGACCCACAGTAGTCCTGGTAGAGATTATGGTATTGGTGGGCCACCAGAGGTGCAGACCCACTGCAGTCCTTGTAGAAATAATGGTATTGGTGGGCCATCAAAGATGCAGACCCACTGTAGTCCTTGTAGAGACGGCCAGCAGCCATCTGTTGCAACTGTGCAGTTGCACAATCACCATCGAAGAATCTTGCGGACAATATAGCAAGTCCATAAACCGCCACTTGTGCACTCACAAAGTTTTTGGAATTGTCCTTAGAACCAGCAATGCTGTTATCCAGTCCCTTGCTGAATTATTAACACACGTGCAAACACTAACAGTCCCTACTTCTCACATATTGTCCATATACTATGACCGTGTGCAGTGAAATGTAACTTACAAGTTACTTAATTTGATGAACTGGTGTCAATTACAATTTTATAGCATAAGAATACAATAATAAAAGGTGCAAAATACATCATTAAAGAACATAACAAAACAGATAACATTTGTGGTAATGCAAGCTTTACAAAGGAATAGAAATAAACATGTACACCAGTGTTACAAGAATTATGACATAAGTACATACATAAAAGACCAGAATAACTTTTGAAACACCAACTTCACACATGAGCATTAAAACAAAACAGAATAAATAATGTCTAAACATCTTTACAAAGTAAATAACTTATTATTAATGCCAATTATATTTGAGGATAACAGTATTCCTCATCATAGTGAATGTAGATTAGTATTAGAAGAGAAAAAAATTCTACACAGAGTACACAGAGACAGGAAGAAAACAAATATGCAAGGGTACACAAATACATAGGGGGATAACACAATGGAAAGGACAGGGTTCGTTTTCAGTGTAACATTTGGTACTGCAGTATTTTGTGAACAAAACCTTTTGCGTTCTTGGAGATCTCCCTTCGTTCATCATTATTCCCAAAAAGCCCTATATATACCTCTTCTCTGTATTCTAACCATATTTCTTTCAAAATAATTATGGCTCATTGTACAATACTCATTTTGGCCCAAATCGTTTTCATATAACTTCTCAATGCATTCTTTCCCTATTCTCCATAGTTAGGTTCTTATATAGTCTACCCCCTCTTAAGCTAACTTAAATCTACTGAGCTCAGATATATATACGAAGGGACGAGGCAATGCAGCAGCAAAAAACAATTAACACAAACAGCAATGACAAAAAAAAACAAATTGGCAAAGCTAGGCGAAGTAAATCTAAATTTGAAGAGCAAATGCAACATTATCACTAATATGAGCCAATGTGCAGCAACAAGAAAAATAAATCAATAGTAAAACTGGCTTAACAGAGTAATACAAAGTCAAATTCAGTAACACTATGCCTGGCAACCAGCAGCGGAAAATGAAATAACTTATATCTAAAAATGACAAAGCTCAAGCAGAAAAAATAGTACACTAAAGACAACAACGCAGATAAGGGAAATGTATATTCATATCTTAATATCTATGTCATTAAAGTGGTGCACCACAACTTATTCTACAAAATTAAATTACCAAGTATTTGAAAAGAAAATTATGAATGCAGTTCCTGTGAAGGTAAATGTCCTTTTGTGCTCCCTCATTCTTTAAAAAAAATTATTATTTACTCGATCTGTAGACAGAAAATATTTATATTAGTATATCTATAATTTTTTTTCTTTTAACCAATGCGGCAGTGCAGCTAGAAACTAGATATTAAACGAAATGAGCAAATATATACAAAGCAATGTGTGAAACGTCATTCACTAGGCAAATGGCGTCTCCAAAGGCAGTAAAAAATTCTCTCAACTAGAAAGACAATGGATGTAAAAATGTTTCTCGTCACTTCATTAGGCAATTTAGTAAATATCATAAATTAAGAGCTCCACAGTGTAATCATATGTTTTCAAGTTCGACTGTGTCGTTTTTGCGATACTTTCTACAAAGTAATGTCAATAGCGAGGATAATAGCCTCTTTTTTTCTTCACCTGTGCCTCTGAAAGGCACTCACTAATGACTTCTTTCCAGGCGACTGTCGCCCATCTGGGTGCCCACGACGCACTACGTGAAGGTCACTTAACTTTCTTACCGAAATATTTACGACACCAGTTTGCACAACAGTGACAGTCTCACATAAAAAATTTCACAGGTAAAGAATTTGCGTTACAAATCTGTAGAAACAAAATCCTATTGATATAACAGTGTCCAAAAAATTTTCGTCGGCATTGTAATACATTCACGCATTTACATAAATTTCATAACTCTTAAAGTACAATTCTTAGTTTCCAACAACCTTTTTCACAAACCAGAGTCCCTAACCACTACTCATTATTCCTTACATTATTCGCCGACACTTCTTCAATATTTCATCATAACAGATACGTAGCATAATCAAAGAACTCATATAGCATCAGCTTATTGATCATAAACATACCTCAGCAGCATAATAAACATCGTCGTCGTAAAAATAACATCATAACACCTCAGTCAAATCTCAAAAACGTCGTAGCTTTCTGCAATAATTTCAAAACCTAAAAAAAAGTTCTCTGTTCATTTCAATAGTGTCATCTACCTCAATCGTACTTTAAAAACCATGATCCCATACCAAATATATCATTCGAAGCTCTCATAATATCACAATGGTTCCGAAAAAATGTGAACAGTTCACAAAGTACAGACAAAATACAATTTTGTAAGTGTGAAGTTATCCAACGGTGTAATTGTGTAAACATGTGTCACTGATGTAGTAAATTAAATGTTTGTCTCTCTCAGTTAAATGATCAGATAGCTGTGTAATTTATGTGTTAGAGAAATATGGTACCGATGTGTGAAGTTGTATAAGCAAATACAATATTAGCTAGGGCTGCTTGTGCTTGCCAGACACATGGTACACAAAGTAAGCATGTACCCCCCAAGGATTAATGTAATTATACCCTCAGGTGTTACAGATTATTGCAATGGAATGAAATGTATCACGGAAAAACTTTGTATCATTGTACTTCAAATATCTTTAAAAATAAATGTTTTAAGTACAAAATTAATCACTCAAATACGTGTACTGTAGCGCTAAACTGTGCATCTTGTTGTAAGATAATCTCTGTGGAAGTGTCGTAGTTATCGTCCTCCGAAAGCTAAGTACTGCAGAAGTCAATGTACTTACCTCATCATAAACAAAATTGAAATGCTTTGCGTATAGATATCTTAGTTATTATGTACCTTACCGTGATCAAGAAAGTACTATAATGTAACGTTTTGTTGTGCTACGGAAAAGGCTGTCTCATTGTAGCTATACCACAAAATTTACTACTAAAACATGTTTTACTTTCCAGAATAATACAGAAAAACTGTGCAGATATAAAACATAAACACTGAAAAAGCAACATTGTAAATTGTCACTCATTAGTAGCGTCGTGATAAAATCGTGTAGCTGGCACATAAACTAACCACTGTGTCATCTGGTATCTCACAGAAAGTACTTTAAATCCAGAATGTATTTTCAAGTAAACCAAAATGTTGCATTAAAATCTCATTAGCAGTACTGGTAAATGTGCTAAGTATGTGAGCCTTATAGTCGTTACGTAATCGTGTAACTAACAAGCCAGAATGTACACACACAATAACACTGTGTCGTCTTTTCACAATAACAGTGCATTCGTAATTTCTGTTTAAATAAGTTCTCTTGGTTCTTGACTGGATATTTAACTTCAAACATTGTTGCATGTTAACGGATTCTTAGTCTGACAAAGCATACTAGTAATGTAAAATGAAAATTTATATGGCAAAGACAAAGTTAAAAAGCAGATTATCTTTCAATAAACGGTTTTACATGTGAAATATGGTGCAAGCCTTTACTCTTACTACTATGCAGAGCTCCAGCTTCAACAGAATCATCGTGTGGTATATGTCGGTAAAGAATACTGGAATTTTTCTCAAGGTTAGCATCTATGTTATTTTTCTCTGAGACAGCCGGCGCACGTGGCTGCCTGCAGTGCGAGTCATTGTCTGTCTCTTTGTTGGCACGCGTCGTTATTGGGATTAGGAGACCTAACTTCTACAAATTCACCTTGTCGAGAGGGCCCTGCCCTGTAGCAATCCCGCCAGTTCTGATGCAATTCAGGTCTGTCGTTACGATTATATCGTCTGTCGTCATGTCGGTAGTTCCTGTAGTTTCTTTCTTGTCGGTTAAGTGGTGGAGAATTTCTCCCTGAATCGCAACTGCGCGCTGAACTGTTGCGTCTGAAATGATTCTGTCTCCCTTGATAATAATAGTTCTGGTTGCCATATTGTCTATTTCTGTGATTGTTTCTGTCATATTCATTACTACAGAAATGCGATCTTCCTCTGTAACTATTACTCTGCCACTGGTTGTCATATGGGTGGTGTCTGTTTTGGTCACGATTTACGTTGTAAGAATAGGCTTGTCGTGTCCATTTATTATTTCTGTCATCGCGGAATTGTGACGGATGTGAGCTGTAATTGTTGTGTTCCTGTTTTCGCGTTCCGCGATTGTCAGTGTCAATTTCTAATTCTTGTAACAGTCCCTGAATAGCTTCAATGTCGTCTTTGCAACGTCCTGCCAAAATCATATGTCGTAAATGTTCGGGCAATTAGATTAAGCAAATGCGGATGTGTTCTGAGGTGCTGTATGGGTTTGAAAGATACTGATTCTTATGCAACATGTCTTCAAAATATTTCACAAGACTGGAAAATCCAGATTGTTCGAAACGTTTCATCCTTATGATGCTATGTTTTACTCGGCCTTGTGTAGCTTGAGACCAATATGCTGAGAGGAAGGCATGATAAAATTCTCCTTCACTGTGACAATCGTGAATGACCGATCGCATTCTTACAGCTGGTTCATTCTCTAAGTAGCCACACATAAATTCTAATCTGTGCTGCAATGACCAGTTGGGAGGAAAACAATGAGAGAATTGATGAAGCCATGCTCGTGGATGAATGTCGTTGCCAGAATTCTTAAATGTTTTGAATTTACGTGTAGTAATGAACAGCTTATAGTCAAAATCATCGTGTCGGCGAGACGCATGTCGGTCATTGTTACGTCGTTTCGGCGGTTCCATTTCAAAATTCGGTGCACCATGCCAATTTCTTTCGTAATTTCCGAAATGCGCTGTGTTATTATTTTGTGGCTGTTCCGTATTTCTATGTCCCTCTTCCCGTATTGGAGCGCGAGTGTCCTCCGAAATATGTAATTCTTGTATTACTTGTGCCAACTGATCTTGTACTTCCTGGATTTCTCTTTTGTGTTGCGTATTAATTTGATTCTGATTTTGTCTGAATTTCTTAATTTGTTCATACTCTTCTGTGTCAGTGAAGGCTACAGGTCTTGTGTCACTCAGATCATCATCCACCTTTGTAGGTAAGTTAGTGAACTGATCCGAAAGTTCGGCTACTTTCTCCGATAGTGAACTTATTTCCTCAGTGTGTTTTTCTGAACCAAGTTTCAGAGTGTCCATTTCTGTTGAAATCGTATCTGCTGTGTCCTTTAAGTTTTTCCTGAGTTTTTGCAAGTTGCGTAACCGAATCGATAGATGCAACTGAGTCAACTTTAGCCCACTAGGTCTCATGATTTTCATGAAAAATGGTTTGCAGTTCTTTTATGGCTGCTTCGTGATTCTGTAATGCATTTTCATGCCGCGAAAAAATAGGTTGAAAATGCTCACAAATTTGTGTTTTTACGTCATTACAGGCTTTTTGACATTTCGATTCAATGTGATGTAACTCAGTAGTTAAATCTTCATGTGTTTGTTCAAGTGTGATGTCTAACTTTTGAAGCTTTTGCTGTGTTTGTCTCTGATTTTGTTTCATTGTGTCTAACTTTTGAAGATTTTGTTCCATTGTGTCTAACTGTTGCTGTATTTGTCTCTGATTTTGTTTCATTTGCTGCATTAATTGCAATAATAATGTATTAGTGTCTGGAATCTGTTCCTCTATGCTTTTCGGCAGTGCATTTGCACCGGCAACATTCATATTTTGACGAGCAGAAAATGTGTCTTGACTTATTTGAGAAAACGGTCTACAGTATTTGCAATATTGTGTTCTGTCATTTCGGATTCCTGAGGCGAGCTGTTGCCGACCGATCGATCGATAATGCTTCCCTGTTCACTACTTGTTTCACTGTCTACACCATTATTTGCCGCCCGCTCCATTTCCCTGTGCACAATAACCAAATTACTACTTTGAACATTAGTTAATTCATTACACGGTGGCGCTAACACACTGCTTTCGTCTTCACTGTCATTTCTCAGTTTACTTTGGAGCCTAGTATTACGTTTTTCACACGCCATTATTGTAACAATATTTAACACGACAACACAGAAAACCACAATTTGAAGAGCAAAATAAGAAAAGACATTAACATAGCACTGAAAATAATATCTAGTTAATTGCAAGAGCAGCTGCGAAATACTTTGTGCAAATCTACATGCATGCCACAACAACAATGAAAGACTGCAACTACAAAGGAGATTCTCTCTACAATTACGCGCTAGCAATAAACAATAACTACACTAATTACACAAACTACAAGAAAAAAAATCAGAAGATTCCAGTGAAGTATCCTCGGCTAAGGGTCGACATATGAAACGTCCCCTTTGAAAAATATTATACATGACTGTGCTTAAACTGACACACAATATTTTTTAGCGCAACGCAATCTGACTTTCAATAATCCCTACAAAAGAATGGCCCTGACTAACATTAACCTATACCTTTCACAAATCACTTACCTCACAAAAATCTTCGTTACTCGAACTACCGCAATACCGCGAGCGCCACTACTGCCAGTTAAATAAAAGATTCAAACTACGGAAGGTACTAACTACTGATAGGCATAGTTAGCAAATGAAAGATTTTAATAGAGAACAAACAATGTATTTACCTTAATAGTCGTAATATATATAGCAGTTCATTACATTCAGTCTTACAAATTTCAAAACTCCGTCATCTCTCTCCCCACATCCACCACTGCTGGCGGCTCACCTCCAACTGCGCAACGCTACGCGCTGTTAACAGCCAAGTACCCAACGCTACAATGGCAGACAACAATGCAAACTACCCACAGACTGCACACAACACAGCCAGTGATTTTCATACAGAGCGCTACGTGGCGTTACCAATACAAAAACCTAAACAGCCTACTTACACATGCACCACACTAGAGCTGTACATCCCGATGATGCAAAGTTTCAGCTCATGACAATGAAAGGGGTCTTTCCATACGAATGTCTAGAATCGCTGGAGAAACTCAACGAAACCACAGTGTACAACATAACCACTTTCGCCAGAAGCTTTACAGGCAATAGATAGAGAGTATGGGCATCTGGTAAACGATATGGAGGAATCCAACATCTCTAATTTAGGATGGTATGCAGAACTTTATGTGGATACCAATGTACTCTTATTTGCAGATATTTTCGAGAAATTCCAGAGTGTATGCATAATCATATACACCCCAAATCCTGCTTTCTGTCACACTGTGTGAAGGATTTTGTGACATGGCATCTTGTAAAGGAGCCATGTCAGCATCGACTGATGTACACATTCTGCTATTTTTCAAATGTGGGATTCGTGAGGGACTTTGCCAACACGTGCAAAGGCACACTGAGACAAATAACTCGCGAATCAATGACGTTTTCATACATTTGACGATTTCAGTTACATACTGTACCTGGATGTAAACAACTTATATGGTTACGCCATGCAACAATCTCTGCTGAATGGAGGGTTTTGATGGCTGTCTGATAAAAGGATCGTCATGTTAAGTAAATTCTGCGATGTGCCTGCTGATTCTGGTGTAGGGTATGTCCTGAAGGCAGAAGTGGCATATGCTGATAGTTTGCATGACGTGTGCAGCAGTTTGCCACCATGTCATGAGTGCCTAGTTCTGCACAACAGTTCCATCCATGAGGTGACGATGCTGTAGGCCGGGGATGGGGGGGGGCGGGGGGAGAACATACCTAATACCTATCTTTATGACAATATCAAACAAACAGAGGGCTCTCGCAATGGGGGCTTTGGAAAAGATTTTCTTAAATTAATGAACAACACAGTTTTCCGCAAGATAACGAAGAATTTGAGAAAGAAACACGAAATTCATATAGTTTAACCCTGGAATGGGCGTTATGGTGCAGGCGAAATTTTAAACAGGCCACTGTTTTCAATGAAGGATGTGTCACTCTGGAGCTAAGATCTCTATAGTGCTCAGGAAACTTGTCTACATCAGTATGTATGTTTTGCACCTGTCCAAATTTCACATGTACCAGTTTCAAAACAAGCTTAAGAAAACTTATTTCACAAGTCTGAAGCTACTTTATATGGACACTGACAGTTTCAACTGTTGGATGAAGGGGAGTGATCCACATGAGGTATTAACGCACCACCCTGAGAGATTCGACATACTTGGATTTGCGGCCAGTGATCCTTATGGCATAAAAGTAGGAAACAATAAGGGTATCAGCCAAATGGAAGACTAGGCTGATCGTCACAGTTTGAGGAGTTTGTGGGTCTCAGATCATAAATGTACATGTACCATATAAGTGCTTTTGTGAAGCCGCATCGGCAACTTTGTAAAGGTCTCGTCGCTACTGCTGAGGAGACCGAGTTTGTGTTTCCGTGAAACGGCTTCTGGCGCAGTACACCACTAAGACAATTTCTCCCTGCCAGTATTAGACACCTATGCCCCAGGGTCAGGTAACAGGACAGGAGAAAACTACAACAAATTAATAACAAAGTCACATAAATGAGTTAAAAGGTTTACTTATCTCTGTGACTAGTTGAAACACGAAGTCTGCAACACTACTTATAATATAACACAAAAAAGCCTTCAATAGCTATGTGCAATTAATCGTTGGTCAACTTCACAGTACATACCATATGGAATTTTACCACAACTGTCTGTTCACTTCTAGGAGTTCACTATATGACATTCCCTGTCTGTCAGCCCTGGACTATGATCTATAATCAAGTGGGCAGAGCTGCTCCTCTATCTTCTGAGTAGGCTTCTGTCCGTTGTCGTCTAGTTGTTGGCGGATTGTACTCGACACGCAAATCTCAGAGGCGATGTCGACACCTTCATCCTCTGCATCACCCGTGGCGCTGGTGGAAATTGCGCAAGTGGTGAGTCTCTAACGCACTGGCACCAGGTCGCATCTTTGCGCCTGTGGTGCTTTTGCCATGGATGCGTCTTTTTCAGATGACACAGTAGGTACAGGTGTCATCCGACGACAGGCAGAGGGTGTGCATTGTGTGGCTTCAGTGGCACTCATGACTGATGATTACAAGATGTGCGTGGTTGGTGACACAGCCCCACATATGATGCACCAAGTAAGCATTTGACTGCGAGACTATATGATATACTATGTATCAGAACTGGAGGTCAGTCTCTTATGCCATGATGAGAAATGGTTCTTTTGCAAGGATTCTCATTATATATATATATATATATATATATATATATATATATATATATATATATATACAGAGAGAGATAGTCGATATACATATTGGTAAGTAGTGTATGTATGTGCTAGTTTGTATGGAATAGTGTGAACTGTTTACACAGTGCAAATCAATGTAAATATATGCACATGTGTGTGGGCTGGTTGCAGACACTGTGTAGGTGAAACTGTATACATTGGATATGCTTACTGTGCACAAATCTGAGGCTGTGTGTGTATTTATTGCATTTGTTTTTAATCTTTTTCACCTGCCATTAGTCACTGAAGTCCTTAGCCTTTATTGTAATGTATTTCCCATGCTAAGTCTGTCTTTTTAATACAAGAAAGATATTTCCACTTAAAAAAGTGAATCAAATGACATTACAATAGCTGAATGAAAAATTTTTATCCTTGTAAGAATTGAAAAAGAAGGACAGTGGTGAAGAATTTCCTGAGAAACATAATGAACTGAGTACTATATATTTCATTATATTAGGATTTCATACTACTAGTCATTATTATTGTCACTGTAAAAAAAGCACCTTTGTTCAAAAAAACTGATCTCAGAAAATATTAAATATGTTATCTCTAACACTGTAACCAAGAACAGATTGTATGATAATATTGTAGGTAAATGAATAAAACATGTTATCCTGTTTGGTCGATATTATTTACAAACCATACCGTCAACCCTCAAATCCAATCACACTGGGAACTGCACTGAATACAATAATAATGTTATGATAACTGTCTGCTTGTAAATGTATAAGGAAAGAGACAAGTCATGTGTATTTATAATACTTGAGTGAAAACTTGATGAAATAAATTGGAGGGAAAAATCTGTGGTGGTCGTTTTCGAATAATCAATTTTAATAGATTAACTGGGTTATAAACAGTAGGACATTGCACCTTTAGTTTCCCGCCATTTTTAACCAGGCAATTGGCCTATAATCAAAATTCTGGGATGTATATCACTATCATTAGGCCTTTGATTGGGTAATAAGTAACAGAGATGGGCCATTAATAAAAGTGATAAGATTTCTGGTGCTGGCACTTCATGATGCTCTCACTATGGTGTAGAGAACACAGGTGATGAGGGGTTAGCTCAAAGAGAGGGGAGGATAAAGGGAAAGAAGGGGTAGGGGAGACAGAAAGGGGAGGATGAGTTGGGAGGGGGACAGGAAGAGGGACCAAAGTAGGACATACGTCATGCAACTGCCAGGACATTGGTTTGTTAGTTAGTTAGTTTCATGTTACCTAGATTATGTTGCATGATAAATCATAATAATGTGGGATGGGTCATTTTACATTCACATTGCAAATTAATTTGTAAATATGCTAACATGTGGAACACTTATAAGTTTTTTAAAAATATACAGATGTGAATTATTAATTCCTGCGCAATACCTTTTTCACACTGTTGTTGTTGCGGTCTTCAGTCCTGAGACTGGTTTGATGCAGCTCTCCATGCTACTCTATCCTGTGCAAGCTTTGTCATCTCCCAGTACTTACTGCAACCTACATCCTTCTGAATCTGCTTAGTGTATTCATCTCTTGGTCTCCCTTTACGATTTTCACCCTCCATGCTGCCATCCAGTGCTAAATTTGTGATCCCTTGATGCCTCAGAACATGTCCTACCAACCGGCCCCTTCTTCTAGTCAAGTTGTGCCACAAACTCCTCTTCTCCCCAATTCTATTCAATAACTCCTCATTAGTTATGTGATCTACCCATCTAATCTTCAGCATTCTTCTGTAGCACCACATTTCGAAAGGTTCTATTCTCTTCTTGTCCAAACTATTTATCGTCCATGATTCACTTCCATACACGGCTACACTCCATACAGATACTTTCAGAAATGACTTCCTGACACTTAAATCTGTACTCGATGTTAACAAATTTCTCTTCTTCAGAAACGCTTTCCTTGTCATTACTCCGAATTTTTCTTTTGTTTCCTTTACTGCTTCCTCAATATACAGATTGAATAACATTGGGGAAAGGCTACAACCCTGTGTCACTCCCTTCCCAACCGCTGCTTCCCTTTCATACTCCTCGACTCTTATAACTGCCATCTGGTTTCTGTACAAATTGTGAATAGCCTTCCGGTCCCCGTATTTTAGCCCTGCCACCTTTAGAATTTGAAAGAGAGTATTCCAGTCAACATTGTCAAAAGTTTCTCTAAGTCTACAAATGCTAGAAATGTGGGTTTGCCTTTCCTTGATCTATTTTCTAAGATAAGTCGTAGGGTCAGTATTGCCTCACATGTTCCAACACTTCTGCGGAATCCAAACTGATCTTCGCCGAGGTTGGCTTCTACCAGTTTTTCTATTCGCCTGTAAAGAATTCGTGTTAGTATTTTGCAGCTGTGATTTATTCAACTGATTGTTCGGTAATTTTCACATCTGTCAACACCTGCTTTCTTTGGGATTGGAATTATTATATTCTTCTTGAAGTCTGAGGGTATTTCGCCTGTCTCATACATCTTGCTCACCAGATGGTAGAGTTTTGTCATGACTGGCTCTCCCAAGGCCGTCAGTAGTTCCAATGGAATGTTGTCTACTCCCGGGGCCTTGTTTTGACTCAGTTCTTTCAGTGCTCTGTCAAACTCTTCACGCAGTATCGTATCTCCCATTTCATCTTCATCTACATCCTCTTCCGCCCTTGTATAGACCCTCTATATACTCCTTCCACCTTTCTGCTTTCCCTTCTTTGCTTAGAACTGGGTTTCCATCTGAGCTCTTGATATTCATACAAGTGGCTCTCTTTTCTCCAAAGGTCTCTATAATTTTCCTGTAGGCAGTAACTATCTTACCCCTAGTGAGATAAGCCGCTACGTCCTTACATTTGTCCTCTAGCCATCCCTGCTTAGCCATTTTGCACTTCCTGTCGATCTCATTTTTGAGACGTTTGTATTCCTTTGTGCCTGCTTCATTTACTGCATTTTTATATTTTCTCCTTTCATCAATTAAATTCAATATTTCTTCTGTTACCCAAGGATTTCTACTAGCCCTCGTCTTTTTACCTACTTGATCCTCTGCTGCCCTCACTACTTCATCCCTCAGAGCTACCCATTCTTCTTCTACTGTATTTCTTTCCCCCATTCCTATCAATTGTTCCCTTATGCTCTCCCTGAAACTCTGTACAACCTCTGGTTTAGTAAGTTTGTCCAAGTCCCATCTCCTTAAATTCCCTCCTTTTTACAGTTTCTTCAGTTTTAATCTACAGTTCATAACCAATAGATTGTGGTCAGAGTCCACATCTGCCCCTGGAAATGTCTAACAATTTAAAACCTGGTTCCTAAATCTCTGTCTTACCATTATATAATCTATCTGATACCTTTTAGTATCTCCAGGATTCTTCCATGTATACAACCTTCTTTTATGATTCTTGAACCAAGTGTTAGCTATGATTAAGTTATGATCTGTGCAAAATTCTACCAGGTGGCTTCCTCTTTCATTTCCCTCCCCCAGTCCATATTCGCCCACTATGTTTCCTTCTCTCCCTTTTCCTACTCTCGAATTCCAGTCACCCATGGCTATTAAATTTTCGTCTCCCTTCACTACCTGAATAATTTCTTTTATCTCATCATACATTTCATCAATTTCTTCATCATCTGCAGAGCTAGTTGGCATATAAACTTGTACTACTGCAGCAGGCATGGGCTTCGTCTCTATCTTGTCCACAATAATGCGTTCACTATACTGTTTGTAGTAGCTTACCCGCACTCCTATATTTTTATGCATTATTAAACCTACTCCTGCATTACCCCTTTTTGATTTTGTATTTATAACCCTGTATTCACCTGACCAAAAGTCTTGTTCCTCCTGCCACCTAACTTCACTAATTCCCACTATATCTAACTTCAATCTATCCATTTACCTTTTTAAATTTTCTAACCTACCTGCCCGATTAAGGGATCTGACATTCCACACTCCGATCCATAGAACGCCAGTTTTCTTTCTCCTGATAATGACGTCCTCTTGAGTAGTCCCTGCCCGGAGATCCAAATGAAAGACTATTTTACCTCCGGAATATTTTATCCAAGAGGACGCCATCATCATTTAACCATACAGTAAAGCTGCATGCCCTCGGGAAAAATTACGGCTGTAGTTTCCCCTTGCTTTCAGCCGTTCGCAGTACCAGCAGAGAAAGGCTGTTTTAGTTATTGTTACAAGGCCAGATCAGTCAATCATCCAGACTGTTGCCCCTGCAACTACTGAAAAGGTTGCTGCCCCTCTTCAGGAACCATACGTTTGTCTGGCCTCTCAACAGATACCCCTCTGTTGTGGTTGTACCTACGGTACGGCCATCTGTATCGCTGAGGCACGCAAGCCTCCCCACAAACGGCACACTACAATAACAGAAACTCTTCTACAGATTAGAACTAGATGTCAAGGAGAAAAATTTTAATTTGCTTTAAAAATTTACTTTGTTCTGTGTCAAACAATTTATGGCACTGGGTAAGTGACCAAAAATTTAAGTTGCAACTTTGTGCACCCACTTTTGTGATAAAGTCAACCTTAAAGTGGAATAATGAATGTTATTTTTTCTTCAGGTGATTTAATTCTGTACAGTGGATTATTTACAACAAACTTCATAAAGGAGTAAATATACTGTGCTATGAGGTCATTGACCTTTGTCCTTGCTGATAAGGAGAACAATAGGCCTGTTATGCTTGTACCCATAATGATCCATTACTTCTGCAAATCCATATAAAAACATAAAAAACGTAGTGCAAGTGAAGGTAATGAGAATAATTTTTAGCTTATGCTTTAATAACTACTTTACAATCATTTTAAAAAAAGGTGTATAGGCATCTTTTATCGACATGTATCTGGAATCATGCTATAGTTAAATTATACAAATAATTTTAAGTAAGAAATACATGACACACTACTGACTCCTGACAGTGCCAATTTCCTGGCCACTGCCGGCCACCACTTGCCAGTCTAGCGGTGTTCTGGCTGCAATGAAGTGCACAGTACTGTGTGGTATGGGACATGAGGATTTCTCGAATTACTCTGTGTATTCTGGTTTTAAACTTCACTTGTCATTGTATCATTCATCTTGTCCCTCACATATTTGCCAATGTTTTAGAAAAAGCACCTTTACAGCTCATATATAATACATGTAATAATCTTTTATCGAAGTATGTTGAAACTTAGTTCCACTATTACAAAGCACATGTTTTGTATGCTTAATTTTATCTCTGTACAATTTCACGTTCTACACTTAATTTTATCTCCGTAAAATTTCACGTTGTATGAATGCGTTCACAGATATGAAGACGGTAAACATGATTACCAAAATCAGGAAACCGACAATAAAGGTTGTTTTCAAGCGGGCATGGCTAAGAAGTTCATCTTCTCTCAAGTAATTATTATAGATCGCCCCTTTGTAACTAATACGGAAGGCTGCCACAAGCATAAAAGTGAAGTGTCACAACACTCACAGAAAGGAAAGGAGCTGAAATTGAGGGTGGCAAAGCTAGAGGAGAAACGCTTAACACCTTATTTATTACTTTATGAAATAAGTTCCATAAGACTTGGCCCACTTTAATCCTTGCTCCACTGCAATGAGAAAAAGTACCAGTATAAATACCAGTATCAGTGGGGTTGAGAAACAGCTGAAATCACTGAAATTGTACAAAATTATAGGGCTCGATGGAATACCTCTAAGTTTTTACACAAAATTTGCGCCTGAGTTTACTCTCTGTTAACAATTAGCTACTGTAAATGAGCGAAACAAAAAGTTACTTAATGGAAGAGAGCATAGTTCACACTCATCTACAAGAAGGCTAATTGTCATCTATACCAGTCGTATATGTATTCATTATGCGTATTTCTCACAACCATGACTGAGAACTACAGTGGAGAACTACATTGGTGACCCACGACAACCATGTCTGGCTGCATTTCTTCACTGTACAAGTGTGCCAGTAACTACGCAGTAGCAATGCAGCTATTTTCGAACTCTGGAGTCTCGAAATTACCACAAATAGACAGCTACTTTCCTGCTGCTTCATGCTATGCACCCTGCTACAAAACCACTCATCATGTGTGTCCCTTCATACTGTGTCTAAAATCAAGGATGTTATGCAACAGTGTCGTGTGCCAATGGCGAACAGTGTCAGCCTCCTATCTGAACTATGGCGTCAAACATCCACTTCGTCGAGTGTATATGATTTATCTATCGCACTCCTGATATTTTTGGTGCTTACTGCGCCATGAGTGGTATTATGTTCCGATCCATTTTCTCCACTTGAGTATGTTGTGCCTGCTCTGTCACAAATGCTACACTCCTACCTGAACGATGACATCAGACAGACACTTCGTCCTGTATCCATGGTATTCCTACTGTACCCACGACTTTTTCAGTGTTTTCCATGCAACAGAATGTGCAACATCCCAACCCATGTTTCCTCACCCTTGAACATTGCCCCCATCACGTCATGCATGTCTACAGTTCTGTTACCCTCAACACTACAGTTGATAGAGCAAGTGAATTTTTAGCTTACGACTCTGATGCTGCACCTACCATGCTGAGGTTTGCTACACTGGCTCTCCATGCAACCCAGCTTGCACCGTGACTACAAACTTGAGACTAATTGTCTACTTTTCGTTCAACTTTCAAGCTTCCGCTGTTCTGTGCCAATCAGTGCACCATAGGGTTTGTCATCAGTGAGGGTATCATGGATGCACATGGTATAATATATGACAGTGCTAAACTAGGTACTCTCCTGAGCTACATCGATGAGCAGGCGGATTTGATTAGACATTTATTTTTCACGCCATCCATAGCGAACAAGTATGTCACAGTCAAGTCACTGTTGCTTCACTGCCTGTCAAGGACACTGGAGCAACAGTTCAAACAGGTCATTTATAAGGAAGCTATTGGTGACAGCACTTCTTCATAGCTACGGCGCCACCTCCAAACCCTAGTGGATTTGAATCAAAGCCTGACTGGACTCTCCACAACTAGCGATGAGTTTACATGAAGAGGAACCCCTTGATGTGAAACTATGGTTTGCAAATAGAATATACGCCATCAGTCAGTACCAACAAAGCATATGTTATCCAGCTAAAAATGCACAAGTTGACGACTCATGGCCACCTCGCAGTTTGACCTGCCATGACACTGCCGAGGCCGACTGGGTTCACCAGACTCTACCTGAGCTACTAGTGCCAGCTACTATGACAGACAACGACATTCAGCATGTTGACACACAGCACCACCCACCCAATAACACAGTCTCGTTTGCCACTCCAGCTGCGCCCCCACACTACTGCTGGTTTCATTCTCAGTTCGGGGACACTTCTCGCAACTTCCAGCCACCACGAATGTTCTCAAACTCCAACAGCAGCCTGTAGTAGGCACACTGGGTCACTCTCGTCAGTCAAGCAGCCTCCGTGCATGGATTGCATGTGACATACAAACATCACAGCCACGACCTTCGAGCTCTCACTTCTGCGTTTTTGACCAAACAACACAAAACTACCTACTGGTTGATTAGGGCACCGATTGTGTTAACTTCCTTTGAATGCTTTGTGGTTCTTTAGTGGATACAGGAGTGAGGAACAGATGTAAGTAGTATGCAAATATAGGTTATGGCACAGTTTCCAGCTAAAAGCAAAGATTCAATATTTTTTATCAGTATGAAAGCATATCTTCAAGATTACTATTTTTTCAGTAAGAACAATCAAATTTTCTAGACCGCTCTTTCTTTGAGATCCAATCAGTTAACGTATAATATTTGCTAGACTACTGTATTTTTAAATGCACTCATTAAAATTTAAAATTTTCAGGCCTCCCAATTCAAAATGCTAATATAATCTACACAAAAAGAGCTGTTCAGAAAAAATATAATGAATAAAACTGAAGTCATTTAATAAGTTTTAAGTTTAAAAATTCTCTGTTGATGTGCTGTACTGTGAACCATATGTTAAATTCTTTTTATCATGCATAATTACATATGCAAGGGTATTATTCAGTATGTTGTCATTAAAAGTAGGACATAATTTTGTCACTGTACTTGTGTAGTTAAAAATTCGTTCATCTAGTCATATTTATTACATAGTTAGGATAATTTTCAATAAAACTGAAGGTGCTTGTATTAACATCGTTATTTAGTTGTGTTATTTTTTAAAAATCATAAAAAGCATTATAAGCTATTAAAAAGTTATTTGTTGAATCAAGATTCAATAAGTCTTGAGGAAAAAATTCACATCTTCCATTCTTTACACAGATATTGTTTTATTTAACATAATCGAATGAAGAAGAATCAGTTAATATTTTTTTCGATTTGTTTGGAAAATAACTAAAATTAACAATACTGTAGAATTATAATAATTAAGAAAATATAGTTCAAAATCTCTTTTTCTGCTTAATCCAGCAGTTTCAATGATTTGTTGTTTGAAGAAAGAAACGGAAGTTTTCGGATTTTGAATCTTTCTTTTTCTAGTTCACCTCTAGACTCTCTAGAACTTGGTCTTGAAGTGAAAATTACTGTTAAATCTTCTTCCCAAATTATTTCTTTGTAATCATTAGAAGATCCAATGAATAATTCTAATGGATAAAGTACCTCATTCTTTTACTTTTTATTTTTCCCTCATTAAGAATATGTCCTTCTATAGTTAATTAATTTAATAGAGACAGAGCTAATTGATTAAGAATCCATGAAAAATTATATGGATGCTCTATTCTAGAAAGAATATTGGTACCTTATTCAATTATGGCAATGACAATAAGTTTTGTAAAACAATTATCGATTAATTAATATTGGAACTTCTATTGCAATTTGGATAATCTATTTCATTGGTTCCAATAATACTGAAATTCATATAATGTTGTGAATGATTAGGATGAACCTGTCTTTCTCTGATATCAGTATTAATTTCTGTTTCTTTCTTTGAAATATTAGATTTTTTGTTAGTTTATCCATTAAAGTGAAAAGAGTAAGAATGGTAATTTTCAATCTTATTCATTTATTAAAGGAAAAATTTTATTGAGGCATTTTTAAAATTACTGTAACAGTTGACCAACTGAAGACAAACAGATTGTCATTTTCGTCAGTTATAGTTATTTCTAAACTCTGAATGGTCTTAAAAATTTGAATATTTAAAGGATAATATTGTTAATAAATTCTTGGTCTTCCAAATTCAGCAATTGGTTTAAATAAATATATATTATTAGTTTATTAATGAAAATGATTCCACCATACAGATCAAAATTTATACTTATTAATTTGAATCATATTGTTTTCGGTAATCATCAACAACAGTTTTAGATTAGGTGCAATAATTTGACTAATAGAATCTACAATTTGTCGAATACTATCTTATTTATCTATAAATAATTTAATGTCACTTTCAGCAGTAGCTTTACCTTTAATAAGTACATCAGGTCTTTTTGAATGAGTGAATTTTTCCAAGTTTTTCAAACTAACCAACAGGAATTTCTATTATTTCCTTATCACAACACAGTTTATTATTCTCCAGTGTAATATTTAGAGTTAAAAAAGCTGAATACAAACTGACTAATGTAACATTTTATAAGAATCTCATATAGGAACAGTTAACCATTTGTAAGAGGATATGATTTACCACTCACTTGAAAAACACAAATCATTAATAAAATTTATATAAATAAAAATCAAATTGCGAACTTAAAATAAGAGTTCCAGAGAAGGAACCAAAATAAAAACAGGGTAAACTTTTACCAAACTCTATTCAGTGTTCAATGATACGACCCAATGATTGTGGAAAAACGACATTAATCGTAGATAATTATTTTCTAGGTCTGGGATAGTTAAATTGTAACAAAATTGGCCATTTCTACATTTATTCTGAATGTTTAGATCAACCAAAATATCAAGAATTTATGAAAAAACTAAGGATCAATTTAATGAAAAAACTACTTTTGTTGAAAATAGTGAAGACATTATCCTGTTAGATGAGTGTCAAAATAATTCAGTAGTTACATTTGATGATTCCATTCTTGAAATCATGATGTTGCTAGAAAATATTTTACTATAGGTAGATATAAAGGAACAGATTGTATTTATTTAACTCAAACATATTCAAAAATACTGAAACAATTTATTTGAGATAATCTTAATTTTTCAGATTTTTCGGACAAGATGACACAAATTTAAATTTAAATCAAATTTATAATGAATACATTGTAGGTTATTTAAAATTTGACAGTTTTAAAGAAATATGTAGTAAATGTTGGAATTATCATAAATTTGGGTTTATTACAACAGATATGACAACAAAAATTAATAATGATCATTACAGAGAAAAGAATAATAATTTTTGAAAAACAAACTTACCTTCGACGTAAATGTTGAAGATAAATGTTGAAGGCTAAAAACGAAATTGCTTACTTTTTTATCTTAATACAAGTTTACAAAATCTGATTGAGACATGGTTAAAAAAGCTAAATGAAATACAAAAGTTAAAGCACAATTTAAAGAAAGTTTTTAGAAATGGAAAAAACAACCAAGTATTGAATACAAAAGATTTAAAAAAAGATTAAGTAGTTATTGATCCAATCGAACCACTTAAACAAGGAATTAAAGTATTTGGTGATAATGTGCTAAAAGTGACTGAAGACAAAAGAGAAGCTCAAAAAGAAGTAGTTCCTTATCCTCATCTTTATTTAGAAGAATTTTCTGATATTCCATCGATTAAACAACATGAAAGTTCATAACTTGATTATACATAAAGTGAATCAGAAGCACTATTTTGTCTCAAAATTATAAAGAAAAAAGTTAAAAAACAAATTAGGAATGTTTGAATTTACCAATGCAGTTGAGATATGGTTTTTGGATGAAGAACTGTTGGGATTTCTAAATATATTGGAAAATATCCAGTTGAATTCAATGCTAATAACTTAAAAATTGGTAAAATAGAAGGTGAAGTTACAGTTGAATTAATAAATATTTTAACAAAAAACAGATAACTATGAATCATTCAACGAAAATTTTTTTAACCCTGATTTACAAAATTATCTTAGAAGTTTATTCGACTCAAATGCAGTACATATTGAAAATAATCCAAATTAAATAAAGCCAATTAAAGGAAATAAATATAATAATTTGATAAAAACAATTATTGAAGAATATTTTCCTAGTTCTTCAGTAAGAAATCTTACAAATTCATTAGAAAAACGTAAAAGATTAACTGAAAAATATACAGAAAAACCGATCAATTATGGATGAATTATGTTGACAATTAATCGTTAGGTAAGCAGTAATTCATGGTGAATAATTATCTGGAAATAAAAATTATCTCAATGCAGAAGTCAGACTAACAAAAATGATAACAAATGAATTTAGTGATTTTGCTACTAAAATGCGAGAAGAAATTCAATATTTTCTATATTTTTGAATAATACCTTTTAGAAAATGGGAAATGTGGAAAAGGATAAGTTAACACATTAATTAATTAATCTCCTGGTTATAACTAATACAGTCCAGGAACTAAATTAAAAGAAAGATTATCTAGAGATAATAAAGGAATTAATCCATTAGATTGATCAAAAGCATAACATTTTTTGTATAGATCATAAAGATTTAGGAAGAAGACATGAAGCAGAATAAAGTTAAGTGCAAAAGAAAGAATGCATTCTGAAGATGATTTGTCCTGTGAAAAATTGTCAGCAACATGTGTTGAAGGAATAATTTACGGAAATAGAAAATTGGGAATGGGAATTGAAACTGATGATAAAGGATGAGGTTTATAAAATGCCCTATTAATTTTTATCTGTATACATGAATAGTTTCATATTGATTTTTCATTACTTCAGAATTATAAATTTAACCAAAAATAAATAAAGGTTAAAATAAATAATGATCAGTAAAACAGTATTGGTAATATTTTAACTCAAAATGGTAAGAGAAATAAGAAAACTGATGGAAATTTACTTATTATGTTAGGTATTGGTATGCTGAAAAAAATTCTTGTATATCTTATGAAAAAGAAAGAAGGAGTTTTATCAATTTTATTGGCTTCTTTTGGTATAATTGGTTCGCTAACTGGTATTTCTTCTGGTGTTTCACCTCTTAATAATAAACAGAAAATTGATAAAGAATTGGAAGAACAAAAAGATGTAATCCAATAATGGAGAATAAAGGAAAATGCCTGAAAAATTAAAAAAAATTGAAGAAGTAATAAAAATATATTAATCTTTATGTAATTTGATAGATGAGAATTAGTTAAGTAATAAAAATTAAATATTTTAGATGTGTTTTGAAGATTGACATCTTATCCAAAGAAGTAAAAAATCTTGAATACTTACTAACATACATCTATCATGTTGGTACTCATTAGATTTGTTATTATAAGTTGAAAATTCTAAATTTGTTTTTTATTCAAATGGTGGAAATATACCAAAAGATTAGTAAATTATTCGGGAAAAAATAACTTATTTTTTGTCTTAAAACTATTATCAAATACTTCCAACTTCAATGTAATTATAAATATAATACATGGACATTTTTGGAAGTAAGCTGACTCCTAAAGGCAATGGAAAATTATAAAAAATCAACGATTACCAACCATTAGAACCGAAGATGAAGTAACAATTATCTATCTTAGAGAGATTATAAAGATATTAGATACAAAATCAACGATAAGCAATTAATAGAACAGAAACTTAAAAGAGAATTAAATACAAATTTTGAGGAATTTCAATCAAAAATTGAAAATGTGACATGGTATTCCGTCATCAACAGACTCTAAAATTTAGGAAAAGAAAAAAACCCAACAATAGTGTCATTAGAATCAAATGTCAAAGACATTTAATCACTATAACTGAAAATTATGGAAGAGTAACATAACCGCAATTATAGTCATTAAAACCAAAATTTAAGGAAATCCGAAGTTTTTAGTCATCAGTAAACTCAAAAACAGAAAATTTGATTAAACAGATTCATAAAGAATTATGTAAAATTTTTAAAGTAAGCAAAAATTACATTGATTTAAATGTTGTTAATAAACAGAATTTAGAAAAAGAAATAACCTACCTATTTACAAAACCTGAATGTAAAAATATTTTATAACAAGTCAATAATTACATCAATAAAGCAGAATTTAAACAAATCTCGTTACAAGGAAGGAATATTCAAGTAGTTTAACACAATTAAATAATTATGTCACAAAAACGCATTATAATGGAAAACTTAATCAACTTAATGAAACTAATCTAACTAATTACTTTACAAAAAAGGAAAGAGAAAACGTTTTTCCAGAGTACTTCTCAAAGATGGATTCAACGCCACACATAAAGCGAATACGTAATCTTTGAAATAAAATCTGTGATAAACAAATAATTGAGTTTACTCTTATTACCAGAAATGGACAAACAATACATAATTTCAACGATTTCGATTTCATTCTTAAAAACGTTGATATTATTGGTGAAAATGTAAGTAAAAATTATTTTTTAACAATTTTGATATTTCCATAAGGGTACTGGATAATTTCACAAAATAATAAATTCCATCCAATCAATAACAATAACAGAATAACCAAGTATTCTAACAGTAGGACTATGAAGTTATATTAATACTGAATCAGTAGATTGGAGATTCTGAGTCACCATAAGCACAACAAAAAATTCACACAATTATAGGTTTCAGTCATTAAGGCCCAGAAGCAGAGGGAACCACTATGACCAAGTTAGTCCAAAAGAACAAAATATCCAAACCACAGTCAAAGAGGCTGTAGAACTACACACCTTACTGGACAGCAGCAGCAAGTCAAGGAAAGGTATACCGACACGAAAATACACTAACCCTCAGGGCAGGTAAATGGAGCGATAGCGGCCACTAGGCAGAAAAATGCCGCTGGATGAACTGCATGATTGATAATAAGAAGTGGAGGACAGCTAATTAATTTCGCCAACTACATACACTCCAGTTGTTGCTCTTCGTCTCAGCGACCCTGTGAGCAGCGAAGCGCGAACAAATGGTGTGGTCTCAAATAGTGGAGGTTTCACTACTGAGTTAATGTTCACTCAACTCAAACGTCCTGGGTACAGTGGACAACGAGGTTGTAGCCCTCACAACTACAGCCCCTCGATCCTTCAGTGCCTGTGTGCCACCAGCAGTCCCGGCATGTCCCTGCACTGCTGGACCTCACTGCTGGTCCATCCCAACCGAACTCCCGACACACCCGACGCAGAAAACACTTGCCATCCTTCCAAAGGTAGTACCAGAGTACTAGATATCGAGGGCTGCTGCTGCTGCCACTTGCAGACAGCTAGCACTAGCAAACACGTGGCGCCAGTAAACACAAGAAGAAAACGAGACGCCACTATCCCTATTACATGATGCCAACCTACTAATGGCACCAACAAGAGCCACAACATGGCTCAATGTTATTGAAAACGGTTCATGTAACAAATTTGTTAGACATTAAACTTACATATAAAAAGGTGATAAAGTAAGAGTAAGTAAATTAAAAGGAATATTCGAGGAAAGATATATTACTAGTTTGTCAACGAAAATTTTTGAAATGGAAGATGTTATTCATTCTGATCCAATTGCTTACAAACTAATAGATTTTAATGAAGAAGATGTAAAAGGAAATCTTTATGAACAAGAATTACAGAAAACAAATTTTCCGGATGTGTGTCTTGTCAAAAAGTTTTGAAAAAGACAAGTAATATGTATATGTTACATGGTTTTATTTAATAATTCACATAACAGTTGGATTAATTAAAAAGAATTGTTTTCAATTTTTTTGTATAAATGGAGTTTGTTACTGAAAATTTAAACATGTTGGGTATTAGATGCAATATTCATTCTTCCAATTGTTTTATTAAAGATGACAAAGTACATTTTGACATTAAAATGAAGTTTAATGGAAAATTATTTAAAGTCAGTATAGTTTGAAGACTTTTGTTTTGATTTACTTAAATCATACTCACTTAAGTTTCATAGCAATACTTTATTAAGTGTATATAAAATCGTTATGAATGATATAAAAATGTAATTATCAAAAAGTACTTGCATTTTCAGTTTCTTTTTCTAATAATCATTATTATGATTAATTATGTCACCAATCAATTCTTATGAGCATATATCCCAAATATTGAAATAACTTAGAAAACAAACAGTATCCAATCTCGGTTTCAATCTTTGGAATAAATTTATTTATAGAGGTACATAATTTATTATTAAAATTTCTTCACAGGTTGGATGTCTATTTCTAATAATATTTACTTGTTTTGAAGATTTTTAACTTTCATTCAAATAACAAAATAATCATATTTAACATTATACCATAGAATCTCAAAAGAACAAAAGCAGATCTTAAATTTTCATCAATTATTGGTGGAACAGAATGAAGTAATAATGTATATAGTTTTCTGTTCCCATCGTTTACTGTCTCTAAGGCCTTAGTAATTGCTCTTTTTTTAAATTTTCCACATGTTTTTCACTCAAATTATACACTTCCTTGACTTCTTTTATTAAGTAATTTTTGTATTATATTTCGTTTCTATAGGTATCTGTCATGTCTTTTATTATTTCATATTCTCCATTTTTGCGAATTGATGGTTAAACTTCTTCATAAATCCTTTCTTGGAAATTTTCATCAAAAGGTTTTTTCGATTTCATAATTGAGGAAAATAAGTGAGGTTCATTAATACATTGTTGTTTTTTTTCATATTTATGTAACCTGATTTTACCACTACTGAAATTTTCGAATGTTTTACAATACTTTCCTTTAACATGTTTTATAGGATCTTGAGGACATCCATATCCTAAAATATCAGTAACCTCATTTCTATCAAGTCAAAGATTATTATTGTCATCAATAATTATTAAAACTTGTTGTTTGTTATACTGAAGTTCATTATGTTTAAGATTTACAAAGGAATCGATTTGTATAAAACAAAATTCATTATTTTTTATTTAGAAATGGAAATTCATTTGTTCATAGTGTAAACAAGAAAAAAAATTTAATAAAGAAATAAAAATTACAAAAAAGAGTTTACCTTCAAAAATGGGGGTCTAATGGCAGTATATAAAAGAAACAAAAAGAATTAAAGGAAAATAATTGAGAATGTATAAAAGAAAATTTTAATATTTTGAATAATGAAACATATATGTGTTAAATTTCTAAAATAGAATTTAAAAAGTTTTCTAAATTCTGACCATAGTTCAGAAAAAAAGACACCAATTATCAAACACATTAAGAAAAATATTATACAAAAGTTTAATGTGGAAAGTTTTTTGTAAAATATTCTTAAGAAACACCAAATATCCGTTTATCCTAAAAAATGTTAAAACTGATTAGATGTCGAATTAATTTTAGATCCCATTAATTTCATAATTTGTTTTGGTTAATATTCTATGCAACTCGTTAATTCACTTAAGAAATCATCATTCTTTATTTAATTTTATGGATAATCTTCAGTGCAACTCTTTAATTCACTTAAGGAATCTTCATTCTCTAAATTCTATGCTGGATAATCTTAAATACAATTCTTAAATTCACTTAAGAAACTTCATTCATTATTTCATTTTCTGTGTAATCATTACCACAACTCTTCAGTTCATTTAAGAAATCTTTATTATTATTCTTTATGATAGTTCCTTTCATTTTGTTTGGATTTAATTCCTTTATTTTATAATGACCATTCCATATTGTAAAATCTTTTATCACTGTCAGAATGAAAACAATCGTACTGCATTGAGTAGTACATAATTAATGTTTATAAGTCGTTTTCAAATTCATTTTGCTCTATTTTTTATTATGTTATTCAAACAATTTTTATAATAAAAAAATTAATTTTCTTTTTATGACAGATTTTTTAACTCCTCTATATTTTTATAATCTTGATCTTCTACTCTATAAGCATATATTTTCGATCTTAAACTAATATGTTCTAATATAATTTTTCCACTAATTCCATCTTTCATTTTTCCTGAAACTTTCTTGTTTTCTTGAGGAGTTCCAAAAGTATTTCTTTTTGGATAACTGTTTGTATCAAATCCGTGTATTAAGGATATTATTTCTTTATAAAAACCTTCCATATAACATAAACAACACTTTTACCAAATTTTCGACCAGTAAATTATAGTGAAAATCGTATATTTTTATTTTGCAAATATCAGAAATACACATTCCAATATATACTAGTAGTACATTCATACTTTGGTTTTGAAATATATTTTGTCTGTTTTTCTGGAACTGAAATCCTTTAATATTCAGTCTGTTTTCAATACTTCCCATCATTTTACTGAAACTGGAATTATTCATTAATTTATAAAAATCCTTTTCAAATCCGATAGCTGGATTTTTTCTCATTTCTGTATTCAAATCAGTGTATTTTTTAACCAATCGGATTGTTCAAATGACAAGATTCTATGGCTTTTCGTTCATTTTAATCTAAGTTTTAAATATTGTTTAAGATACCTGTGATATAAAATATATTTTTCTGCATTATTTAAAGTTGTTCATAATTTTTGTCTTCCCTCAGGTGCGAATGTTAAATCCTTACATAAATTGTGTAATTATATAGGATATTCTAAATCGACTTCTACAACATAATCATATGTCCCTTACAGCTGTCATTTCACTTGTTCAACTTCGCATAGTGAATGACACTGCTGTCACTGTGTACGACTCAACTACCATTGACATTGATCCGGGTTCTGACAACCCTCTCCCATGGACCTTCCTTATCGCTGACTTCGAAGAACCTGTCCTTGGTGCAGACATTCTATGACACTACCAGCTGCTACCAGACCTAGCTTGTGTGTGGCACTTCAGCAGGACAGCAGTCAATTCATCATCAGTGTCATCAGCTGCAAACTACCCACACCCAGCTAAGGATCCATATCAGTCTCTGCTAATCCTCTCCCAACATCTCATTACTCTCAATGAGATTCAATCACTCCAGATTCAATATTTTAAAATATGCCTCTCCAACACCCATGTGATTAACAAAAGCGACTAGCTTTGCTGATATATTGCTACAGCCGCTGCTGCACTGTAGGTTGGTGGGAAGTATCTCACTGATTTACTTTGATCTCATGCAATCTCACCTACATCAAGTTCAATCTACAACCACTCTCTCTCTCTCTCCCAAAAGAGCTATGGTGCTCACAAAACTGGTGCACTCGATATCATATACAAAGCCAGTGAAGCGCTGCTGTCAGATACTGTGCACAAAGACGACAACACACCTACCATGCCACCCTCGAGTGTACCTCTTCCCCTTGTGAAAAGTTCTACCCATAACAGAACTACACACTGGATAGTCTCCATCCCATGCCCATCTGCTCGACACAGACCCCACTGTCTATCTACACACATGGTATATGCTACAAAGGCCACTTCAGATGAACTATTAAAAGCTGGGATTGTGTGCCCCTCCGACAGTGCTTGGGCATCATGCACTAAACTCGTCCTAAAGAAAGGTGGTACTTGGCATTTGTGTGGAGATTACAGAGTTTTAAACTCATGCATCGTAACTGACAGTTAAAAACTCCTAAAATTGAAAACTTTACAAACTCTCTCTTAGGTGCAGTGATTTTCAGTGTGGTAGACTTCAAGAAAGCGTACTTACAAATTCCTAAAAACTCCCAAAAAATAGATCAAATCAGATTGTTACACCATCCACGGACTACTGCGAATTATGTCATTTCTTAGTGATGATAAACTACTGACGATAACTCCATAACGCTGCCGCCACCCTTCTACCTCTAACTGAAGTACTGTCAGACAAAAATATAACTGGCAAGTGCTGGCTTCAGTGGACTCCACATATACAACAAACACTTGACAGCATCAATGATGACCTCGCCATTGCTACTACTCTAGCCCGCCCTTTTCCTAACGCTCACATTTCAATCACCATGGATGCAAGCAACTATGCTATCGATGGTGTTCTATAACAGGTTCAAAATGGTTCAAATGGCTCTGAGCACTATGCGACTTAACTTCTGAGGTCATCAGTCGCCTAGAACTTAGAACTACTTAAACCTAACTAACCTAACGACATCACACACATCCATGCCCGAGGCAGGATTTGAACCTGCGACCGCAGCGGTCGCTCGGTTCCAGACTGCAGCGCCTAGAACCGCACGGCCACTCCGGCCGGCCGTTCTATAACTGGAACCCGTATGCTTCTTCTAATGGAAACAGTCTAATTCCCAACGGAAATGGTCTGCCTTCAGCTGAGAAATGCTCTTATTGTACAAAGCCTTACATTACTTCAGGATAACATTGAAGGCTGGCCCCTCGTAATTTTACACAGGTTACTATCCCCTGGTGAACGCAATCAAACACCTGTCAACTGATTTCACTCCACTCCCACTCCCACTCTCACCTCCACCCTCCCCCTTCCGCCTTCCCCCCCTTCCCCCTTCCCCCTCCCCCCACCCCACCTGTTGCTTCTGCCACTTACAATCAATGCCAGACACATTAAAGGTGCGAAAAATGTCGTCGTTGACTGTCTAGAATGTCCATGACTACATCACATATAGATTACAACCTTGTAAACCTGTTCTGTGTAACGTTTCCCAGGATAGAATTCGCCCAATCATACCAGGCCCTTCCTGGAAAACCATGTTTGACCACCTGCGCAGTCTTTCACACCCTGGAATTTGGTTAATGGTGAAACTTTTAACTGAACAATTCGTCTGGCTGACTGCAAGAAAAGACTCTAAGGCGTGGCCTTGTACATGTGCAGCTTACAACAGGTTGGCCGCAACGTGCAGCCTCCACTAGGGAGATTCGAGATCCCCCTGACTGTGCCCAAGATGTCCACATAAACCTCGTCGATCCCCCCCAGAATCAGAGGGGTTCCAATATATCCTCTCCATCGTAGACAGAGCTACACAATGGGTGGAAGTCACAGTCACCAAAGCATTTGTCAGTATTTGGATATCTCGATTTCGGTACCCAGGTTCCATTATGAGTGGTCTGGGACGTCAGTTCTAGTTTGCATTTTTAATGGAACTGTGTAATCTTCGTGGCAACCACAAATACCACACCACATGATATCACACACAGAGCAACAGGCTAGTTGAACACTGGCACCAGACCCTCCAGTCCACTCTGACATGCCATGATGAATCACTGAATGACGCTCTTCTGTGGGTCTTGCTGGGGTACACATGCAGTCTACAAAGAGGACTTTCGTGCCTCCCTTGCAGAGTTCCTCTACTGCGAACCTTTATCCCTACCTGCTCATTTTATTACTTGAACTTCATCCACCTACTGACACTAGCTGCTCACATGTGCCAGTGTATAGTCGCTTACATACTCCCCCTTCTGTTCCGCATTCCATGCCTTAAGTGTTCGTTCACAAGGCATTATCCTCATCTTTCACATCATGCTTCATGATGAAACCATCTCGCCCATATTACACCAACACTCCGTTCCAGCCAGTATACAGTGATTTGGCGTGAGTACATTTGACATTATCACTGACAGTAAATGTTCAACCATCACTATCAGTTAAATGAAACCTTCATGAATAGTCTACCATCAGACACACGGCTCTGAACTTATGCCCTACGTGCCTTCTTCACCACCAAGTGTACTCACACAGTCAGATTAGTCAGTGACCACCTCGTCATCGATGCCCTTCATGATGACTGTCAGTTGGACAAAATGCACCAGTTTTCTCACACCATCTAATTGTCGACTACCATCGATGCAGCCTCTCTGCCATCAGGATCCTACATCTTACGGCACTGAGGATTATAACTTTTCTGTCTCCTCCTTCAGATCAGAGTGCTGAGAACCCAACTGCCATCCCAACCCCACTTCCCATGGTCTCGTCCCCTACACCATCTGACATTGGTACATCTCACTTTGGACAACCTCACCATTTAGCCCACCAGCTACAAGATTATCACCTTAGCGATATCCATCAACTGTAGCTGATTTCTCTGCAGCATAAGTCACAACCTGAAACTCATAATTCGCGCACTGCCACCTGACCAGTAACAATGCATGCTGCCATCCACAGGCACAAACAGCAATGCAGCACAATAATGCTTGGTGCTTCTCGCCTCCTCTTGGGCTCCACACTATGGGGGAGAGGAGGGGGAGAAGACTCTGTGGTGACTCTGACTCTGCTAATAACACCACTGACATCAGAGAAAAATAGGTCTCTGGTTCCCGGCACTTCTTATTGTGTGGGCTCCCTTTGGTTTAATAGTCTTCTCTATGGCTTGTAACATCTAATACAATTCGTGTGTGCCCTTATGATCGATAATAAATCGTCATCTGCACTAGTCATATTAGTATTAATAGTGTTTCTTACCCACAACTATGGCTGACAGCTATAAGTATTTTCCATATCTCTTGCATCTGGTAGCTGATATCAACTGGTGTCTCTCCCACACATCCCATAACAGTGAAAGTGAAAGACTGTCAGTTTTAGTTTTGACATTCTGGGCATTACCATTTTGAGCAAACATTATCCAAGCCTCTTTAACAAGTACCTCATCAGAAAAGGGTTCCTGTTTTTCACTAAAAGCAAATAAATCTCATATGTATGATCATAGATTCAAGCTTGTGCTTTTTGATGAAGAAATTCTGTTGGTTGAATAATTCCCATATCTTTTTTCTTTAAAAATCTTCTCTGATGACACTGGCAACAGGAGAAGTTCTTGAAACTTTTTATGATTTTATTTGTACAGAAATACATTTTTGTCAACAGTAAAGCAAAGTAAGCGTTTGGATTTCTTTGCCTTGCTTTCAGTAAAACAATTTTTTCCACTAATCATGGAAAACACTGTAGGTCCCTGTCGATTCAGACACCACTTGTTTTGCTGTAAGACACACTGTAACAAACAGCATTTCTTACTGTTGTTCCTAAACACATAATGTGAAAACCTGTAATCAAGTTAATTGTGGGGAAAACTTAAATTAGGTAACAATGAATGATATGCAATTAAATGCCAAATTAAAACTTCTTGTTATTTTTAACAAAATCTGACTCGGTATACCAAACATTTGATGCAGTGTGATTTTTAAAATCACAAATTAACATACTTTAAGGTACATACCTTTGAAGGAAGACAATTAAACACTGCAACTATAAATAGTTACCACTCAGATTCGCTTCAGCCAGATTTCAAAACACAAAAATCGACTATAACCTTCTGAACAGGACAGCCCATTGCGTGACTCTGTGCAACGAGCATCACTTGTTGTTTCTATAGCATGCTACACTTGATGAGAATTTTGAAACTTGCTCACACAGGCCACTTGGAGTTCGGCAGCCTTGCTGTAGGGGCTGAATAACATCAGGGATAGGTTTCAACCCTTCCACACTCAATTTTCCATTGCCACTTCTCTTCCAAATCTTTCAGCTCTTACAACAGAAGTCTGTATTCTGTACAAGTTGTATATAAACTCTGGCTCCCTGTATTTTATTCCTACTATCCTTAGGATTTCTAATCAACATTGACAAATGCTTTCTCTAAATCTTCAAATGAATTTTGCCTTTCTGTTGTCTATCTTCTAAGGTAAGTCATGAAGCGAGTATTGCCATGCACGTTCCTACATTTTACTAGTACCCAAACTGATCTTCCAAAGGTCAGGTCCTAGGAGATTTCTGCTCTTCTGTAAATAATTCAAGTCAGTATTTTACAACTACAACTTACTAAAGTAATTGTTTAGTAATATTCACATGTGTTAGCAAGTTCCTTCTTCATAACTGGATTCCATTATTGAGGTATGAGGTATTTTGCCATTCTCAGATATTTTATATAATAGGTGGAATTGTTTCAGTAATCCTGGTGAATGTAATCTACTCCAGTGTGCAACATAGGTCTGCTCTGTCATATTCTTTTTACAATATCATATCTGCCATCTCATCAACTTCTGTAATATTACCTTCAACAACATTTACATTGTATAGCCCTCAAAATATTTTCCCATCTTTCAACTTGCCATTCTTTGCTTAGTACTGGTTTGCATTCTTACTCTTATACTCATAGAATTCATACAGCTGCTTCTCTTTTCTCCAAAGGCCTCTTTACTTTTCTTCTCTATGGCATCTATATCTCATGTAGTCATGTGTGCATCTATACCACTGCATTTCTCCTCTAACCATTCCTGTTTTGTCACTTTGCCTTTTCTATCACCTGCGTTGCTACAGAACTGTATTCCCTTTAACCTGTTTCTCTTGCTTTATCCAATGATTTGTACTAGGCCATACAGTGCTCTGCTGTTTTTATTATTACATCTCTCAAAGCTGCTAATTCATTTTGTAATTTCTTTAAGCTCTCAAGAACCTCTGGTTCTTTATCAAAGTCCAGTCTCTAAATTTCTCGCCTTTATGCTATTATTTCACTTTTAATCTTAATCATCATTTGATAACCAAAAATTATTGAGAGTCCTTACGTCACCCTAGAACCTTTTTGCAGTTTAATATCTGCTTTAGGAATCTTTGTCTTGCTGCTATACAATACAACTGAAACCTTTCAGAATATCCAGGTCCCTTCAACATATACAACATTCTCTCATAATTCTTAAACCACCTGTTATCAATAATGAAAATTTGCTTTGTGTAAAATTCAAATAGCCACCTTCCTCTTTTATTCTTTTCCCCCAGTCCATGTTATCCTACTATTTTTCCTTCTCTTCCTTTTCCTGCTGTCGAATTCCAGTTCCCAAATCACTTATACTTTCCTCTCTTTTAACTATTTAAATAATTTCTTTTATCTCATCATAGATTCTTTCAGTATCTTCATCGTCTACACAGCTAGTACACAAATAAATTAGCACTATTGTGGTGGGTCTTTGCTTTGTGTGTATCCTGTTTATAACAATGCATCCACTATGCTGTTCATAGCACTTCAACTGCTATCCCTTTCCTTATTCATAATTAGACTTATTTCTGCATTATCCCCATTTTAGTTTGTGTTGATAATGCTGTATTAACCTGAGCTGAAGAGCTATTCTTCCTGCTACCACACTTCATCAATTCCTATTACATCTAACTGCAACCTATCCAGATCTCTTTTTAACTTCTATGATTCAGCTGCTCAACTAAAAGATCCAATATTCTACTCTGTAACCCATGGCACACGTTTTGTTTCTCATGATGAAACATCCTCCTAAGCAGTCCCTGCCTGGAGATTTAAATGGGCGCTATTTTATCTACATAAAATTTTGCCCAAGAGGATACCATCATAATTAAGCCATAGATACATCCTGTGGAATACAACAGCTGTTATGAACTTCGAATAAAATCATTTTGGGTGCTGGCCATGTCATTGTTAACTACTGAAACAGCCATTGCTTCCTCTTGCTTCTAGCTTTTGTAGGACAAGTGGGGGTAAAATTTCATAAGGAACAGAATTTTTGAAATGGTCGCCATCAATTCAGGAGTTGACCACCAGGTGACAGGTTTGTCTTATTGTAACTTGTCAGACCTTGAAAGTGCATCCTGTCAGGTTTTTCCAGGTGAGTTTGTTTTATATTACTTACATGTAACTTTTCTGATGTTTTACATGAACATTGCATAATGTAAAGCCTTAAAAAAGAAACAATGAATTACTTGTTGACACTACTACATTTAAGCTTCACTTTTATGAGGAAATAATAGTTCCAGTTGGTCCACAAAATCAGCATGGTGCAGTTTTCAGGAGACCTCAAAATGGGGCAGATTCCCACAGAGTTTTAGGGTAAATCTCCACAGCTCCAAAAGTGTGAGGATTTGCCCCACTCCACCTAAAACTGTCATTTTCGCTCTTTATTGAGTTACACATCTATAATGTGTTTTGTGCAATTCATTCCCTTTAAAAGGCTATTCAGTAGTAGGTACTTGCTCATGAACTTTTAATTTGTGTAGGAATTTTATAGTTTTTATTTAAATGTGAGAATTATTTAAATTTAATTTTTTAATATTATTAGAGTTCTATTTTTTTATACGTTTATGTTAAATTTTATGGTCTAGGATTTCAAAGGAAAACCAGAATGTAGAGTTATAAAGGAGGTCGAGCCCAGTGAGGCATTCAGGTTAATTGCAGCAGGCTCTTCGATTTTTGGAACTGCATTCCACCCTGCTTTATTTATGCAAAAAAAGACAGAATCGCTAATTGCTTCAAGGCAGTCCAATAGGATATGACATGGTGCTCACAGGTAATGGATATATGAACACTCCAACGCTTGTAAAATTACTGGAACATTTCATCAAGCACAGCAAACCACGTGTTGAAAACCCAGTCTTACTGATTTTTGATAATCTTACTGATTTTTTCCCATAAAAGCCTAGAGGCTGTTACTTTAGAAAAATCTAACCAAGTTGCCAACACACAGCAGCCACGAAACATGACCAATAGATCGTTTTTGGTGCACTCAATAGTTATTATGTGCCACTGTTAAATCATGGGATGTTTCCAATACAGGTGAGACCTTCGATGGTTATAACGTTACTGCAACTTTCAAAATTGTTTTTCAAAGATGTGCCACGACTACAACTGCTCCTCATGGTTTCACATCAACAGGCATTTTCTCCTTCGATCCCAAAATCTTTACAGAAGGTGACTTTATGCCATTAGAAGTTACTGACCAGGAGCTACGAGAAGACGAGTGCAACTAAGATGACCTAATAATCGTATTTGACGACACAGAAGTCCTGAAAATAATGTAACTGAGCCTACAGTTTTGGAGGAAATTTCTTCTGATCTGCTATTACATCAACCCAGGAGGATGATATGCAACAATGTGACGACTATTCTTCGATGATTCACACAAAACATGATATTTGGCCTTCACTACATCAGGTTATCTCACATGAAGATAGAGTTCTCCCACCTAAAATTAAGATGAAGAGGAAATATTCTGGCAAAGCTTTAAATGTGACATCGACACCCAACATAGAACAAATGGGAAAAGAACCTTGGGAAATGAACATCTTTCTGCTCTGAAGAAAACACATGTCAATGGAAGAAGAGAGCATGATACAAAAACAAAATGCCATTAACTACATCTCATTACATCACTTTAAAACAAAAAGTACATGTAAAACAGTCAGTTGATCATTCTTCAAAGTCAGATTCGATCTTCTCAGTTCATGCCAGTCGCTCAGTTATATATATGGACTTACTATTCGATAGTGAAATGTTTGAAGAAGAGTAAAAAGAGCTTAGGACTTCAAGGAAGAATCATGTCGCTCTATCTCTCAGTAGCTTCACTGTAGTGAAAATGCAGGGAAAAATCAAGGACTCGCTCTGGCTCTTTGTACCCAAGATAAATTCACTATACCAAATGGAAAGCAATGAAGGCATGTGTTACAAAAAATCTTCCACTTCACAAATTTACAGAGACACAGGAAGAAGAATTCACTTGTATTGACAACATGATAATGAATTTGTCGAAACCCACAGGGATGCACACATCTTTCTTTCATAATACAGTAACTATTCTGGAGGGCCTAATAAAGTACTCTATTTATTATGTACATAGATAGCTTATCGACAGTCATTGAAGTCTCTCTTTATAATTAGGCTATCATTATTCTTTCAACTTACCCTGCTAATCCTCATTTCATGGAGAAAAATTAATTATTTTTATACAATTATATTTAAGCATTATGTTCAAATTTGTGAGATATTTGTGTTATATAATTTGGCTACAATGAAACAGTGTTACAAAAGATTATTTCAAGTTATTCTTTGTTCTGCGGTCATCCTTTTTTATCCATGTTTTTCTCGAATGAGGCAGAGACCCACACATTGTTCCTTTAGCCCCATTTTGTGGGGGAAAACTCAATTTTTGCTGTATTATGAAATTGGGAATTTCTCTTTAATTAATATGGGTGATAGGTTACATCCCACTCTATGACTTCAGTGTGAAATCGTGGGAAAATCCACCCTTCACAGATCGAAATGTTGGGAAAACTGAAAATTGTGGGACTTTACCCCTCCTCCCCCCTCCCCCACCTACTCTATGAATTTGAAAACTTAGTAGTGTCCCATAGAAATGAAAATGTCCATCACTGTAGAATTAAAAAAACGTTAAGTTCCTTACTCAGCAAGTGAAAATTTTGGTTTTTTAGGCAGGAGGCCTAATGTACATTATGACGAGAAGATTTGGCGTAGATTTCTCCACTATATTTAACTTTTCCAAGTTGTAAGATCATCACAAAGTGTCTGTTGTGCGTTATATGGTTAATATGTGGTATTCACTCTAGAAATTCTTGGAGACAGCTCTTTAAGAAGTTGGGCAGAGTGACAATAGCTTCACATCAGATTCGGTGTCTTATGAAGATCGTTTTCAACATTCAGTTTGTTGTCAACGATCAGTCACAATTTGAAAGCAACAGTAATATATTTTAAGACAAAAAAACGCCTACGCACCACAAAGAAATTATCCGAATGGGACGGAAATCGATAGATGTGATGTGTATTGTAACATCCTACCCATCACTTAGCTGGTTTTGGCGTGTGTTCACCCCAACCAATTGACTAACAGATCAACAGAGAGTGCAAAACTGCCGCAATATCGGATAACGCAAAAAAGTAATATGGCCCTGTGACTCCTGATTGAACTGCTGTGGCAGTGTTGACATTAATTGATTCAGAATTGATCACGTTTAATTAAAAAGGGGTGCACATTGATGTTATATTCAGCTATTGAACACCAGATGCAAATGTTGAACATAAAAGAAAGTGACTTGGAATTTAAACTACTTGATTGAAAACAGATGCAGTCGATTAGCACCAATTTATTTTAACTCCCGACCTTCAATCATCACATTACAAGACTCTCCTATCAGGCAGTGGTAATAAATTGCGTTTGTGTGGAGTAAAGCGCGATAACTCAAAAGTAATTCCTATCAACTGACCCAGGCGTAATGCGAAGTGCGAGAAGAATTCTACAATACATGGCCCATGAAACCCTCGTGGAAACTTTGCCGACGTGATCCAACAAATTAATCAGTGGCCAAAGCGGGCGCAATATCACCGAATACAGCGTGGCGGAACAGCGTCGTTGTGTGGACGTCGGCCGACCTCGTGGTGCTGCAAGGCTGCGCTCGTCTATTCCCTCCTAGCTATCTTGCTCAGTACATAGCTGAACCAAAACTTTCTATCTCCAAGCTCAATCGTACCCTTTGATAAGTCCTAAACTGCTGGGATGCTCACTCTTTCTCAGGCAAGCTGAGTAAAGAACGCCACGTCCGCACTCTAGGCAAGCTGGGAAAGGAAGACCTCTACTGAGACTTCTGCCAGTCCACTCGTCGCCTCGGTTTCCCCTCCAGCAAAATCACTTACGCCAATTGCAGCGCAAGTCGCGTTAATTATGCGTCGCTTCCCAACGCTGATCAATGCCTGCTCTGCGAAGTGAACAAATTCCCACAAAATTTCCCTTCCTCTCAACTTCTTCTATTTAGCTCCCCCCAGGCCACCCATCAAGGTTAGCGTCTGCACAAACAACAAGTTTCCCAGAATTCTGACTCCCAGGAGAGTACTTCAAATTCCTTGGTCCTACGTTCCCATCGGAGGCCGGCGTATTTCATTCTGTCGGTCTTCACCTGATTCGCTTCAGACTCTGCAGACCGTGAATTCAGCGTGCAGTTGCAACAGTCACGAACACGCATATTTTGACCTCTGTTGACCGCTCCACCGTAGCTTTGCGCGGCTTTCTCGCATGTTTCACAGAAAACAGGACGACGGACATTTATCAACAGGTGTACAAGTTCTCCGTCTGTTTCCCGGTACAGCAGCATGGAGTCGGGGTCAACCACCCACTCACTGTCACTCATATTAAGGCGGCTGGAGGCCGTGCACCATTACCACTTTCTCAGAGCTTGAGCTGCGCTAAGCTGCATATTGTCGCTTCCCTTAACTGCTCCCCCAGCCGGCCACGGTCAACTCTAAATACTTCCCTGGGGTAAACTAGCGTTTCCACAAAGTTTTCATGTCATGTGAATTACTTTGAAACCATCGCCCGACATTAACTATTCCACTACGTCCATACTATACCCTCTACAAGATGCATTGTGCCTTGTCAGTCATTTTGTTCAGCCCTACTGTTGGCTCAACGTGAGTTAGGTGATCTTTAATGACTTCATGTAAGGGGCGTAGCTCTTGCCATCTTACAGTATGTACTGACAAATAAATGATTACTGTTTCATAAAAATTGAATGATTAATTCAAGATAAATAGCTTCATGAATAGAGCAGGTTAATAACGTTAATGACATCGATTGAGAGAGTTGTTGGGTGTCCTCCTGAGGGTTATGTGCCAACTTCTGCCCACTTGGCGCATTAGATGGTTAGAATCCCAAGCTAGATGGAGAGCCCTGCCGATAGCGGTCCAAACATTCTCAGTTGGGGAGAGATCCATCGACCTTTCTGATCAAGGTATGGTTTGACAAGCGTGAAGACAAGCAGTACAAACTCTCGCTATGTGTGGACGGACATTATCTCGTTGAAATGTAAGAACACAAGGACTGGATATGAAGGGCTAAGAAACGAGGCTTAGAGTTTCGTCGACATACCACTGTGCTGTAAGGATGCCACAGATGACAAGCAAACGGTCCTGCTATGAAAGGAAATGGCATCTCAAGCCACCACTGCTGGTTGCTGGGCCATCCAGAGCATCACCAGATATGTCTTTGCTGGTCGTCAAGTCTCGAAGCAGGACTCTTAACTGAAGACGATTTTACTACAGTCAATGAGATTCTGCACCCATGACGTATCTGGGGATGCCCTGGAGAGCAGTGGAATACCAACCTGACACAGATGCCATACAGCCTGACAGTAAGGAGTGAAGATATGGGGTGCCATTTCTTTTCATAGCAATGTTTCTTTGGTTGTCATCTGCGGCATTCTTACAGCACAACGGCACATAGACTATATTCTACCCCCCGTTTTGTTGCCCCTCGTGGCAAGCCATCCTGGGCTTATATTTCAGCAAGATAATGTCTGCCCACAAGCGGCGGGACTTTCAACAGTTTGTTACTGTGCTTGATGAACCCTATCTTGGTCAGCAAGTTCTCCAGATCTCTCCCCAATTGGGAACGTTTGGTGAATTATAGCCAGGACCCTCCAACCAGATCAGGTTTTGATTATCTACTGCACCAATTGGACAGAATGGCACGATTCCTCAGTGGTACATCCACCAGCTCTATCAATGCCTAGCCTCATAGCTGCTTGCATAAGGGGCAGTGGTGAATCAAAATCTTATTGACTTGCATGATTCATGAAGTTCTTTCTCTTGAGTAAGTCATTTAATTTTTCTGAAGTTATAATCATTTGTTTGTCTACACATGTACCTGACAATTACCAATTTCTTAGAATGTATGTATATAGAAATAACTCCCATCATCCTTCACTCAGCCTTAGGGTAGTATAGAAGGGAATAAGGCATTTATCCATAAAATTCTTTGATCACTTACACAGTGCTGTAAAGAATTTAACAGATAATCAAATAAAGAGAGAGGGGGGAGGGGGAGAAAGGGAGGGAGGGAGAAAGGATGAGAGAGAGGGAGGGGGAGAGAGATTGGATATAGTTAAGTGTAAATCACTGAATGTAAGAAATAGTAGCTTATGACAATGATGAATAAGGTAAGTATGCTGCAATATTTTTTAATGAGAAACTGCACTGTAAATGTCACTGGCAGTTTCAAAATATAATACAGAAGGTAAAGAATCTCTATCAAGCTTCAGATCAGTTTCCATAGATCCATCTGGTTTTCATAGTTCTGTCTTTTCTAAAATGTTGACATGTATCGTTTGGAAAATCTAGAAATAATTAATAAGGTATAATAGGTGTTTAGGGAAACTTATCAACTATTGATACCATGTGTCCTTCAGTTAAATATGTCCTTCAAGCATTCAAGGACAGGGAGATTGCTCAGGTTATGTTTCCTGCTATAAGCAGGGCATTTAACTGAGTAGAATATGTTACTACTCAAAAACAAACTGCAGTTTTATAGCATTAGAGACAACAACCCAAAACCTCTAAAATATTATCTATAGAAATGTTAACACGGTGTCTGTGTCAGTAAGAAACGATTTAGTGTAGAACAATTAGAGACAACAACCTAAAACTTTAAAAATATTATCTATAGAACCGTTAACAAGGTGTCTGTGTAGGTAAGGAAAGATTTTGCGTAGACCAGTTAGTGTAGGTGTTCCATAGGGACCCATGTCAGGAACTTCTCTATTTTTGATAGTGACTGACAACCTGTTAAAGAAACTTTGGGCTTGAAGCTAGTCATTGTTTACAACACTCTGCATTATTTCGACTGGACCCCTTCTAGTTATCTTCAGCTGAACACTCAAAGACTGACCTGCTGTCATTCACAAGATCTAATAAGGTGTTATATGCAGATGACACAACCATGGGTGTCCACAAAAATTTACACTGATTGGGGGAGGGAGCCAGACTATAAAATTGTCACACATGTAAGTTATATAGCAATTGCCAAAGCTAAAACACTTGCTCCCTGTGATCAGTCACAAAATGCTATAACCCACTAAATGAGAGGTGTAGCAGAATCACAGGATATCACAACTAGAAATATATGACAGTTCTGTAATGAAACAACTCTGTGCTCCACTAAGGGAGGAGGGGGGCAAGTGACTACTCTTGCCACATTTTGCAGATTCCAATGGACACAACTTTCTGTAGCCTCACATAAGAAATAAACTGGAAACTTGTTTATCGAGAATTGCCGATATTAACCCTTTCCGAAGGGAAATGAGCAGCAGTTTTAAAATTACTCTCCACCATCTGCTTCCTTGTTCCTATAGCGTAAAATAGAAACGGAATTATACATTATTATTCAACCTGCTACTGCCTTGTATGTAGACTGGTACTGACACCATTTGGTTTGTGTATACTGCCGCCATATTGTGATAGCTTTAGGTATACTGTAACAAATTATTTGTGAAGTTAAATAAAATGTGACTTCAGAGTAATTATTGGATTCAACTCTGACACTAATACATGCATGAAAGGTTTTTTTCAGTGTTTTTAATTATTAAGTCTGAACAACACATGAAATGATCGTATGACACTGTTGCCCAGGAGGCCCCATTCGTGGAAGTTTGGCCATCATGTTGCAAGTCTTATTTCATGTGATGCCACATTGAGAGACTTGTGCATCGATGAGGATGAGATGATGATGAGAACAACACAACATCCAACCTGGCTGGGAATCAAACTCAGGCCTGCTGCATGAGAGGCAAACATGTTACCACTAAGCTAAGCAGGCAGTCTTCATATATTAATGATATTTATTCTTAGAACACAGCTTTATTTCGTAACCAAAACGAACTTCAACGAGATTATTTAAAAACAAGGACATTTCAAAAAGTACCAAGAAACTCTTTACTGTGAATGCTAATATAATTTACTTTTTTCAGAACACCTCCTCCAAAAGGAAATATAAAAAATTTGTCAAATAAACAAATAAAAAGTTCCTGTTTGATTTCCTTCACGTCAGTCTCTGCATGCAGCAAATTAAATCAAACTCGTTCATGTGGCTTTGTCAGAATGTCCATTAATTGATTCTTTCCATCTATGGATTCCATCATAATTTCACCATTCAAAGATCTTTCACGAGCACAGAAGTTTTGGACCTCTATATGTTTTGATTGATGATGATATTCAGGTTTATTGGCCAATTTTAATGCACTAGCACTGTCAACATAAAGAGTGTTCAAGTTGTTCCAGCATTTCAACTAATTCACATAATAAATGACATAAACAAATTAATTCTTTGGCTCCTTCAGTTGCTGAATTAATTTCTGCTTCAGTTGTAGTTGTAGAGCTCACCATGCACAACTGACCTGTCTATGATACTGCCCCACCACAGTGCTTCACTTTGCGGTCTCGAATCATGATGTAAAATTTAGTTTCTGTAGTGATAATATTAAATTCGACATTCCTTGACAGTCTGCTGCTGGAGGAAGATAAAGTGATCACTGAATTCAGACTATAAATCCTTCTTTGTCATTGGCATTCCCAACCAGTTGTCCAAAAATATCTTTATCATCAAAGTTTGAACGAAATGTTTGTTTATATAAACATAGCAACTCATGCATAAAATTCTGAGTGGATCAAATTTTCCCTATGTTTGATTGTACTGCAGATCATATGGAAATTTGTCTGGAAGTGAAGACTTCCCAGCACTATTTAAAATACAGACTCCTATACTGCAAGCGTCTGCCCACAATCTTCTTGGTAGTTTGCTTGCATTCAGCATCGAACATGCAGCTTCGACCATTGTTCCATTTTCACTTTCGGCCACACCACTTTCTTCAGACATATATCGAGGAGGAATGAGTAGGATGTCCTTTGGTTGGAGCACTGTTTAAAAATTATATAAGCACCTAATACACTTCATTTTTTGCTTCAAAAAGAAAATTCGACGAAATTTAATGAAATCGTCTTTAAAAAATATTGAGTACCTCTAAAAGACTCTGCACCCATTGGTCCACCGACACCTTCAAAGCTAACTTGTTTGGACTATTTAATTGATTGAGAATGTTGGCAAAATTTAGTGTACTAACAACATTTATTTTCCCAAACAATACATAAATTATACTAAACGAGCTATAGATTGAATACCCTAAACTACTAACAGGTGATTTAGTACTCCACTAGGTTGATCCTGGTTGGCAAAGACAGTTTAACTAGGTGATCAGTGAGGCAAGTACTCTGGCCCTAAAAATGTGAATAATGCAAGCTGAATTGATCTGACGCTGAGCAGACTTTGATTGATCAAATCTACTGAAGTTTAATCTGCCAGGAAGTTTCTACTGAAGTTTCTCTACATAGGTACAGCTGAGAGCAATTGGCGATTGAGATTTGTATCCCCTGAAAATGTCGGAGAGGCACTACATTACCCTGTTTTTTTTTTATTCTTTATTTCCAATCATAATAATTATACAAGAATAACCCACCACCTTAGTGATTAGTGGGTCTTTTCTACAATGTTATTTATAATTGCAGCTACTACATATTAATTTGTAAGACTACAGACAGTATTACTTGTGTTAATGGGCAGACTATTTCTAATGTTAACATTACTTTCTAATAACTACAGGTGATTTGTGTTAATTGCCTGCAGCGTTACATGTGTGCCAGTGTTAGTATAAACCTACTTAAGTGCCTGGCTCATCGAGCTAAACCCGAAGAGCGTGCCCCTGACACAAGGCAGGCAAGGAGTTTATTGTCGCTGCATGTTCCTAGTCTACTATCCTATTCTATTCTACTAAACTACTAACTAATCTGTGTCATATCCGGTGCATGTGTCAAATCCGTGAAATACGGGTAGATCACCCCAGTCCCCCTAGTCCTGCACGTGGCGGATTCCAATTGTTTAGTCGACCTATCCACGAACAGGCGGTACGGGATCGGAGTGCTGGACGCGATTGGTGATTAGGAACTAGTCACGAAAGTCTCTCAAGAATATTGTCAATACTTTTCGTGATACATCATTGGCTAATGTATTCAAGGTTTGAAAAGTCTCTTCTTGTCTCAGCAAGTCGTAAGTATTGTTACTCGGCAGTTGTTGTCGTAGTGTGGCTGCTACATCATCGAAAAGGGGGCACTCGTAAACCACATGCTCAGGGGTACCCTCTGATGCGCCACAGTCACACGTAGGCGTCGCCCTCTTCCCAAACTGACATAGGTATGTCGGATAGGTTCCATGACCAGTGAGGAAGTGGAACACTCCCCGAGTCGGGTCAAAATATTTCATTCCCATTCTCTCCCTCACATTTGGTAAGAACTGAAAAGTCCTTCTGCCAGTTTCGTCCATCTCCCATAACTCCTGCCATAATTCTTCACCCCTCCTCCTTATCTCACCCTTATCCCTAACAGGTGCTCCCATAATTTCTTCTATTTTTGTGATGTTGTCTTTCTTAGCCCAGTACCATGAGGCCTGCTCTCTTATTTTGATGTCCAGAGGACAGAGCCCCATTATGACTCACAGGGCTCCCCCTGGGGATGTTCTATAAGCCCCCACAGATCTTAGTGACATGTTCCTTTGTACCCTTCTCACTGTCATGGCGGGCATCACCCTCGTGACCCTGTGTGACCAGACTCCCGAGCCGTAACCCACTATTGATATTAATATGCTGTTATGATATAATTTTATCAGATCAGGCGGAAGGTGAAATCTTTTGTGTCCAATGGAAATTAGGTTATTTAATACTTGTAAAACTTTCTGGGTTACAATTTCAATGTGTCTTCCGAAGTTCCATTTTTCGTCGATGATGATTCCCAAGTAACATGTATCCCATCTCCAAAGAACCGGTGTGCCCTCGATTCTCACGGTTGGATTTCTAACTAGCTGTCCTTTTAGTAAGAGGTAAATTGATTTAGTGGGTGAAATGGTCATCTTAGTATTATGGCACCAAAGCTGTAGTTTTTCGATAGCCCTCTCTGTCTTTGGTTCTATATCTTCGCGACTTCGGCCGCCGACCAATAGGAGGAGGTCATCAGCGTAGGCTATCACCTCTAGCACCTCTTTGCTCTGTTGCAAGCTGTCCAGAAGTGGCTCCATGTGGATGTCCCAGAAAAGGGGACCCAACACGGAGTCCTTGGGGCATCCCTTGGTAATAGTTTTACCGACTTTCCCGCTAGGGGATGATAGACAGACCTCCCGATCCTCACAATAGCTCCTCAGACAGCCATATAGCAGCCCTGGACACTCTTTCTCCCGCAGGCAGGAGAAGAGCGAAGGCCACCACAGATTGTCAAAGGCGTCACTAATGTCCACCATGATGCCAACAACATACTTACACGGGGCTGAGCCGCAGACCTCGGCCACCAAGGCGATTGCATCAGATGCCGATCGCCCAGGCCTGAAACCGAATTGCCTGTTGCTCATCCCATGCAGCATTCGGTGAGCGGTCAGTCCGTCAGCTAGTAGTTTCTCCAGGAGTTTGCCAAAGCCATCCAACAGACAGATGGGTCTGTAGAATTTGGCCTCTGCAGGGTCTTTCTCAGGGCCTTTCTTGATATTTACTACATTTGCAACTTTCCAGATCTTTGAAAATCTGCCCTTCCTGAGGCATTCATTGAAAAGGTGTGTAAGTGGTGCATCTAGCTGTGGGACTAAGAACTGCACCACCTTCACCATAATGCCGTCTGGCCTGGGGGCTTTCCCTCTTTTTAGCGACTTGATGAGAGCAGCAACCTCCTCCTCATAGAAGGGGAGGACTGCTCCATCATTTTCATATCTGGCAAGATCTTCATTTCGTAGCTGTTGCTGGCCTTCAGTATCTTCATTCCTATCATCATCAGGCAGCAGGGACCGGAGGAGGACCTCAGCAGATTCCTGCCAGGGTTCCGTCATCCCGCCCCCGTGCCTGATCGTTGATAACATCATTGGGGAACGGATCTTCTCCCTTGCCAATTTATAGGGCACTCCCCAAGGGTCCAGGGCTAGCTGATTCGTTACAAACTTTTCCAAACTTTTCATCCTAGTCATCTGTAACTCTTTCTGAAAGTTTTCCTTTGCCTCCTGGTAGAGCAACAACCATCTTTGCTTCTCCACCAGACGACACTGTGCTGGTAGTGCTTCCTCAGTCTTCTGACAGACTGACGCAATTCCTGTAGTTCGGCTGACCATGGTGACGGTGAGGCCGCCATGGCCCTCCTCCTAGTTGGTACGGCCGCTTTGATTATCCTTGTTACTGCACACACCAGTTCCTCAGCCCTATTGTCTACGTTGAAGTCTTGTTGTGCGTCACCTTCTGGTAATGAGGGAATGTCGCACTCTCTAGCTAGGCGCTCCCAATGTGTTATTCTAAAATTCATTTGCACCTCCCACCCCATGGCCCAGTGGCACTCTCTGTCTCCTAGAATGAAGGTGATTAGATTATGATCGCTAGTGGTGGCATTGTCTACCACTTTCCAATCTTGCAGCATGTTAGCCGCATTCGGCGTGACCAGCGTCACGTCAATGTTTGTACCCTGCCTCCCTCCCGCCGCCTAGGTGGGAGGATTACCGGGCCTATTTGCCACCACAAGTTGGAGAGCCATAATCATCTCTTCCGCTTTTCCACCATTTTCGTCCCTTGTGCCACTGTACCACAGGGGGGATTTAGCGTTTATGTCAGCAGTTATAATGATTTTGCGTCCCCGCAACGCCATGGCTACTTTCATTAGATGATCTAAGTGCTGCTCAATACTGTATCCATATTGGAAATACATATTGATGAGAATTACAATTCCAGCAGGGGATTGTATCTCTTCGACGTTGCAGTGACTGTTGGAGTGTTGTGACAAGGGTGTTACACGCAATGCAGTATGGAGTACTAAAATTGCCGCTTTTGGGGTACCCCCACTAGTGACGGTTCGCCATGTTGCAGCGGTGAAAGCAACTTTTCCAGCTAGAGTGTACGGCTCCTGCAAGCAGAGTATATCCAGTCTCCTCTCCTCCACTTCCTTACGGAGCTCCTGCATCACCAGTCGACTGTTATGAGTGTTGAGTTGTCCAATTGTTATTTTGGTCGTCATAGAAAATAGGTGTGTATATGGTCGTTCGGCCAGGTTTTGTTCCAGTCATATATAAGTCATCCATTTGCCATAACTGATTGTTGATAGATTTCATCTAGATCAAATTTTTCTCCGCGTCTTTCAAAAACTTTTTTAAGTAGGTCTCACAGGGCTCCGAAGTCAGTGGGGAAGTTCACCGACTTTAGCTGTATTCTCTCTACAACCTCCATCACCGAGAAGGTTACCCTTCGTCCGTTCTCATGTCCTACGCGGACCACATGTCGTAAGGCAGTGGTCAGGGTAGTCGGCCTCTCCAGCCTAGCCAGCTGCATGGTGTACTCGAGATTCGGGTACACCCTTACTGGATCGACAGGTGGCAACCTAACTACTGGGGTGTCTTGTGTGACGGAATTTGTAGTGGAGCTAGTTATTGTGTTTTCTTGTACTGGTTGATATACAGCTTTATCTGCCGCTACCACAGGATGCCCTTGCCGTTTTGGATCTTTAATCGGCATCGTACCCCGGCTTTGAGAGGAAGGTGCTGTGACCACCAAGGGAAACTCTGTCTGGATACCAATTTCCTTTGTGAGGAACTCCGTTTGAATAGATTTATCGACTGTTGTTTTGTCAGAGCTCGAAAGCGACTTCAGGAATTCCCTAAATTTGCTTGCCCTCATAGCATCCCTCCTCCTTTTGCTCGGGGATTTACGCTTTGGCATCCTGCTCGATATGCCGCTTTCAGCCATAATCAATTCTCGAAATTAATCTTTGCTCGAGCATTCTGTAGGTAGGGCTGTTCCGTCCTGTGTCTCCACAAGACTTTTTGCCACGACTTTTACAGGGAATGCAGACTCCTGTGGCCTTACAGTCCTTTCGAGTGTGACCACTCTCACCACACTTGGAGCAGGCCGACCCCCTGGTGCAGTGCCTCAGAATGTCGTCCAAGTCGCCGCAGTTATGACAACGAGGTACCCCAATATAGTCTCTCATATTAATTGCGTGGAAGCCCACGTATAGTCTGCCCATAGCTGTGATTTGTTTCCACATTGATGCGGAGACCTCGGCAACGTGATGTACAACATCACAGTCCTGAGGACCCGTCTTGAATCTTAAAGTCCTCCTCATTCATTTCATTAATTTTGTTTTCTTGTTGTTTCGCACAATTTTTCATTCGTCATTACTGTAGGAACATCATACAATATGACTAACGGATTCCTTTTCTTCTATGGCTCACATTTGACTACCGCATTTAATTTCGGATTATTTAACAATTTATCTTTGTCTTCTTCAGAGGCTACTTCTACAATTACTGAGTTTTGGCTTGGTTTGACTCTTTTGATTTTTATTTTGTCCTTGACAGGGTCAATTGTGGTCGTTAGAAGTTCTGGTATTCTCTTGACACTCATGTCCTGCCCAGGCAGGGTCCTGAAAAAGACTGCCGTGTCTTGCCTTTTGGACACCCTGTCAATACTGTCTTTAGTGTTACTTGGCTTAGTGGGCGCTTGCGCAGCCACAGCCGCCCAGGTCTTGGTAGGTTGTTGTCTCCGCAATCTGGTATTCTCCCTTTCCAACTCATCCACGCGGCCTTCCAGTTTTGTGTGGGCAATAGCCCATGCAGCCAATTCATTTTTAATTTGAGACAATGCCGCTTGACTTATTTTACCGTTTTCAATACTTTGCTCCAAGAGCAAAGTGATTTTAGCATGTCTTTTGATCACCGTATCATCCTCCTCTGCCTGTCCCACCTTGTCCTGTGGAGAGGGATCAGGCGCAAAAGAAGCCCTCAAAAGCGCACTCGAATCACTCGTTTCATTAGACGCCATGATTGTAACGAGTGATAAAAAGGTGGGAGCCCGTCTCTTGCCCCAGACCGGCTCCTCTGGCATGGGGGGGGGGGGGGGGGCGACTTCTGCAGCTTGCCCACCGACCTCGCCCCTAGACCAAGGGCACTCTCGAACTGCTGGGTTCAGCGCAACGTCACCAGTGCACTGGTCCCCATCGATGGCCCCATCGTTGACGATTTCACCTGATGGTCCTCGGCAAGTGCACCCCGCACTCCGGAGAGGCGGATGCACCTCTCACTCTTCGCCGCTTACTAGCCCGAGCTTCCACCTCTCGGCCAAGGACCCACTCCTACTCAGGTGGTGGGCTGGTCACCCAGTCGTTCAACGGTCTGGACCCATCTAACCTGGCCCAGGCGATGTCACCACCTCCTGGGTTTGGAAGAACACGCCCCGGTTACCCAGGGGCACAGCGAAGCACCCTTGCCGACACGCGCTGCGATCCCACACCGACAAACGAGGTTGCCGGCATGCAGAGCACCTGCTGGTCTGTGCCCTACAAACAGAAAGGGACTGATGTTCGGTCCCTCGACACAGCTCCCCCTGTGCCAAGCACCCTTTGCTTTCGCATCAGGTTGGGTTGCAGCTCTCCCTTTTGTCGCAAGGCAGAACACCCAGCTTAACGTCTGAGTCCATGGTGTAACAATACCATCACTTGCAAAGTAGATTAGAAATCAGATTAATAATGTTGCTCACACAGCATATGTTCGCTTTATCGGGCAACAACTAAGCTATTCACTGTGGATAGTATCGTCAGAATCGAAATGGTGAGGTCACTGTAAATAAGTCATTAGTTTGGCACTTATCTTGGATGGATTCCCACGTAGATTTCGTCGAAGTCGTTATGGCTCATCTTGTTGATTCTAGGGTGATTCCACTTTGGCTGCTAGAAGGTCCGGATCTGTATTTTAGCAATATTTGAAGACCTAACAAATGCGTTTTTCGGGAAATTTTTAATGATCAAACAATCCCAGATCAGAACAATGGCATGGTAGAAATAATTTTTGACTTGGTGTTCACGATATTTTTAATAAACTTCTTGTAAATTCACATATACTTCTTCTTAATTGTCACATCATCAAGAAAACAGTTTTGTATCAATCAAATGGTTCAAATTACTCTGAGCACTATGGGACTTAACATCTATGGTCACCGATCGAGGTGGCGCAGTGGTTAGCACACTGGACTCGCATTCGGGAGGACGACGGTTCAATCCCGCGTCCGGCCATCCTGATTTAGGTTTTCCGTGATTTCCCTAAATCGCTTCAGGCAAATGCCGGGGTGGTTCCTTAGAAAGGGCATGGCCGATTTCCTTCCCCATCCTTCTCTAATCCGAGCTTGTGCTCCGTCTCTAATGACCTCGTTGTCGACGGGACGTTAAACAGTAATCTCCTCCTCCTCCTCCATCTATGGTCATCAGTCCCCTAGAACTACTTAAACCTAACTAACCTAAGGACATCACACATACATCCATGCCCGAGGCAGGATTCGAACCTGCGACCGTTGAGGTCATGTGGTTCCAGACTGAAGCACCTAGCCCGCATCTCGTGGTCGTGTGGTAGCGTTCTCGCTTCCCACGCCCGGGTTCCCGGGTTCGATTCCCGGCGGGGTCAGGGATTTTCTCTGCCTCGTGATGGCTGGGTGTTGTGTGCTGTCCTTAGGTTAGTTAGGTTTAAGTAGTTCTAAGTTCTAGGGGACTTATGACCACAGCAGTTGAGTCCCATAGTGCTCAGAGCCATTTGAACCATTTTGAACTGAAGCACCTAGAACCGCACGGCCACACTGGCCGGCGTTTTGTATCAATCTTCACATATTTAATTTCCACTTTAACCAAACACAAAACTTGACTGTTCTTTTACAAACCGAAGTAACAACATAACTTTTGCATTCACGCCAAAACAATTACAAGACAGTCAAAGATTATGACAGTCTCACAGAAATGAATAAACACAAGAACAATATCACTGTAATATTTCGATACATCGGAGTACCTATACATTAATAAAACCAAATGCGAATATTGTCACAAAAATATGTCTGTTACTTCGCAGAAAAGTAGTCAGATATTACTGGTATCGAGGACTGGGGTTGGAGTGCCGTAATGGTCACGTAAATAAAGAACCATTACAACGGGAAGGCGGAAAGAGCCACTTGGGAAGGAGAGGCTATAAGAGACGCGTCACTTCCCCCTGTGAGGGCTGCCGCGGCACGCCCGACTAGAAGCGATACGCCCTATTGCGAGCCTTTGTGCCGACAACGGGCAGGGCCGCGCCGAACGCGCCGTCAAACGACCGACCTCACGCCAGACTTCGTGTGGTGACACGACTTGTAGCTGGCGAGATGTAAGAAATGGAGGAGGTGAGACATGTAGGCGGAACCTGTGATTCGATCGCGACCACGAAAGAAATGCCAGAATCTCACGGTCTAGCAATTAGGCAGACGGATCGCAGTTTATTCTTTACCAGAGCCCTGGTATCACGGCAGATTTCAGTGTGTGACACACCCGTTCGCTGGTCGTACCAGTTTCGCTCACTTATACGACAGAGCACACAAGGATACAAAATTTCAAGACTGGTAAACCAAAACCGAATAAGTGTGCCCTCAGCAAACGAGTAGTCCGAGACGTTTGAAGTCACAATGTCAGTACAGTAAGAACTTCACCACAGGCTTCCCAACTACTCGCAAGTGAAGTCAGTCTCAGGACAGGTCCCAAGTACCAACAACACATGCCAGAGCTTTGACCAGAAGTTCCTTACCAGTCCAAAGTCCCGCCCCCCAGTGCTTCGCACCTCTCCAGAAAAAAATTCCGTTTTTCCACAAAGTGCATGAACGACACCGCATTCACCCCATCTTGAGCCAATATCAAGGCTCTAGAGGCACTAAATCTCCCCTCCCACATGACAGCACAAACTATGTGAACCAGGGCAAGAGTTAAGAAATCTGTGTCTCTGAAAAATAGAAACTGCCAGTTACTAGCTTTTTAAAGTTTTCACAGAGAGGGAAGAGATGATATTCTCCAAAGTCATGTCACCCCCCATGGCAATAAGCAAAAAGATACAATATCAAATATCTTTATCTAAATCGCCTGTGCCTTGGAGCTTGTTAGTCCTAGCTATGAGGTGTAATAAAGATTCTACCTCCAAATGTTTCTCAGATGCTGAAGTTAGGCAGCTGAGGGAAGTGATTCACTGGCTTACTTGCGCTATCGGCGAACATGAAAACATGTGAATATTTATTACGCATGGCTCTGCAAACAATGCCCAGTTTACGTCTCCACTGGGTAGATGTGTTCCTTTAGACCGTTGCCCCTGCCCAGGCGTCTGCTGGCACGCAGCAGGTGTTGCGGCATCGTTCTGCTGGAGCCCTGTCTCAATGAGGGGCTGCCCTGTTTGCTCTGAATGGCTGTGGGCCTGTCCGGCAAGATTTACTGAAGGATGAGCTCGCTGCCAATTGCTTTCAATTCCCAAGAAGCTGTTACTATGAGTTAATAATAATAAAAATACCTCATGCTTTTAGCGCCCTTCCGTGATCCATCAATGTCTGCTCACGCCGTTAACTTTCTGGGGTCTCACTCAAGGTGTGTCAGGTTGTAATAAAATCTCTAATAATTTTCCATGTGCGAAAAATAGATGAGGGAGTAACTTGTCCTCTCTCAACCTGCGTTGATTAATTGGCCAGTAGCTGTGGAGTGATTTGCTAGTTGTCTGAATGGTAGCCTATGAATTATCCCTAATCCACAGCCATCACAGAATCCATCCTTACAACCTTCTACTTTCCCAGCATAGATAACATTCGACCATTTAACATTCTTTTAGGCAATGTATCCTCTTCGCGTTTCATTAATTCATCATTTAGATCTACAAAAAACTTTTTCGACTTAGCTACATGCTTGCTAATGCCTTTGGTTTCGTCGCATTTGACCCAAAAAAAGGCTCCAATTAACATGTTCAAGTGCTGTGTGCTACTACATTCAAATCATGCACATAGGTTGTCCCATACGTTTTTAGCATTTTTGCACCCCAACACAAGAGCAGCAGCTGGTGTTCTTAGTGCACTTAGTATCAGACTTGCTGCTTTCACATCATTCTTTTCCCTTGCTGTGTATGCTGGCATGGTAATATTATTTTCCGTTTTTGTATATTTTACAGTCAGTAAGTAAATTATAGATAATTATGATATACAAGATCTTTTATGCTTCCTTCAGTGTAGTAATGATCTCATTAGTATGAAGAATTGTATAAGGATATAATTTACCAAACATTTATTTATTTTGAGCAAATGGAATTTTGATTATGAGAACAACACAAAATTATTTTTAGTTCGCAAACTAAATGTTCCTTCACTCGACACTGTTCTTCTTACACATATGTCTGAAAGAACAGACACTCCTGACGATCTGCAAATGTATGAAATATTTCTAGTTCTATCATGTTCTTAGGTGTGTATTTGGATGACAGTTTGTTGTGAAGAACTACATGTAAAATACATTAATAGTAGATAGTTTACAATAATATTTTTAATGTGTCTGATGAACTGTGTACTTGAAGTCTGTGTTACAACAACTTATTTTGCATTTTTTCAACCATTGTACCTTATGGAATCAACATGTGTGGCAACTATAGCTATGTTTGTGACTTCATATGGTTGTAGAAGATGGCTGTTAGAATAACTACTGGGTCCTTTTATGAATCATACTTCAAATCTCTGTTCTCTTAGCAACAAATCATGCCTGTAATATTGTTTTGAATGTTAGATGAAGAAGAAACAACTGGAATTAGAACGCCAAGGTGAAATCCATAGTTACAGTACAAGAAACAATCAAATTAACAACTGTGAGCTCTTGAACTCAAAGGGCAAAAATTATTTAATAAGCTGTCACAAGTTGCAAAAGATCTTCCAAAACTCGAATTAAAAAGCAATATGTGAGTGGTTAGCTTAAAAAACATGGAAGTGGTTCGTTTCTGTAATAACCTAATAACAATAAAATTATTATTCTTATTATTCCTGCTGAGAGACAGCAGTTATTGTAAAGAATGTCAGTTTGGTATTAGAGAATGTTACCCACTACAGTGTTAACACTTATTTTTCACTTGATGCATTCACAGAACAATTCAAAACACTAACTGCTACTGGTCTTCCCTAATAATCATCATAATTGTAAATGAAAGCAAGAAAATTGAATAGTGATCACAGTCACCAGTACATGTACTTATTTTCAAGTGTTAACATTATAAAAACCATCTAGAACGTCATCAAAATGGAACTGGGGAAAAAATATGGTAATGAATCCAGCATAGAAAAAAGACATTGTGGTAATTTGATTAAACAAACAGATGCAGCTGCAAGTGTCCTTAATGAGCACTTTCTAACAGCTTCTGAGAAAACTGGCTGTACGGGCTTGGTCCACAAAGCTATGGCCCTTCTGAAATGAACTGCATGATGAAAATAGTTCAGATGCACCCCTGTTACAGCCAATGAGGTGGAAAGGATCATCACTAAAATTAAAACAAAAAATTCATGTGGTTTTGATAATATTTCTACTAAGGTACTTAAACATCGTCATAATGCCATTTGTGTCATACTTTTTCAAATATTTAATGAATCCCTCAACAAGGAATTGTCTCAGACAATGAAGTATGCTGATGTGAAACCACTATTCAAGAAAGAGGATAAAACAACTCCTTCAAAGTATCACCCAATTTCTGTTTTAAGATGTTTCTCCAAAGTTCTTGAGAAATTCACACAAAAGAGAATTGTGGAACAGCTGAACATGCACAAGGCTCTTAGCCACTATCAATCCAGATTACAAACATGTCTATCAACTGGTAATGCTATGTTACCCTTTACCAATAATGTTTTAGAAGCACTGAACAATAGACTGGATTCAGTTGGTATATTGTGTTATTTAACCAAAGCCTTTGACTGTGTGAACCATGAAATTCTCCTTTCGAAACCAATCTATTACTCTTTAAGTGATGCAGTGTTAATGTAGCTTAGATCATACCTTACAGCTGGAAAGCAGAGGGTACTGCTGAATCATGGAGATGGCATAATAGCTTTATCTGATTGGGGAGCAGAAAGTACAGGAGTGCTACAAAGTTCTGTGCTGGGCCCTTTGCTCTTTTTTATTTTTATTGGTGACCTTCCTTGTACAAAAGTTACTGGCAAATTTACTCTCTTTGCAGACGATACATCTCTTTTAATTGGGAAAAAAAGAAAACCTGACAGTGACATTACAACGTCTGCCGACTTTGTGCTCCATGATCTCCATAAGTGGTTCAACTGCAATAGCCTGACTTTAAATTAAAAAAAAGAAAAAAACAATACTTTCATTTCCATGGGTCTCAGACAGTTTACGAGGACACATGTCTAAGCTTTGATGATCATGATATATGGTAAGTTCAGTATCAAAAATTTTTAGCCTTCCAGATCAACAATAAACTAAATTGGTCATGCCATATTCTGGACTTGGGACAAAGACTTAGTTCAGCAGCTTATGCTATACTTATCATGGCAGCAACTACTAGCACTGACACTGTTAAGGCTGCTTATTCAGGCTATTTTCATTCGTTGTCGTCATATGACATAATGATTTGGGGTAACTGATCAATGGCAAATAAAATATATGTCACAGAGAAAAGAGCAATAGAATTCTAATCGGACTTAACAGAAATCATTCCTGCATAAATATTTTTAAAGTACATAAAATATTAACAATGACCTCACAATACAGCCTATCCCTGATGTGCTGTTTAGTTAAGAACCTCCCTGTGTGCAAAACCAATAGTACCTATCATAAATACAATATGTGATCAAAACACAAACGGAATGTTGATAGAAAAAACTTGAGTCTAGATCGAAAGGGGGTACACTACCCCAATATAAAGGTGTTTAATGCACTCACATTTGACATAAAGTCTTTTGCCAGTGTAATGCCACAATTTAAAATTAAATTAAAGGATTATCTTCTGAAAAACTTGTTTTATTCTCTTAATAAATGCCTTAATGTAAACATTTCTACATTGTAACTTGTTGTTGTGGTGGTCTTCAGTCCAGAGACTGGTTTGATGCGGTTCTCCATGCTACTCTTTCCTGTGCAAGCTTCTTCATCTACCAGTACCTACTGCAACCCACATCCTTCTGAATATGCTTAGTGTACTCATCTCTTGGTCTTCCACTACGATTTTTACCCTCCACGCTGCCCTCCAACATTAAATTGGTGATCCGTTGAAGCCTCAGAATATGTCCTACCAACCGATCCCTTCTTCTAGTCATGTTGTGCCACAAATTTCTCTTCTCCCCAATCCTATTCAATACTTCCTCATTAGTTATGTGATCTACACATCTAATCTTCAGCATTTTCATGTAACACCACATTTCGAAAGCTTCTATTCTCTTCTTGTCTAAACTATTTATCGTCCATGTTTCACTTCCATACGTGGCTACATTCCATACAGACACTTTCAGCAAAGACTTCCTGACACTTAAATCTATACTCGATGTTGACCAGTTTCGCTTCTTCAGAATCGCTTTCCTTGCCATTGTCAGTCTGGCTACATTTTATATCCTCTCTGCTTCTACCATCATCAGTTATTTAGCTCCCCAAATAGCAAAACTCATCTACTGCTTTAAGTGTCTCTTTTCCTAATCTGATCGCCCAATTTAATTCAACTACATTCCATTATCCTCGTTTTGCTTTTGTTGACGTTCATCTTATATCCTCCTTTCAAGACACTGTCCATTCTGTTCGACTGCTCTTCCAGGTCCTTTCCTGTCTCTGACAGAATTACAATGTCATTGGCAAACCTCAAAGTTTTTATTTCTTCTCCATGGATTTTAATTCCAACTCCAAATTTTTGTTTTGTTTCCTTTACTGCTTGCTCAATATGCAGATTGAATAACATTGGAGATAGGCTACAAATCTGTCTCACTCCCTTCTCAACTACTGCTTCCCTTTCATGCCCCTCGCCTCTTATAACTGCCATCTGGTTTCTGTACAAACTGTATATAGATTTTCTCTCCCTGTATTTGACCCCTGCCACCTCCAGAATTTGAAAGAGAGTATTCCAGTCAACATTGTCAAAAGCTTTCTCTGAGTCTATAAATGCTAGAAACATAGGTTTGCCTTTCCTTAATATATCTTCTAAGATAAGTTGTAGGGTCAGTATTGCCTCACGTGTTCCAGCATTTCTATGGAATCCAAACTGATCTTCCCCAAGGTCAGCTTCTACCAGTTTCTCCATTTGTCTGTAAAGAATTCGTGTTCGTACTTTGCAGCCGTGACATTTTAAACTGATAGTTCAGTAATTTTCGCACCTGCCAGCGCCTGGTTTCTTTGGTATTGGCATTATTATATTCGTCTTGAAGTCTGAAAGTATTTCGCCTGTCTTATACATCTTGCTCACCATATGGTAGTTTTGTCAGGGCTGGCTCTCCTAAGCCTCTCAGTAGTTCTAATGGAATGTTGTCTACTCTTGGGGCCTTGTTTTGACTTAGGTCTTTCAGTGATCTGTCAAACTCTTCACGCAGTATCGTATCTCCCATTTCATCTTCATCTACTTCTTCTTCCATTTCCATAAGATTGTCCTCAAGTAAATCTCCCTCGTATAGACCCTCTATATAATCCTTCCACCTTTCTGCTTTCTCTTCTTTGCTTAGAACTGGGTTTCCATCTGAGATCTTGATATTCATACAAGTAGTTCTCTTTTCTCCAAAGGTCTCTTTAATTTTCCTGTAGGCAGTATCTATCTTACCCCAAGTGATATTTGCCTCTACATCCTTACACATAGTCGTTCCTGCTTAGCCATTTTGCACTTCCTGTTTATCTCATTTTTGAGACGTTTGTATTCCTTTTTGCCTGCTTCATTTATTGGATTTTTCTGTTTTCTCATTTCATCAGTTAAATTAAATATTTCTTCTGTTACCCAAGGATTTCTACTAGTCCTCGTCTTTTTACCTAATTGATCCGCTGCTGCCTTCACTATTGCATCTCTCAAAGCTACCCAGTTTTCTTCTACTGTATTTCCTACCCCTGTTCTTGTCAATCGTTCCATAATGCTGTCCCTGAAACTCTCTACAACCTCTGGTTCTTTTAGTTTATCCAGGTCCCATCTCCTTAAATTCCCACCTTTTTGCAATTTCCTGTTAACCAATAGATTGTGGTCAGAGTCCACATCTGCCCCTCGAAATGTCTCACAATCTAAAACTTGGTTCCTAAATATCTGTCTTACCATTAGATAATCTATCTGAAACCTTCCAGTATCTCCAGGCCTCTTCCATGTGTACAACCTTCTTTCATGATTCTTGAACCAAGTGTTAGCTATAATTAAGTTATGCTCTGTGCAGAATTCCACCAGAGGGCTTCCTCTTTCATTCCATATTAACCTACTGCTTTTCCTTGTCTTCCTTTTCCTAATATCGAATTCCAGACAACCATGACTATTAAATTTTCATCTCCCTTCACTATCTGAATAATTTCTTTTATCTGATCATACATTTCATCAATCTCTTCGTCATCTGCGGAGTTAGATGGCATATAAACTTGTACTACTGTGGTAGATGTGCGCTTTGTGTCTATCTTGGCTACAATAATACATTCACTGTGTTGTTTGTAGTAGCTTACCCACACTCCTATTTCTTATTAATTATTAAACCTACACCTTCATTACCCCTATTTTACTTTGTATTTATAACTCTAAGTCTTGTTCCTCCTGCCACCAAACTTCGCTAATTCCCACTATATCTACCTTAAACCTATGCATTTCCCTTTTTAAATTTTCTAACCTACCTGCCCGTTTAAGGGATCCGACATTCCACGCTCTTATATGTAGAACACCAATTTTCTTTCTCCTGATACCAACATCCTCCTGAGTAGTCCCCACCTGAAGATCTGAATGGGGGACTATTTTACCACTGGAATATTTAACCCAAAAGGATGCCATCATCATTTAACTATACAGTAAAGCTGCATGCCCTCGGGAAAAATTATGGCTGTAGTTTCCCCTTGCTTTCAGCCATTTGCAGTACCAGCACAGCAAGGCCGTTTTGGTTAATGTTACAAGGCCAGATCAGTCAATGATCCAGACTGTTGCCCCTGCAACTACTGAAAAGGCTGCTGCCCCTCTTCAGGAACCACACATTTGTCTGGCCTCTCAACAGATATGCAAGTCTCCCCACCAACACAAGGTCCATGGTTCATGTAACTTAGATATGACAAATTGTACTTGTAATACTTACTATTACCACATTATAATGGTACACATTAACATATTGTAATGTAACAAGTTATTCTGTATTATGATAGGCGCAGTAAAATATGGAGCCATAAGCGCCTCTGGTTCAGTAACTGTAGGAGATTCGTTCGTTTTTTATTCTCTTTACTTAGAATACAGCTGAAGGACCTATATCAGATGCCACCTGTGACAGTGACTCAGCCTGCCGGTAGTTCCAATAGAAAACTATGAATACTTATACTCCCTATGGACCTAAATGAACAACGTTAGTTAATCTTCAGTTTTGTTCAAATGTTACTCATTGCTTTTTGTTACTGCTAAAGTGATGTTGTCCAAACTTCATGCTGTTACTTATCATAGTTTCGAAAATAGAAATTCTTATCTAAAAATCTCAAAAAAAACATCCTGGTATTTCGAAACTGATCTAGTAATTGCAATGGATTAACCTTCAACATCCTTTGGTGCTATTGTGAAATGTTATGCTCTAAAAAATCAGTTAACTAGAATCTTTCATTTTTTTAATGTTTGTAATTTTTATTTGACATAATACTGGAACCTTTTAAAACTAATATTCAGCTATATTTTGTTATGTTAGTGCATGGGAGTGACTGGGAGAACAAATGAGGGACATACGAAATTCTAAATGTTTTATTTTGTGCAGATCTGTGTGAAATTCAAACTATGGGGAAAATTCCAAGATAGAACCCTGAGTTATATGACATATGTCTGAGTGAGCATGCTATTGTAAAAGGCAGCCGGAAAAGTATTTGAGAACGAAATAAGTTTGTTATTTAATTTTGGAATTATTTCATACTTTTATTTGATTTATAATCAAATCTGATGTAATAAATTGAAGTTTTGCTTGTATGAAATGGCTTTCTGAATTGTGGTTGGATAAGAGGGGATTCTGACACAAGAATTGTATAGGAAGACTGTTCTGATTGCTCATCCAGATCAATAGCCAATCAGAATTGAGACATTCCCACATGGAGACACAACTATCTGTACAAGGACCCTGCCTAAACCGAATACACCACGTTAGATCGCTCTTCACAAATAGTATGTAAAACGAGGAAGTAGAGATGTACTTCGGTCATCGCTAAAGACCCGTGAAAACGATCAAACATTTTGTCAAACTTAACAATGCTCACTAAATATTTGACCGTGTACAGCGCAGTTTGACGTGTTTGTCAAGCATAGATCGTCTTTGACGTAACTGCTAGAAATTTTGATCGACAGAAAGTTTGACAAGATGGCGGACGTTGTTTGTGTCAACATGCTGCCGTATATATTTAGTGTTTTATTAGAATTTATCACACTGTAGCGTGGGTTTCCACGACTATGACAACTACAATCAACTATAAAAACAAAATAGCACTGACAGTCACCAAAATGGTGAAGGTACCACATCTTTCCCAACCTTTTATTACATGTGAAGAGGTTATGAACAAAATCAATATTTTATGCATACAATGACTTACAAGGGGAGTGGAATGAAATAAAGGAAATTTAATTTCTGCAGTTTTTCCACAGCTGATGTGGGGTATATGCTGCCATGTTGCGGTATTTTAATAACCAGTCATTAGAGGACCAAGTAGCAGACAATACATTTTCGCAATTTTATTTTTCTTCTATATGAGGGTGAAGTAATGCTAAACAAGTTATTAAACGTGTCACAATGTACCTGCAGAAATTTTATGTAATCAACAGGTTCCGGGTGAAACTTTTTCATTAACAGGTTTCCAGTTGGATATTCTCATTTTAAACTATCCTCTGGATCTGCATCTTGTTTCCTTCTTCTTTAAACACAGTGCCAGAGGCAATTATTAAATGCTTTATCTGAATTTCTAGCCATTCCCACTAGTGCCAAAACAGAGCATACATGAAAAGTGTCTATTTCAAAAGTAAGGTTAAACTGACAAGCTTTCTTAGTACATGTAGGGGATTGTTTCACACATCTGTGGTTAGATTAGAGCGAATTTTACAGGCAGATTTACGCTTCTGGCAGGGACTTAATAAATTTTAAAAAGTTTCATTGTCCATTCGAAGAAAGTTGGTGTAATCATCAGGTTCTGAGAGTAATATTTCCTTTAGCATATTTTCCAGGGTAAATCTCTCATCTTAAACTTAGTCCATAGACTATAGTCTCATTTTCTTCAACTTCTTTAAACATGGTGCCAAAGTCAATACCAAGACTGCATTGTGTGTATTTGTGATCGTTCTCACTACTCTCAAACTACACATGATCATGAGTCGCTTCTGCTTCAGAGTGAGATTAAGGAGATCCATCTGCTCCATGTCAATTTTAGCAAATAGAAGGAACATTTTTTTCTAAAACCATTAAACATATTGCTCTGAAATTTGGACTACATGTTCAGTGAATATTTCTCTACAAAATTATAATGCCATGTTAAGAAATATTTATTGTTTTTTTTAACAATTTTTTTAAACAGATGCTTATTTTTTTCTCTAAAACTTTTGCTTTTTTCCTTCTATAACTCTTGAATTATACAATATTTTTTTACAATTTGATATAAAAATGAAGGAAAAGAAGTAAACAATATTGAGTATAAATTTCATTGATATACTGTTAGCAGTTTTTGAGAAAATGTTCCTCAAAGATGAAAATTTTAAAGTTATAGGAAATGGCTTCCAAAGTTTTTTAATACACTCCTGCCCCATATGATGGATTATCAGCATCCTCTTCTTTTTCCAGTACTAGTTTCCTTTTCACTGGTTTTTTCTTCCCTTTTGCTGAATGTTGTAGGCTTTTGTATCGTCTTCCTGCACCTCTTAGTCTTTCTTCATCAATTAGGCGTATTGTGAAAATGGTGTTGTGCCCTGGTTGGAAACCTAAACGTTTCAGCACATCACATTTGATAATGTTTCCTTCATTGTATGTTGCCACTGCATCATACACTCCAAATTGCAATGTTTTTATCTGTACAAATACTCTTTTGGGAATCCTAATCCAAATTAAATTATTTACACTTTCATTTGGATTTTGTGTTTTCCTGTGTCAACACTTTTCCAATAAACTTGTCTGTGATAAATCTCTGAATATGGGCTTAATTACATCAATTACAGCATTTGGCAAACTGTTTTTATGGGCATATTCCTTTTCCTTATTGGTACTTATACCATGAGTCATCACCTGTGAGGCACAGTGCATGTTGTGGGTGCTCATTTGTTGATGCAGTAGAAAAAATAAATCCCATACTGCTCTCCTCATATGCTCAATGCTTCTTGTATTTTACCTAATTGCACACCCATAATATCTCCGCAATCTATCAATTGCTTCATCTGTCAATCTTCCTCTTCCTTACCATCACTAAGCTTCTGGGAGCCTAATGTCTGCTTTAGTTTGCGCAAGCAAGCCCCCATGTGCTTCTGCACATATCCAATGCACCCCTGTTTTTTAATGTGAATTCCATTGCCATAAGGTTTGACTTCCTCTACAGCTTTATATCCTTAGACCCACCATCTCCTAGATAGTTAGTGTATTGTACATTATACCACTCCTGTGATCTGGAAAAAACGGCTTACAATCCCTCTACTTCCATCGCTCCACTCGTACCGTGAAAATTTGCTTGACAACTTTCACTACATTCATCCTTGGTATTGCCCTTACATCTACAACGTTTTGAGAGAATAGCAACATCAATTACTTTGCAACTGTCTCCACTTGTAGCTGTCACAAGATATATGACCTCTATGTTGCCATGATCCATCTAAAGCAACAGTTATATCTCTACAATTCCCATTATCTGTCACAGTTTCTTCAACTGCTTTCTTCATTGTTGCTTGAGCAATATTTTCAGCAGAAGATCCCACCAATTCATTATAAAATCCAAACTTGATTGGTGGTTGTGGCAAGTTCATAAGTCCCTGCAGCACTGCCCTTGCCAATGCAACGCAAGCCATACAGTAGCCAAACATTTATATCATACACCTACTTTCCACTATTAACACCAAGGGGAATACTGTTAGAATTAAAAAACGAAACTTCTGCAGCACATTTGTTGCATTTCAATAACAGTTTACGTGCCAAACCAATGTGTGAAGTTATTTTCAATTCCAGACCTCTTTCTTTGCAAACTTGGAACAATACATTATGTTCCAAAATATTAGAGAGCAAGGAAATGTTAATTATTTCAGTCACATCATTACTGTCACTTCGTAGTTTTCAAATTTTTCTTTACTGTCACAAAGTTTCTTGGAAGAAGTCCTATCACATTCATTTGGAGTAGTCAGTGAAGCAGTTTGAGCAGCATCTCCCTTCGAAACAACAAAAGATTTCTTCTTCCACTCATTGTGCCATTTCTTAAACACTCGATTGCTAAAATGGGGCATATTGATATCCACAAACCAAATACGTAAAACAGGTGCGAGCAAAATTCGTCAAATAAGCAAATTTGAACAGCTAAACAACACAAAGCAAACTCCACAAGTCAACACTCAACACACACGGTATAGCATTTATATTTACCGATATTAACAGTCACTTGTCACAGAGATAAAGCCATACTACGTTGGAAAACAAAACACTGTCTAATTCCGCTGCTTGCAGTCAGCGAGCGGCGCCATCAGAGGTGACACACCAAGGCGCTACAACCGTTTACGCAGCGCATCAACTTTGTAGCGGTAAAAAAACAATCTTAGAATTTGCTTAGAAGGGTGAAACTTGATTTGTTTTATTGAGAAAACTCCAAGTAATTTTATAATGGAAAAACCAAGAAACGTTAATTTTGTCATTTTCATCGTTCCGGCTCCCCTTGGACTGATAAACATTGGTGAACCGCTCGGGCTTGCTTGACAAACCCATGGTTAGGCAACAGCGATTTTGTCAAACACTTTTGATCGTTTACAGGGGTCTTAATAGAAAGCGACTTGAGTGGGAAACATTTTAGTGAATATTTGGTAATTTTGTGTGCTTCCTTGTGAAGGGTAGCAGTGTGTAAAATATTGTGGTTGAACTAAGAAAATTCGTATGGCAAGCTTCACATTTGTGACGGCCACTGAAACGACCGAATGTGTAATGTTGTGGGTCATTGACTGTTTCGATCGTGAATAATATTCGGGTCGAACCTGCAAAATTTCTGGCTGCTTTCGTGTGATTATGTGTAGCACATCTTTATAACTGTAAACTTGCAGAGACAATATTAACGCGGACTTGATAGCTATTTCATTAGTCTTAGTGGCAGTAAGTAGACAATAGAACTTTAAACATCTTGCTATAAGAAGGTAGAACCCAAATACCCGATATTTATTATGAACTTTCAGGACCTGATTTTTAACTAGTCTTTTGCGGCCTCTATCTGGTAGGTATTAGGTGGTAATTTCTTTAATGCTCCTTTGCACCACCTGGATGGCACCTGCTACGACAGACAGTGACAACGAGCAGACAAGAAGCCCATCGAGATACGTAGATTGTGCTGTGTAAATGTGGTAACAATTTGAAGATAGCCGATCCCCACTCTGCCTCGCTACGTCAGCATCGAAATCTTCTTTCAGGCTAATGACGTAATTCATTTCTATCAAATTTGTAATGTGGAATAATTTTTATTTATTATTTTATTGTTTTATACCTCTGGCCACTATTAGAAACGCCCAAGCTTGTAACCATCAGAAGATGTTGATCCTATACACGTATTACGATTTGTATCTATTAGTGTCTGTAAGTACTGTCCTCATATATAATTATGACTCGTTATATATCCATGCAATTCTCTTGTGTACTGGATCAACGGAACACGAATTATTAAATAAACAAAAAAAAAATAATGTTGCACCAGTAAGTCAACAAAGGTGGTTGCTTACCAAACGCTTCTAGGATGGCATAGAATATTGCTCAAGTGTGTGGTACTAATAGGGGTACTGACGTATGGAAAGTTTAGTAGAGTGAATGGGCACAGGTTTGTTTCACCTAGAAGAGAGCGTAGTGGAAATTACGAAAAGTCTGAATGGCTGGCGCTTGATACGTGAATGGAATGGGGTGAAAGCCTAATATGTAATCCAATGAAAAGTATGTTCTACTATGCACCTCTCAAGAGTTTGCAGAGTGTGATTGTAATAGTAATGGCAGTGCAGAAGATGCCATACTGCTCTGCTCCATTGACGCGCAGTGAGAATCGGCCACTTAAAAGAATACAGTACCACTGTTTAACATAAAGACGACAAATGACATGTAGAAACATTCCAGTTGTGTAAATTTCAGGCCAAAAATGTTGGTGCTGATTCTATCATTTTTTTAATTTTTATGAAATTACGATTCAAATATATGACTTTTTTTTGCAACTGAAACATCGCTATTTGATTTATTTGAAGTGTGGAAGCTATTATCAAGTATCGTTATTGAATGTGGAATTGGTAATTTCATAATTTTATTTCACGTAAATGTTTCGTTGTGAATGGTACTGAGCAAAGGAAATTCTGTTATATTTTAATGATAAGTATAGAAACTTTTTGGACGTGAATTACAAGCCAGGAAAGGTATATTTCATTGGCCAATGTTGGTAAACGAAGAGAAGTGTGAATGGAGAACAGTGGCGTGTTTGTGTGGCGGGAGTCCAAGTTTGGGGAGGTTATGTTTGAAATTTTTGTTGGTGTGTCTCATTTGCGAATTTAGTATACCAAAACATAATAAAAACTGTAGTCTTAAAATGTCTGCCGAAGACAGTTACGTGTCATTTGTAAATAACAGGTATATTTGAAAGAAATTATAAATGAATTTCATTTTCGGTTTCGGTCTGCTTGTTAATTCATCTCGGTTTTAATTGTTTTTCAGAAGTGGAACTATTTCTCCTGGGATAAAAACCCCTCTTCTGGAAAAGACTCTTCAACTGACACAAGTTGCGCACCGAGCAAAATCAAACTTGATGTGGGGTGCGGTAAATGCAACGGGCTTTTCGTTTCTTATATATGATATGTAAGTGTTCACAATATAAAATAGGCCCTACTGGCCTGTCCAGAGAGACGTTTGTATGAATGATATCGAACTGCCACAGATGCCGCTAGGGAATTTAATCAGAATTCTGCAGAAACCATAATTGATCCAAAATGAAACTAATCGACCCCTTTATTTTACGTAACTCTTTTTACATGATGATGACTCCTTTTTCGATATGAATCATCCCACCGCTTTGTACTATAGTGCATTTTATTGTATGATGGTCGTTCAGCCCACGTACAGAAATATATTCTGTCAGTAGGTATCTAACTCCGGGATGTTTCTCTAATAATTCTATGCTGTGTAATGAAAGTATGTAATAGTCAACTAGGGATAGTTTTGCTAATTTCCTTCAAATTTTTTTGGGCATGTTCAGCAATTCTTAATGAAGAACATAGCTTGTTTCCCCAGTGTATTGTGCTTATACAATCATTAATTGGCATTGACCCCATATAAATTATGTGTGTGTAACAAGTGTATGCTAGTGGCAGGCTGCCAGAAACGTAACAGATGGTTTAAGGTTGGATGAAAATTATACTATAGGTTGCTATGTTTATCACACCAAAAGATGTTCTGCAGTGGTTAGCACGCTGGTATCATACTAGGGAGGGTTGAAATGTATGGCTGGCCTTTCTGATTTAGATTTTTCTGTGATTTACCCAAATTGCTCCAGACCAAAGCTGGAATGGTACCCTTGAAGAGAGAGGGTGATTTCTTTCCTCATCCTTTTGTAACCCAAGCTTGTGCTCAGTTTCTAAAGACTTCACTGTTGACACAACACCCCTCCTTGTTTTTGTATTTATCAGTGTTCATGATGTTGATGGATCAGCAAGACACTGTTGACTGAAAAGTGAAAAGTGTTCCAGTTTGTGTAATGGTAGTGTATCAAGCTTTTCCATAACTGTTATGAGTTTATTCTGTCTTTCTGAAACCAAAACGGATATAATTAAATGTGTGGGCAATAAACCTGTTAGTCCTGTGGACAAGAAAATGAAAATTACTTTTGACATAAATGCTCTGCAAATCACTGTGGACTGTGTGACAAAAGTCACTTTCAGTTGTACCATATTTTAGGATTTAGTCTCATATGTTAGTAGCCTATATTCTTATTGTTTTGTACCCTGTATAAGTGGTACTAGTTCTAGAAACATTGTAATTAGGCATTTGTGAGAAAGTTTTGTCTTCAAAGGTCTTTCATTTGAGGTTTTTCGGCATTTCTGTGCCTAATTGTATGAGCTATTTTCTTTATGTTTAGTCTTCCCAGGTAGGCTACTCCTGTTTGGTATGGCTTTCACCCACTTGACCAATATTGTAAGATGGATTGCACAATAATTTTGTAAGCAAGTTCCTTTGTAGAGCAGTTGCAATTTTCCAGTAGGCTACCACTGAACTGGAGTCTGTTACTTGCCCTACCTTTGAATAAACCTATGTGATTATTCCATCTCATATCCCCACAAATTGTTACTCTCAGGTACATGCATGAGTTTACTGATTGCAGTTGTGACTCATTGATATAACAGCCACTGCATTATGTGAAGAGCAAAATTTTACATTCCTGAAGATTTGAAAGCAAATTACCAATCTTTGTGCCATTTAGGAACCTTGTCAAGCACCAAATGAATGTTGTGAAACTTTTTTCCCGACAGTATTTCATTATGGATAACAGTATGATCTTCAGAAAGACGGAGGTTACTTTTAATATTGTCTGCCAGGGCATTAATATAGATTATGTATAGCCAGAATCCCAATCCTTCATGCAATCCTAAATTTTATTGTCTACTACATATTTGTGCTTTTGTTATTAAACTTTGTTGTGCCAAATCAAATGCTGTTTGAAATACAAGAAATACTGCATCTATCTGATTGCTCTCATTGAGGGCTTTTAGGATGTAGTGAAAAAAATGCAGTTTGGGTTTTACACAACCAATGTTTTGGGAACCCTTGGTAGTTTGCTTGTGAAAGGTCATAGCATGAGAAATAAACTGATGCAGTACTCAAAACATCTTTCTGTATAAAGAAACATTTGAAAATGGCATTGAACGTTTCTACTTTTGCTTTGCTACTCGAATTCAGTTCCTTTATAATCAATAAGTGTCTGGACACTAACTTTTGCATCAGTGATCTGATTTCTTTCTGTTTTGTGATAGGTGGTTTTTCAATAAGCATCTAGCTACATACTATGTGCATCGATTACTCAATCAACTATACCTCAAGAATTCATTCACAGTTCCACTGCGTGCTTCTGCCCTAAGCTCGGCCTTAAATGTTTAAAGTTTCACCTTGATATATCACAATACTGCCTCATTATCTAGTCTACTGAACATATAAATCTACTTACATATTTTTATAATAGAGGGAAACATTCCACGTAGGAAAAATATATCTAAAAACAAAGATGATGTGACTTACCAAATGAAAGTGCTGGCAAGTCGGCAGACACACAAACAAACACAAACATACACACAAAATTCTAGCTTTCGCAACCAACGGTTACTTCGTCGGGAAAGAGGGAAGGAGAAGGAAAGACGAAAGGATGTGGGTTTTAAGGGAGAGGGTAAGGAGTCATTCCAATCCCGGGAGCGGAAAGACTTACCTTGGGGGAAAAAAGCACAGGTATACTCTCGCACGCACACACATATCCATCTGCACATACACAGACACAAGCAGACATTTGTAAAGGCAAAGAGTTCGGGCAGAGATGTCAGTCGAGGTGGAAGTACAGAGGCAAAGATGTTGAAAGACAGGTGAGGTATGAGCGGCGGTACCTTGAAATTAGCGGAGGTTGAGGCCTGGCGGATAACGAGAGGAGAGGATATACTGAAGGGCAAGTTCCCATCTCCGGAGATCTGACAGGTTGGTGTTAGTGGGAAGTATCCAGATAACCCGTACAGTGTAACACTGTGCCAAGATGTACTGGCCGTGCACCAAGGCATGTTTAGCCACAGGGTGATCCTCATTACCAACAAACACTGTCTGCCTGTGTCCATTCATGCGAATGGACAGTTTGTTGCTGGTCATTCCCACATAGAAAGCTTCACAGTGTAGGCAGGTCAGTTGGTAAATCACGTGGGTGCTTTCACACGTGGCTCTGCCTTTGATCGTGTACACCTTCCGGGTTACAGGACTGGAGTAGGTGGTGGTGGGGGGGTGCATGGGACAGGTTTTACAGCGGGGGCGGTTACAAGGGTAGGAGCCAGAGGGTAGGGAAGGTGGTTTGGGGATTTCATAGGAATGAACTAAGAGGTTACGAAGGTTAGGTGGACGGCGGAAAGACACTCTTGGTGGAGGGGGGAGGAAACCTTTGTAACCTCTTAGTTCATCCCTATGAAATCCCCAAACCACTTTCCCTACCCTCTGGCTCCTACCCTTGTAACCGCCCCCGCTGTAAAACCTGTCCCATGCACCCCCCCACCACCACCTACTCCAGTCCTGTAACCCGGAAGGTGTACACGATCAAAGGCAGAGCCACGTGTGAAAGCACCCACGTGATTTACCAACTGACCTGCCTACACTGTGAAGCTTTCTATGTGGGAATGACCAGCAACAAACTGTCCACTCGCATGAATGGACACAGGCAGACAGTGTTTGTTGGTAATGAGGATCACCCTGTGGCTAAACATGCCTTGATGCACGGCCAGCACATCTTGGCACAGTGTTAAACGTCCGGCTTATCTGGATACTTCCCACTAACACCAACCTGTCAGAACTACAGAGATGGGAACTAGCCCTTCAGTATACCCTCTCTTCCCGTTAACCACCAGGCCTCAACCTCTGCTAATTTCAAGTTGCCGCCGCTCATACCTCACCTGTCATTCAACAACATCTTTGCGTCTGTACTTCCGCCTCGACTGACATCTCTGCTCAAACTCTTTGCCTTTACAAATGTCTGCTTGCGTCTGTGTATGTGCGGATGGATGTGTGTGTGTGTGTGTGCGCGAGTGTATACCTGTCCTTTTTTCCCCCAAGGTAAGTCTTTCCGCTCCCAGGATTGGAATGACTCCTTACCCTCTCCCTTAAAACCCACATCCTTTCATCTTTCCTTCTCCTTCCCTCTTTCCTGACGAAGCAACCGTTGGTTGCGAAAGCTAGAATTTTGTGTGTATGTTTGTGTTTGTTTTTGTGTCTGTCGACCTGCCAGCACTTTCATTTGGTAAGTCACATCATCTTTGTTTTTAGATATACTTACATATTTTAGTTTTCTTTGGTAATTATTGTTGCTGCAACTGTGTCATGATCACTGATGCCCATTTTAGACGTCCTTAAGACGTTATCTCCTGATGGCAGTTGGCAGTCCTCATTGCCAGCTCTACATGTGATGTTACAGCCTGGAAGGAATCTTCTGATGTCTGATTGTACCATCTCCAAATGTTCTTCAGCGATGAGTTCCCTTGTATTTTCCCTTCAAGGACAAGATGTAATGGCTGGTATCTTTCAAAATCCAAACACACAAAAAGCATGCAACATAAAGTGAATTAGACTTGTTGTGATATCACAATCATTGGATTCTCCAACCTTGAAGCAAATTGTTGTCTTTCAAGTCAACTTAGATCTTGGTAGACGTTGGGCTATGCTGCAGCTCATCCTCACCACAATCTGCAGTCAAAAAATGGAAGTAAAATAGATGTTGCCAATGTTCTGTTCTATTTTTGTTAGTCCCCATATGATGTCAGATGCCATATCAATATTACAACTTAAGTGAAAGCCAATGTCCACTATCTGTAGGTTCAACCTGCACTTTTTGACCTTATTTGAATTGTGCACGTCTAAGTGAAATGATACGTGCACCACACCTGCACTCCCTAGTGTGGATTGTCAAGTCTTTGATTTGTATCTGCATATACAGAAATTTTGTACCCCCCTGCAGGTCCCGGGGTTAGAATAGGTCCGAGGTATTCCTGCCTCTCATATGAGGCAACTAAAAGGAGCCTCACGTGATGGTCCCCTGTAGGGTTTGACCTCCATTTTTCAGAATTTTCCCGAAGAGCAAGCCAATTGGGGAAGGGCGCCTTACACGGTTCATGGTGTCCATCATGCGCTGAGACCTCTTGCATTCTTTGTCGATGTGAATCTGCACTTCCGTTCATTCTCCAGCTGTTGGGCGAGGTCACCATCTGGGGCGCATCTTCCTCCATCCCCTGTGCTGTATCGCTTTCTGCGCTGTCAATAATGTACTTCTTCTTAGCTCATTTGCGCCTGATATCCAGCATGATACCCAGTCCGTTGTGGTGGGGCCACTATGTACCCTGTTGGTTGTAGCCCTGACCCACACATGGATCGCTCCGCTCCGTTGATGCCTGTGCCGTTTACTCCCCATGTATGCCAAGGAGTAGATGCCAGTCACCCAGGGGCATTGTCAGGACTCCCAGCAATGGCCATCCAGCCAGGTGGCCTTTGCAGCTGCAGGGTGGCGCCCATGAGGAGGGCTCCTGGTTGAAGTGGGTGGCATCAGGGCAGATGACGTGCCATGAAGCGTAGTATGTCGTCTCTTGCTGGTGGTCAAACACCAGCAGTCTCTAAACAATTACGGGCTCAATTCAATTCACAAAAGTACAACCCCAAATCGTTCCCCTCCCTGGCCACACCGTGGCAGGAATGTCAGGCTAAGGATGGCAGCGGCTCTTATTCGCTCCAGTACCATGTATGTTAGACAGCTGATGGGGAATCATCCATGATGATGAAGCCTCAGTTTTTTGTGGAGCATTTAGAGGGCAAGTTTGAGGAGGTGGAGGGGCTTGTCCAAAATGCGGTCAAAGTTGGTCTTGATCGAAACAGCATCCTCTGCCCAGTCACAGGCACTACTTTCCTGTGCCAAGCTGGGGGATGTTTCTGTTTGCTTCATGGCCCATAAGAGCTTAAATATGGTCCAGGGTATCATATTTCACAGGGACTTTCCTTTGCAGTCTGACGATGAGTTGCACGCACCAGTTTAGAGCTTCGAGGTGTCAATTTCGTCCGGCGCTTCTACTGGGATCTGAGGGATAATCAGGTTGCCACCGGTGCCTTCATCTTTGCCTTCACCCCCAGGGGGTCCACAACTCTTTTGTGGATACATGCGTAGCGAGCACGGGACCCCGAGCTAATGTGGCCTTCCTTCCTTTCCGGGCTGCATACCTTCCCTTTCCGCATCCTTCCCCATCCCCCATCTGAGCCCCCCCCCCTTCCCCCCCTCCCCCACCATCACCTCTGGCTCTTTCCTTCCCTTTCTCCCCATCTGGGAGTATGGTTTGTGCCTACATCCTACGTCCGGAGACGGACACTCGAAACTGTAACAAATTCTTTGCTTTCTTCGCTTGCAAGTCTTCGTCCTTCCTCTGTCCTCCTCTTTTCCTTACCTCTTCTCTTTGCCCTTTTCTCTGCTGCGGCGTTTGAGACCACTCTTCTTTCCTTTCCCTTTCTCTTTTTTCCTCCCTGTGTGTGTCTGAAGGCCGACCCACGCATTTCCATGCGTAGCCAGTGACGGGGTAACGCGTAATTCCCCGCCCCGGGTAGACAGGTAGGACACATACGTACCCCCCCCCCCCCCCCCCCCCCCCGGTAACGGCCAGGCCCAGGGAGGGGGTGATTACCCGAGCTGATACCTTCCGAAAGTGGCGATTGGTCCCTCCGTCCGTTTGTCGGGAGGTGTGACCTGAGGTGTGAACATCACCTAAGGCGGGAGTGCCCTCAGAGAGGGCCCCCACAAGGAAGGAGCGCGCCATTGGAGACGCCGGTAATCATGGGGGATACTTTCGCAATGGTTTCCTCATCTTCTACTATGTCAGCTCACAAACGTAAGTTCAATGAGTCTCAGCCACAGACAGTCCTTCCATCGTTGCCACAGTTCCTTGTTGTTTCTCGGTCTGATGAAGGTCACGACTTCTCCACGGTCAACCATTTCATTATTCAGAAAGGTGTCAACGCAATTGCAGGTCCTGTAAAGTCTTGTTCCAGATTACGAAATGGCACCTTATTGTTAGAAACAGTCAGTGCCCTCCAGGCACAAAAATTGCTGTGTACTTCACTGCTACGCACCTTCCCTGTCCGGGTGGAACCGCACCGTACTTTAAATTCATCACGTGGGGTCGTTTATACTCGCTCCCTCGACGGATTGTCCGACGAGGAAATTCAACACTACCTGTCTGACCAGGGCGTAACGGCAGTTCATAGAGTCATGAAAAGGGTTGACATGAACATCATTCCAACCCGTACTGTCTTCTTGACATTTGACAAAGTTCAACTCCCATCGAAAATCAAAGCAGGCTATGAGATAATTTCCATTCGCCCTTACATCCCAAACCCTACGCGTTGCTATCAGTGTCAGCGGTTCAATCACACCAGCCAGTCCTGTTCCAATCCGGCCAAATGTGTTACGTGTGGCAAGGATGCCCATGAGGGTGCTTGTCCACTTCCATCCCCTCATTGCATCAACTGTATGGGTGACCACGCTGCTTCCTCTCGTGATTGCCCCATTTTTAAAGACGAAAAGCTCATTCAGGAAATCAGAGTCAAGGAAAAGGTGTCGACCTTTGCTGCTCGAAAATTATTCGCCAGTCGACAGCCCACCGTGCCTCAGACAGGAAGATACAGCACTGTCCTTGCCTCTCCTCGGCCAACAAAGGAGGCGGCCACGCAGACTTCTGACCTTACCTTTAGTGCCACGGTCATCAGATTGGCCAGCACAAAGATCGCCCGTTCAACCTCCCCACTTTCGCCTGCCCACTCTATGGCTCACCCTTCATCGGGTTCTGCTAAATCTCGAGCCCAAAAGTCAGACACCAAGACTTCGAAAAAAGAGCATACTCGTGAAGATTTTTTACGTACCCCAACTTCACAACCATCGGTTCCTCCTTCATCTAAACATCATGTTTCCAAGAAGGCTAGTAAGAAACCCAGTTCATCTCCTTCTCCGCCAAGGCGTGTCTCATCTACAGCACCAGCTGGTGGTAATCGCCCTCGGCCGTCTTCCGTGTCGCCGAGGCGCACTGCTGGTGGCCGATCAACCGGCCGATCGCTGGTGGCAGGAGCTGCTCCTGAACAACCTATGGATCAGGATCTTCTGCCTTCGGCTGACTGCCATTCCATGCTGTCGGTCGCAGGCTCTGAGCAGTCGCTGAGTTGACGGCAACCTTGGTCATATTCCTCCATTTTCTGTTCACCCCATGTCCATTATCCACTGGAATATCCGCGGCCTTCGAGCCAATCGGGATGAATTGTCGATTCTTTTCCGATCCTACTCGTCGGTCATCTTCTGTCTGCAGGAAACAAAGCTGCGTCCCCATGACTGCTTTGTTCTCCCCCATTTTCAGTCTGTCCGATTTGATCTCCCCTCTGTTGAAGGCACTCCAGCACATGGAGGACTCATGATTCTTCTCCATGATACTCTCCATTATCACCCAATCCCGTTAAACACTTCCTTCCAAGCTGTCGTTGTCTGTCTTTCCCTTTATGGATATAACTTTTCCCTTTGTACTGTATACATTCCATCGTCCACACCAATGGCACGAGCTGATCTCCTTCATCTTCTTGGTCAGCTTCCACCCCCCCCCCCCCCCCCCTCCTATTTGCTGGTTGGGGACCTCAATGCCCACCACCCGCTTTGGGGATCTCCACATCCTTGTCCGCGTGGCTCACTATTGCTAGACGTCTTCCACCAAGCGGATCTAGTTTGCCTCAACACTGGGGTCCCTACATTTTTGTCTGCCTCCACGACAAATTTCTCTCATTTGGACCTTTCGGTCGGTACTGTTCCGCTAGCTCGGCACTTCGAATGGTTCGCCCTTGATGATACACACTCGAATGACCACTTTCCATGTGTCCTTAGACTGCAGCCTCAACTGCCATATATGCGCCCGCGACGCTGAAAGTTTGCCCAAGCCGATTGGACACTTTTTTTGTCTCTAGCGACATTCGATGACTGTCACTTTCCTAGCGTCAATGATGAGGTCACACATATTACAGACGTTATTCTTACAGCTGCGGAACGTTCAATACCTCGCACCTCCGCATTGCCCCAGCGCCCCCCAGTTCCTTGGTGGAACGAGGCATGCCGTGACGCAATACGTGAGCGTCAACGTGCTCTTCGCGTTTTCCGCCACCATCCTACTTTGGCCAACTGTATCCGCTATAAGCAGTTCCGTGCGCGATGCCGTCTCATCATCCGCGATAGAAAGAAGGCAAGCTGGAAATTCTTTACTAGCTCATTTAACAACTTCACTCCCTCCTCGGAACTTTGGAGTCGGATTCGACAGTTATCTGGCGCGCCTAGTTTCTCCCCGGTCTCTGGGCTCACTGTCGCGCATGATACGTTAGTGGACCCCGTCGCAATTTCTAACTCACTAGGTCAACACTTTGCTGGGATTTCGAGCCCTTCAAATTACCCACTAGCGTTTCTCCCGAAAAAACGTGCAGCGGAAGTGCAACCTCTTGCTTTCTCCTCTCGAAATCGCGAAAGCTATAATACTGTTTTCTCCATGCGGGAACTCCAACATGCACTCTCTTCTTCTCGCTCCTCCGCCCCAGGACCGGATGGTATCCACATCCAAATGTTGCTGCATTTATCAACCCATAGTCTGTGTTACCTCCTTCGCCTTTATAATCGAATTTGGACCGACAGTACTTTTCCCAGACGATGGCAGGAAGCTATCGTCGTTCCTGTTCCGAAACCTGGAAAGGACAAACATCTCCCCTCTAGCTATCGCCCCATTTCTCTCACGAGTAGTGTATGTAAGATTTTGGAGCGTATGGTGAATTGCCGTTTAGCTTGGTGGCTGGAGTCCCGCAGTCTTTTAACACCTGCCCAATGCGGTTTCCGAAAGCATCGTTCTGCAGTTGACCATCTTGTTGCTCTCTCCACTTATATCATGAACAATTTTCTTCGGAAACGCCAAACAGTAGCAATATTTTTTTGATCTGGAGAGAGCATACGATACCTGTTGGCTGACAGGCATCCTCCGCACACTGTTCTCTTGGGGCTTTCGAGGTCGGCTGCCCCTTTTTCTTCACGAATTTATGGCAGAGCGCACATTTAGAGTGCAGGTGAACACTACTCTCTCCCGTACTTTCTCCCAAGAAAATGGGGTACCCCAGGGCTCCGTGCTAAGTGTTGTACTGTTTGCCATTGCCATAAATCCAATTATGGATTGTCTCCTTCCTGATGTCTCGGGCTCACTCTTTGTGGACGATTTTGCGATCTACTACAGCTCTCAACGGACCAGCCTTCTTGAACGACATCTTCAAGGATGTCTCGATCGCCTCCACTCTTGGAGCATCGAAACCGGATTCTGTTTTTCTCCCAGTAAGACCGTTTGTGTTAATTTTTGGCGACGTAAGGAGTTTCTTCCACCCTCCTTACATCTAGGACCTGTCAACCTTCCGTTTTCGGACATTGCTAAATTCTTGGATCTTATGTTTGACAGAAAACTGTGCTGGTCCTCCCATGTTTCCTATCTTTCGGCTCGCTGTCTGCGATCCCTCAACACCCTCCGTGTCCTGAATGGTACCTCCTGGGGAGCGGACCGAGTGGTCCTTCTCCGCCTCTATCGTGCCTAAGTGCGCTCGAAATTGGACTATGGAAGCATAGTCTACTCCTCTGCTCGGCCGTCTATTCTTCGGCGTCTCGACTCTAGCCACCACCATGGATTACGTTTAGTGTCTGGAGCTTTTTACACCAGCCCTGTGAAAACCTTTATGCTGAGACTGCTGAACCTCCGCTGTCCAATCGGCGAGCAGTCCTTCTGAGTCTTTATGCTAGCCATCTGTCTTCCATGCCTGCTAATCCAGCCCATGACCTTTTTTTTGACGCCTCCTTGGATGTAGGGTATGCAGGCCGCCCTTCCTCCCTACTACCACCGGGAGTCCGCTTCCGTCAACTGCTCCATTCTCTTTCCTTCCGCTTTCCTAAAACCATCTTGACAACTTGGAGTACAGCACCGCCTTGGCTCCATCCCCGGATCTGCCTGCTCCGTGACCTTTGTCAATTTCCCAAGGATGGTACCCCTTCACTTGTTTATCGTCGGGCATTTGCTGCTCTATGTGCACAAATGAAGGAAGCCACATTTATTTACACTGATGGTTCGAAAACATCGTTAGGTGTAGGGAGTGCCTATATTGTTGGCGACACCCCAAATCGATTTCGGCTTCCCGACCAGTGTTCGGTGTGTACTGCGGAGCTTTACGCTGTTCTCCAGGCTGTCCACTACATCCGCCGCCATCAGCGGATACAGTATGTTATCTGTTCAGATTCTCTCAGCTCTCTACCTGGTCTCCAAGCTCTCTACCCTGTCCACCCTCTGGTCCACCGGATTCAGGACTGCAAAGCGCTTGCTCCACCTGGGGGGTGTCTCGGTGGCGTTCCTCTGGCTCCCAGGACACGTTGGTATCTGTGGAAATGAGGCGGCCGATATAGCGGCCAGCTATTCGATCGATTCCCTTCGCCGATCTACGGGCGTTTTATGTCGTCGTGTTGTTCTTTTATGGTACGCACATTGGTCGACACTTCCCCATAATAAATTGCGGGATGTGAAAGCTCTTCCCTGTGCTTGGACCTCTTCCTCCCAAACGCGTCATCGGGAGGAGGTAATTTTAACTAGACTTCGGATAGGGCACTGTCTTTTTAGCCATTGACATCTTTTAAGTGGTGATCCTCCCCCACTCTGTCCCCACTGCTCTCAGCTGTGGACGGTAAGACACCTTTTAATTGAGTGCCCCTATTTTACTCCGTTACGCGCCCGTCTACAGCTGTCGCCTGATATATCATCCATTTTAGCAGATGACACGTGCTCGGCCGATCGCGTTCTCGAGTTTCTTAGTGCCAGTGATATGATGTCAGTCATTTGAAGCTTTTTTTGGGGACAACCAACCCCTTTCTGTAGTGGATTTTTAAGCTTTCCTTCTGCTTTTAGTTTCTCCAATTTTTTGAGTTTCATTCCCATTGCTGCTGGTTTCCATTTTCGTTTTTTACTGGCGGTGCTTTAAGTGCTGGAAGTTCAGCCATATGTCTTCCCACTGTACTTCCAGTGTCACCTGTGACAATTGTGGTCATCCTTCACATCCCAATACTCCCTGTGCCCTGCCCCCCATCCATGCCAACTGCGGAGAGCACATTTCGCCATGCTCACCAGACTGCAGAATTCTCCAGAAAGAAAGAAGAATAATGAAATACAAGACCCTGGACCGACTGACCTACACTGAGGTTAAGAGAAAATATGAGAGGCTACATCCTGTGCACATGATGTCAACCTACACTGCCGCTATGACAACGGTTCTACCATCTTCCGTTCTGCCACATACAGTTGGCTCTCAGAGCAGTCAGACTCCACCTGCCCTCTTGATGGTGGGGGGCACTTCCCTCCCTGTTGCTCCCTCCCCCCCCCCCCCACCCCCCACCAACCCAACCATCGGGGACGTCAGTCTCCACTTGTCAGAGGTAGAAGTATAAGTGTTCTTCAGCTCCTCTTGCCAGGAAGGCATCCCTTGAGTCACTCCCTTCCCAGGTTCCTACCAGTGGCAAAGCTGTCACCCGCCAATGGCTGAGGCAACCATAGGTATCATACAATGGAGGCCTTCACGACCGGATGCTTCAGCTGCTGAGAATTTTTCCGGGTTGTATGGCCATGGTCCATGGAACTCTTCAATCCCTGATGTTTCATCCAAGGCTGCGTTGGACGTCTTTGGAGGTGCTCCTGGTTGTGCTGAGTCTTGCCGATTGACAAGTCAGACGTCGAAGAGCGGCCTAATTACCGTGGAAAGTGGGCGTGGCCTGGATTTCACGTGATAGCAGAGATAAACCTTGTCAAAGACAAAAATTTTAACTGTAGATTACAGTACACCAAAGAAGAAACTTCCCATCGGTTCTGTAGTGCCACAGTCCTTATATCACTGAGTTTCATGGCTTCTTCTTTTCTGTTAAAATTATCCCCATGTTTATATATTTCGATGGCGTCTCTATATGGTCGTGGATAATAGTTCACCATAGTACATAAAACTTTAGTTTCTGAAAATCGTGGAAGACCATTTTTCAAGTGTAGACATATTCCTGTTTAACATGTTGAACAACTCTACATGTATTAATGTAGATATAAAGTGAAAGTAATTTTACACGTTACACAGAAGAAATCCAAAAGTATGTACAACTTCTCCATAATAAATATGCAACATACAGTAAATTGCAACACTAAAACAAAGGCCGCGCGGGATTAGCTGAGCGGTCTAGGGCACTGCAGCCATGGACTGTACGGCTGGTCCCGGTGGAGGTTCGAGTCCTCCGTCAGGCATGGGTGTGTGTGTTTGTCCTTGGGATAATTTAGGTTAAGTAGTGTGTAAGCTTAGGGACTGATGACCTTAGCAGTTAAGTCCCACAAGATTTCACACACATTTTTTTGAACTAAAACAAAGACAGAGATCAAAGTTGATTACTGTCAACTTTACAACTAAAGCCAGTCAAAATTTGAAAATAGTGCATAGATGACAAACAGTAACAACATATTTGATTAGATGTAGTTAACTGTTGTAAATATGTAGGGTTGAAATAAGACATAGGTATAATGAAGTGGCAGCCACTCTCAAAACAAATTAGAAGGAGGGGGGGAGACTGATGTACACTATTTTTATTTGCATGACTGATATGAATGTGATAAAACTAACATAAAATCACCTGCTTCAGAAAAAGAAGGTAACAGGAGAAAGGGGAGGGGGAGGAAGGAAGAAGAAGCTAAATAATAATTAATATGATGTAGACAGTCTTCGAACTCCTGATTTAGAGACCTTAGACTGTTGCTTTATAGACTAAGTTTCAGATACAGTGCTAAGAAACAAGCTTGGGGTAGTACCCATTTTTTCTCTGATTTGTGTATTATTGTATTGTACTTAGTTCTTAAACATAACTTATTCTGTGCCATCAAAAGAACTTCGCGTAATAGCGACCAACCGACTCAGGCAGTGCAGTTTTTAAAACACTGATCTTGTACTTGGGAGGATGTAATGTGCTCTGTCAGGTCATACTCGTTTTTCTAAATCATTTTGGGCAAACTCTGGGACGGTTCCCTTGGCAAGGCTATGGCTTACCACCTGTCCTATACTCACAGAATGTAATTTATGTGTGTGTGTGTGTGTGTGTGTGTGTGTGTGTGCAAGTGCACGTTACCTACTTTCATTATGTTGTGATGACAAACCCTACATCATTGTGAAATAACCCTGGATGCATAAATAAATAAATAATTATTAAAATAATTTTTGTAACATTTGCTTACATGTTGCAGGTACTACACTTGCCCACATTACACATCGTTGGTCTACTATATTGAAATATTTGTGGCTGTTGTGCTGGGACTGAATACTCTCTATCATGCTGTAAGCTACATATGGAACACAGCTTGTGCTGAATCTGTGACTGTAACTCCAGAGCAGAAAAAACTTCTAGGAGTAAAACATTTAGGTGAATTTATTGAATGTATTTCTAACATGTTTCCATGGATGTCTGCAATAAGTAACTACAGTGTATTGTTATAAGACAGTCATCAGGTTTATTATTACAGTTGTCATCTTCAAATCCTAAGAGTATGTGTTTACCCAACACCCATTCTGTGCTTATGTATTTGTTTTCACTTTACATGTAGCTATTTTACTCTGAGAGAGTCTTAATTATTTGTCTGTCACTGGTAGTACCTAGTCTCTCTCCTAACATTTTGAATGTCAAAAACCTGTTTGTCTTCTTTGTTGTTACTAAATCTTTCATTGTCTTTTCTCCATACTCACACCTAGAGACCTACTTTGGATTTCCTGTATAGGCCACGTAAATTACTTTACAACCTGACGTGAAATGGAAGGTAGTAGCTACAGTTTTGAGCAAAGTAGCATTATTTAGAGCTCATACTTTCTAAAGTCATTGTGCTAGCTGATTCATAGCCCATGCATTGTATTTCATGTTACATGTACAGATGTATTAAAACCGTTAAAAGTATGCTGGACTTCCTCATGGTGCGTATTTGTCAAACTAAGAATTAAAATCTCTGTTAGTAAGTTAACAACAGCTCACATAAAATATTTTAAACATGAACGTTTATACATTTTACACTAAGTTGAAGTTCTAGTGGCTAAATTATTGACAATGAAAAAACAAATAGGCTGAAACCAATTTGTGGAAGGAGGGGGGGATGACCCTCAAGGGATTTTCCAGAACGGGCGAATACTTCTAAGGCTTATACAAGTACTACATCATTCTATCGAATCTATAATACTGATGGCTAATGGTGATCTAATTCCAGTTAGGACTAACCCAGCTGATGAAGATTATAATACTAGTAAATGTAAAAATAATGGTATCTAGAAGCTAAAGTATTACAAAAGTAATTTACAATTCTGTAATACCTATAAAGCAGGTAAATTCTTGAGGAAAAGCGGTGTCATAACTCCAAGTAAAATACTCTACTGGCCGTTAAAATTGCTACACCAAGAAGAAATGCAGAGGATAAACGGGTATTCATTGGACAAATATATTATACTAGAACTGACATGTGATTACATTTTCACGCAATTTGGGTGCATAGATCTGAGAACTCAGTACCAAGAACAACCACCTCTGGCCGTAATAATGTCCTTGATATGCCTGGGCATTGAGTCAAACAGAGCTTGGATGGCGTGTACAGGTACAGATGCCCATGCAGCTTCAATACGATACCACAGTTCATCAAGAGTAGTGACTGGCGTATTGTGACGAGCCAGTTGCTCGGCTGCCATTGACCAGACGTTTTCAGTTAGTGAGAGATCTGGAGAATGTGCCGGCCAGGGCAGCAGTCGAACATTTTCTGTATCCAGAAAGGCCCATACAGGACCTGCAACATGCGGTCATGTATTATCCTGCTGAAATGTAGGGTTTCGCAGGGATCGAAAGAAGGGTAGAGCCACGGGTCGTAACACATCAGAAATGTAACGTCCACTGTTCAGAGAACCGTCAATGCGAACAAGAGGTGACCGAGACATGTAACCAATGGCACCCCATACCATCACGCAGGGTGATACGCCAGTATGGCGATGACGAATACACGCTTCCAATATGCGTTCACCGCAGTGTTGCCAAACACGGATGCGACCATCATGATGCTGTAAACAGAACCTGGATTCATCAGAAAAAAATGACGTTTTGCCATTCGTGCACCCAGGTTGGTCGTTGAGTACACCATCACAGGCACTCCTGTCAGTGATGCAGCGTCAAGGGTAACCGCAGCCATGGTCTCAGAGCTGATAGTCCATGCTGCTGCAAACGTCGTGGAACTGTTCGTGCAGATGGTTGTTGTCTTGCAAACATCCCCATCTGTTGACTCAGGGATCGAGACATGGCTACACGATCCGTTACAGCCATGTGGATAAGATGCCCGTCATCTCGACTGCTAGTGGTACGAGGCCATTGGGATCCAGCACGGCGTTCCGTATTACCCTCCTCAACCCACCGATTCCATATTCTGCTAACAGTCATTGGATCTCGACCGATGCGAGCAGCAATTTCGCGATACGATAAACCGCAATCACGATAGGCCACAATCCGACCTTCATCAAGGTCGGAAACGTTATGGTACGCATTTCTCCTCCTTACACGAGGCATCATAACAACGTTTCACCAGGCAACGCTGGTCAACTGCTGTTTGTGTATGAGAAATCGGTTGGACACTTTCCTCATGTCAGCACGTTGTAGGTGTCGCCACCGGCGCCAACCTTGTGTGAATACCATGAAAAGCTAATGATTTGCTTATCACAGCATCTTCTTCCTGTTGGTTAATGGCCAGTAGTGTAATATAGCTAAGTTTATATAGCTTACAGAAGTTACAGTATTATGTATGGAAAACATAGTTCCTTAAAGTCTATGAACCAGATCAATAACTGAGGAATAGTGCATGTTATAATTCCAGATAAATGGATTGGGTTCCTTCACCTGTAACTATAATTCCAGCGTCCTCAAGTATTTATTAATTTTCAGATCTTCAAGAACTGTGAAGTGTGTAATACTTTGATGTCACTAGATCTGGACTTCTATTATTAACCTTACTTTTATCTGGAATTATAACATCCACTATTCCTCAGTTATTCATTTGGTGAATTACTTATGTAATATTTTAGCTTCTGGGTGCCTTTACTTTCCATATTATAATCTTAATCGACTGGATCAGTCCTAACTGGAATTAGATCACTGGTGATCATCAATATTATATATTTTATAGAACTGTGTAGTACTTGTATATATTTTGGAAGTATTGGTCCATTTGGACCCCTGAGAGTCATTTCTTCCCAATCCCCACTCGTTCCATCAGTTGGTTTCAGTCTAGTTGTCTTTTCATTGTCAATAATTTGGTCAATTGGAAGTTCATCTTAGTGTATTATTTATGAATGTTCATGAAGATTTAAGATATTTTGTTCATTCTGTTATTAATATTCTAATGGCTAGTTCAGTTTTTAGTATGACTAGTATGCACAGTGAGGAAGTCCAGCATATTTTTATTGGTTTTAACATGGTAGTGAATGTTACATTTGTACATCTTACATGATACATGATGTACAGGCTATGAATGACCTAGTGCTGTAAGACTTACAAAGTATGAGCTCTAAATGAGGCTACTTTCCTCAAAACTGTAGCTTCTGCTTCCATTTCACATCAAGTTGTACAGTACTTTACGTTGCCCATACAGGCAATCAAAAGTAGGTCTCTTGTCTTTCACGTACCACTTGTAGGTTCCAACTTTTGTACTGTTAATGTTGCTGAGATGACTGTACTGGCATGGTGTATAATCCAACTTTGGTTTTCCACTGTTACAGAATACTTTATAGAAGACAAAGTGAAATTGCACCTTGTGTGTGTGTGTGTGTGTGTGTGTGTGTGTGTGTGTGTGTAAAAAAATCTGTTACTGGTTCTAATGTACCACATGACATATTTGTTACTACATCACTGTTATTTTATAGATTGACTGGCCACCCCATTAAAAGGCCCGACATCTTTTGTAATTTTGACTTTGTACTGTAACTTCTAATATTATGTATGGCATGATATACAATGTGTGAGTTTTGATCCTCTACTTTTAATAAGATAGTATATGTGAGAATAACTAATATAATATGCCAGTGACAATTGTGCCCATACCTTATTTAATGTTGTTGATCATCCACAGATAGGATTCTAAACATCTTTGGTCATACTGTAACAGCTGTGCCTGTACTATGATATGGCATCTTTTTGTTTGTGTCTGTTAATGGACGTAATCGCACACACTGTTGTACCATTTTTGTGCCACTTGTGCACAGAAATACTATGTATACCAGTCCAAAGGTACCAACCATGTATTAGAATATGAATAGAAGCATGAAGCTTAAAATACGTAACTAGCTTGGGTTATAAAGTAATTGTATATGCGAGAGTTTATAGACAATTGACGTAGAAACCACTGTCGCCATTTTTGAAGGTATGACGCGTGGTTGAAAATGATGGATGGCTAAAATTAGCCAATTGCACGGATAATTAACAGGTCACAGTCTATTTGGACCATGTTTTCATTCTCAAAATTCATTGTAGACTTAAGTAAGCCTCCATAAGGACAAGGGTGTAGCTTAGAGAAAATCTATCTTGTTCTGGAGATCTACATATATGTGGGAAAGGCAAAATAATGTGAACAGTGGTAGTAATGGGAAGGTTGTGTTTGATGGTCGACAACACAGGTAAGGCACATGTCGCACTGGACTGTGCATGTTCAGTACAGACTAGGCGTCAGTTCAGGTTGTTTACGAGTAGTTCACACTTCGTATTTGTATTCAGAGGTCGAGGTCAAAGTGCAATGAAAGACCTAACGGAGTTCCAAAGAGGGCAGATACTGGGGGCTCAATAGCTGGAGCATCAATAACTAAGACAGCCAACTTACTGAATGTTTCAAGAGCAACTGTTTCAACAGTCATGACAGCCTACAAAAAACATGGAAAGACATCGTGTAAATATAATAGTGGGCACAAATCGAAACTGAATGACAGAGATCATCATATGCTAACATGAATTGTGTCAAAACAACACCAAACTACAGCTGCTAAAGTGACTGCAGAGAACAATAGCCATCTTCGAGACCCCGTATCTATCAACACTGTCCGTCGAAAACTGCATAAAGTGAATATTCATGGACAAGCTGCTATACGGAAACCATTAATGACGACAGCAAACACAAAGAAGCATAAAACGTGGTGGTGGATGGTTGATCAGTGGGAACACGTCATATGGTCCGATGAATCAACATTTTCGTCATTTTCAACATCGGGCCAGGTTTACATCTAGAGAACACCAAAGAAGCCTACAATCCTGATTGCTTGTTTCAAACAGTTAAGCATGGAGATGGTAGTGTGATGGTGTGGGCAGCCATATCATGCTTTTCTGCAGGTCCCATCATTACTTTCAAATGTCGTGTTAAAGCCAACAATTATGTGAACGTTTTAGGTGATCAGAAGCATCCCAAGATTTAGATGTTGTTCCCAAACAATGAGGTCATATTCCATGATGATAATGCACCCACTCACACAGCCAGGACAGTACAATCATGGTATGAGAAGCATGCAACTAAGCTGCAGCGTCTTCCCTGGCCAGTACAGTTTCCAGACTTGAACATTATTGAACCCTTGTGGGTGGTATTCGAGTGCAGACTCTGGAGCAGATTTCTACCTCCCTCATTGGTGCAAGAGTTAGAAGAGGTTCTGATCAAAGAGTGGCATAACATTCCACTGGAGACTATACAATTATTATGTACCAGTATTAAAAGAAGCATCGCAGCTGTAATATGGGCAATAATAAACCAGTCCCAAGTAAGCACAGGTGGTCACATTATTTTGCCTATCCCCTGTACATCTTTACTGTGCAAATCACCTTACAGTGTATGGCACAGGGTAGCATGAATATTACTGTCACTCCCAGGTGCCCCCCCCCCCTCCCACCTCCCGTCCTTTCATGTTCTGCATGAATGGTTCGTTGGAAAGCCTCCATATGAACTTGAATTTCATGGTTTTTCTTTTGTGAGATAGGCAGAGTGGACTGAGATTCCGGAGGATTCATCCAATTGCATAAGCCTTTCCTGCAGTTAGTTTTATGTGGTCATTTCACTTTTGTTTCATATGCATGCAGCTAGATATTTTATAGATGCGAGTCTTCTGCGACTGTTTTGCAGTTATTGGATCATACAGTAATGGGTCTTTCTGCCAATTAATGCACAGTACATTACATTTGTGTATGTTGGAGTATACTGCCAATCCTTGCATCAAACATCCATCCTCTGCAGGTCTTCCTGCATTTTGGTACAATTTTCAAGCATTGTGATTTTTGTGTGTCCACAGCATCATCCACAAAAAGCCTCGTGGAACATCTGGCATTATCTGCTAGATCATTTACAAATACTGTGAAAAATAAATGGCTAACAACACTCGCTGTGGCACAATGAAGTTACATTTATATCTGAAGATTTCTCTCCATTGAGAATGAGATTCTGTATTCTGTTTGTCAGGAACTTTTCAGCCCAATCACACAGCTAGGCTGATTTTGTTCATTAGGTGGCAGTGCTTAACTGTATTGAAAGCCTTCCAAAGGTCAGAGTCTGTAGCATTCTGGGTCTTTTTTATGAACAGAGTGAGCTGTGTTTCACACCATTGTTACTTCCAGAGCCCATGTTGATTCCTACAGAGCAGATTTTCGATGGCCAGGAAGGTCATAATACGCAAGCATAAAACATATTCCAAAACTCTACAACAGACTGTCATCAGAGATACAGGCACCTAAGCTTTGTGCGTTTATTGGACAACCCTTCTTGAAAATGGGAATGAACTGCTTTTTCTTACAATCACTAAGAATGCTTCACTCTTCCAGCAACCTAAGGTACACATCTGCTAGAAGAGAAGCAAGTTCTTGTGCATACTCCATGTAGTTTCATGTAGGTATCCCATCAGGCCTAGTAGCCTTTCCTCTGGTTAGTGATTTCAGTTTCTTTTCTACCCCATGGTCACTTATTTTGATATCTATCATTTTGTTGTTCATTTCGTGGTTTAGAGGAGGAACTACAGTGCAATATTTGTCAGTGGAACAGTTTTGAAAAAAAAGGTGTTCTGTATCTCAGCCTTCTCTGTCATCCACAGTTTGTATGCCATTATGGTCACTTGAGTATCTGAATAGATAGTTTCAATCTATTTACTGATTTATATGATTTTCCGTTTTTCGTCATCTTAATGAAAGCCATAATGTTACTTGCTGTGCGTTTCTAAATTACTGTTCTCAAACAACGCAGATAAATTGTGACTGACATGGAGAACATTCAGGTGCAGTTACCCTTCCTTGAATGATTCTCAAAGTCCCTGGATTAAAACACAAATGATTGGATTCACCTACAACAGTCTACTTTATTTCAAGAACAGCATCTACTTCATGTGGCAAACCTGTACGAACTGTTCAGGAAGAAATAGTTTGACTCCAATAATGTTCTACGTATATGAGACGTCAAGTTCATTCCACAGGCCACATAGTACTGTTACACACTGTTGGGACAATAGGTATTTGTTATTACAACACTCATTTCTTTCTTCCTCTCACTGTTCTTTGGACCTATACCTAACCTGTTATTGTCTTATTCTTTACTAGCTTTACAAAATCATTTCATTGTATTAAATGATCTAGTTAAGTACATTTCATTACATGTCACTGCATACATATAGGTTTCTCAATATTCTAGCTCATATTTTGGGTTACATACTATAATTTCACAGAATGAGATTTTCACTCTGCAGCGGAGTGTGCACTGATATGGAACTTCCTGGCAGATTAAAACTGTGTGCTGGGCCAAGACTCGAACTCAGGACCTTTGCCTTTCGCGGGCAAGTGCTCTACCAACTGAGCTATCCAAGCACGACTCACACCCCGTCCTCACAGCTTTACTTCTGCCAGTACCTCGTCTCCTACCTTCCAAATTTTACAGAAGCTCTCCTGCGAACCTGGAGAACTAGCACTCCTGAAAGATAGGATATTGCGGAGACATGGCTTAGCCACAGCCTGGGCGAAAGGCAAAGGTCACGATTTCGAGTCTTGGCCTGCCACACAGTTTTAATCTGCCAGGAAGTTTTATAATTTCACAAATTACATTACAAAATATTCAACTGAAATTTTCTGTCGTCTGTGTGCATACAGTGTTGAGAAAGTGATTTTTTTTTATGTTGAAGGAACAGTTAGTAATTGGTTTACATCATATTTTAGCAGTAGGAAACAGAACAGCACATTAGGAAGTATATCAGGTCCTTAAGAAACCGTCTTGTAACTGAAAAATGAAACATTACCAATGAGTCACAGGATTCACGGATTTTTGGATCCAGCCTCATTCTTACTCTGCATTCCAGTCTCATTCTTACTCTGCAAAAATGAATTCCCATGTTACAATGAAGTCTGCCAACAGAAGAAATAGGAAATGAAAATTTTAGCAAAAGCTTATGTTTTCTACAAATGGATTACTGCTTGACTAAGAGAAAACACTGTATGCACAATTATGTAGAAATCACAATGCATCTTCGTAAATAATAGTAGTGTGTGATCGGGCTTTGCAGAAAACAAGTGTGTTTGTATGCAGGTAATACAGTAAAACTTCATTTATATGTTTTTCAACAGACTACAGGAAAAAAAGTATAAGTGTGAAAAACGTATATATGAAATATAGCACCGTACTATCAAATTAATTGGTAAACACAAATGTTATATAGGCTTACTAGGTTCCATACTTAGCAGATATATAAAGAAAAATGTAAACCTCTACACACAAGTAAACTTCATTCCATAAAAAGTCCATAATTTTTGCTTGTTTGTTTCTTTGATGTGGCAATAGCTTACACTGTACCCTCAAAACAGGATGACTCTTGTCATTATTTCATCACAAACATTGTGGCGTGTCGCAAATTGTTCAGTTATTTCTAACACATTTACTGCATCGTTAAACGTCATGGAGGAATGCTGAGGCTCCTCTGTATCATTCTCGTCGTCAGTTTCTTCCTTGTTAGTCCCACAATGCACATTGAACTATCTGAGCGATAGTCATGGGTTCTGTAGTGATGAGGTTTTCATAAACGTTCACGTAATCTTCAAATGATGCCTGCTCTTAAAGTCGATTCCATTCTTCATCATTAGGTGAAATATCTTCAGTATGATCATTTCCACCATGATCGTGGACTTCATTTCCAAACCCAGCTTTTCACGCAGTGGTTAGACACTGGACTCGCATTCGGGAGGACGATGGTTCAATCCCGCGTCCGGCCATCCTGATTTAGGTTTTCCGTGATTTCCCTAAATCACTCCAGGCAAATGCCGGGATGGTCCTTCCCTAATCCGATGAGACCGATGACCTCGCTGTCTGGTCTCCTTCCCCAAACCAACCCACCAACCGACCAGCTTTTCAGAAACAGTTCCGAATGGTATCGTCTGAAATTCTGTGCCATGAAGCTGCTATGTAGTGCATTGCCTATCAGAAGAAATTTCTTGGAGTGTTGTTTGGCTCCTGTAGCACAACATGAAATAAATGGCAAGTAAAAATCTTACGTGTAAAATGTTTGTTTTCATTTCTTCCTTTTTTTTCAATGTTTACACACCTGATGGCATGCTGCATGAGCATTTTGCGACAGTGCAACTTGAAATTATGTATTACTCCAAGGTCAAGTGGCTGGAGCTCGCTTGTGCAATTCGCTGGAACGAATTCCATGGTCACATTTCTCAAATAAGAAGTAAGGGAAGGATGTGTGCACACCTGTCTACAAACAATAAAATCTTCCAGCCTGCTGCACCCATTTTCGCATTGACACTTTGAAGCCAGCTTTCGAAAACTTTTGTCGTAATCCACAATTTCTTGTTACTAGTGTATTTTGTGGGAAACGTGACAAAGTTGTTAAAACAAGGGGGCTTGGCAAATTTCCCGGGTGTACGTGGGGGGGGGGGGGGGGGGGGAGCTTCTCACTCTCATCACTATTAGCACATAACAGCACTGTTACAGGTTGTTTACTTTGTTTTCCTCCATGGCAGTTCTTGCCTTTGAATGCCATTGTGTGGTCAGGCGTTACATTGTAAAACAAGGCTATCTCCTTTGCACTGAAAATGTTTTTAGGAGCATATTGGGATGTCAGTTCTTTCAAACGTGTTTCCTTCCAATCTCGCACTGTCTCGGGATCTACACTTTTGCTTTCGCCACATACATTCTGATAGCTGATGCCCATGTCTTACCTTAAATTTGTGCAGCCATCCTGATAAAGCACTGAAATTTTCCATACAGAGTCTAATTGCAAATTCATTTCCTTTTTGACAAAGCATTGGGCCGCTAATTGGAATGCTTTCTGCTCTGTTGCCTGGACCACTGCAACAGTCAATCTTCCACTTCTTCATATTTCCTGCCCTGAATGCATGTCCGCTTACTAGTAGAAATTCTGAACATTCATGCACAATTTTCAATTTCCTTTGCCTTTGCTACTACAGAATTTAAAGTAGACACAGAAATTCCTAATTCCTTGGCAATATCCACTTGCTTTTGATTACTGTTTTGCTCCACAACTCTCAAAATTCATAGCTTTTCAGTGATAGTAATACTTTCCCTTTCCCTTCCACTCATGTTAACAGTTCTCAAAATAATTAGAAATACAGTAATACGTTACTATACCCTGTACAGTGTGTGGTGTGATGTATTTCAGGATTCTCAAGTGACGTGCAACAATTCTTGTCCAGTTGTGCCCTAGTTCGGCAGAAGTCGTGTAATTTCAGGAAAACAAATGAGTGTAACACCTACTACCAACCTTCACTATGGCTATCACCACTGCCATAATAGTAAGCCTCATACGTTATACTGTACTGTCCAATACTGTACAGTCTCTGTATGACATCTGGTTTTTGTGATGACTATTATTGTAGTTTATACTGTCATTGTGGATCTGTCAATCTCTAAAACAATCTCAAGTCTGTCACATGAAAAATTAAGTGTTAGTTGGATTTGGATGCTCGCAACAAAGTGTTTTTTTGGTTGTCAACGGCGGTGCCATGTTTTAGGTGGAGCTTAACACTATCAAATTTACTTTGACATGGCATTGTCATCAAATATTTCGTCGAAGCTACTTCATAATGGCCAATGATGACTTACTACTGTTCTCTGCGGTTCAATTTTACTTATGGCATGGGCAGTGTAGTGTGCTTATGTTGGCAACACCTTCTTCATATAATGTAAATGTTTTGCTATGAAATGTTCATTTTATGAGTATAACTAATTTACTAAGTGGACAAGGGTACATACAAGAATCTGTCAACCATAGAGCAACAACAAATGTAATTATTTACTTTGTGGTGAAATGAATTCCCTGCAATGAATGGTCGTAGCCAACATCAACACACTACGCCACCTATGCCATAAGTAAAATTATACCTGGTCTGCAGTTGTGTGCACAGCAATTGCATTGTCATTGTGTTTGCAAGAAAAGCAGAAGAAAAGGAAACATGCTTGGGTGAAGCTATGGAGTTCACGGCGAGATGCGAAAGACATACAACAAAATTTGCTATGGGAGCTGCAGGTGGACAACGTAAAGTCGCATGAAAATGCCTTTGGGAATGGACGAGAGTACATTTCAGTATGTGCTCGAGAAAGTGGCTCGTCATATTATGAAGCTGAACACTCTCCTCAGAAATGCTACATCCACAAAAGACAGACTTACCATAATAATAAGATTTCTAGCTACTCTAGTTTACAGTACTGGTATAGCACTCTAATGCTACAGTGCACATTGACGAAAATAATACCAGAAACGTTTGAAGCTATTTGTAATGCACTGAAGGAGGAATATGTGAAGTCAAATAAATTTAATATGTACTGCAGTCATGATAGCATCCGCAGTTTTTTTTTTTTTTTTTTTTTTTTTTAGCTCTCACTTTTTATTCCGTTTTTGTATTCGGGATGTCATAAGCTACACAGTGCTTCATCTGCCTCGAATATTTCTATCAATTTAGTTATATATGTGACATACCATGTAAATTTGGGAGTTATATTGATAAACATTGTGTGTTAGACAGCTGCAGTGATGCTAGCGCTCCAAGCAGTTGATTTCTCCATGCAGTAAACATAAGACGAACACTTCCTTTGATCAAATCTAAGGCGAGGTGCTAAATTTGATCAAAGAAAATTTGACCAATGCCTAACTTTCACAAAGTTTCTTATTACACTATCAAATTTTATCATAGTCTAAATGTGGCCTTACCAGTCCACTTCCTGGCAACCCACTCCGAAACACTGCATTATATCTTGTGCACATTGTGGATATTTCGCCGCGACATGGAAAAAAAAAAAAAGTGTTAATGAGAAAAACGTATAAGCGAAAAACATATAAATGAAGTTTTACTGTACTCTGAATTGCAAACCACATACTTTAATACATTTTTATCTATACTCCACAAGCCACCTTAATAGTGTGTGGCAGAGAGTACTTCATGTACCATTGTTCACTTCCCCCCTTTTCCCTCTTACAGTCATGAATGGTTCGCATATGTGTTACCAGTGAAAATGTCAGACAGTAAGCTCCTGCATTCTTGCAAGTGTGAAGCATACGTCTTTGCTTTCGCTCAATGTCCAAAGGCTGCCCCCATGCCCTAATCTAATTAATGTGTACCCTGGTACCTGTTAAAATTTTGTTGTTTATTCTAATTTTGGCCACCTCTTTGATAACAGGATGCCATTATAATGACGTTAGAGCCAAAACACTTCTTTTTTTTTTTTTTTTTTTTTTTTTTTTTTTTTTTTTTTTTTTTTTTTTTTTTTTTTTTTCAAATTGTATTTTATGTCTGTTCCCCAGGCAGTGTTCAGCTGTGGCTGACTTCTCAAGTTCTCTTCGTTTGATTCATCGTGAATGCTCTCCACAACGTTCGGTAACAGTGTGCCATGTGATGTCACTTGGTCCTGCAGTGGGACAGAGCCACTAGAAGCTGCCCAACTTGCATTCTGCACATGCGCCACTCCAGCCTTCTGTGGGAGGTTCCATGTGTCGCCATTACATGTACATAAGCAATAAGCAGAACACAGTGCCAGCCCCAGCAGTTAGTGCTTTCAACTCCTGATGATGATGGTGGAGACAGCTATTGAAAGCTCAACTTCTTTTTCAAAATGACTTGGCTCATAAATCGAGGAGATTTTATTGAAGCATGCTACTGGGAAAGACTCCTTTGAAACATGCCACCATGAAAGAATCCGAGGACATGTAGTAGTAAACAGTTGTTAAGAAAATTCCTGAAAAACAGAAAGCTTTACTCCAGATCAAGGCTTCAGCATGGATTTTTGTGTTTTATGGGTAATTCTCCTACAGACTCGGTTGTTGTGGCATGACATAAGATGTGTTTCACAATTTTATTTCTGTCATCTCTGTCAGCTACGTTCCCAGCTCCTCAGACCCCTATAAACTGTGGAGTACAATGGAGCTCAGCATGTGGCCTGACTCTGTTTCTGATGTATATAAATGATCTTCCAATAACATTAGAGGCTCTTTTTTTCACAGCTGTGCCATTTACAGTCCGAACCCAACCAAACAACCACTTGTAAAAATTGCAACAAATGTGTAGTTTTTGGGTTTGCATCAATTGGTGGCACTGAAACATACCATTCTTCATATTACATACAAGGTATCCGTTATATTCATTTCGATATACTTTTTGTATCCATTTGTACATAGGAGCAGTGTTAAATTGAGGTTACATACATATTCCTCATTGTAAGTTACTTTGGCTGTCTCACACTCTGATGATGATGATGAAAACTCATATAACTGTATAAGGTGCTTCAATAGATTGGAAATTTTGAGTGAACATTGGAAAAGAAGGCTAATACAATTGCTGATCTCTACCTGATATTTTTAGCCCACAGTGTCAGCCAAATCTGTGTCGATCCACATGATGTCTCAAAAGTCTTACATCTGATTCACAGAAAACAGTTTTGGTCTTAGCTCACAGAGAATCATATAGTGTAATTTCGACAAATTCAAATAACCTGTTATTACCAAAAGTAGACAAATGTAGTACACTAAATAAAATATTAGTCTTCCATCTGTGTTTTTACTAAGATTGAATCAATAAAAAAAATCCTATTCTAGCTGCTCACTTCAGTTTATTTGTATTTAAGAGTGTCTTACTGTGTTGACATGAAGACCAGGGTCATGATCTATTCAGCCTATGTTCATGCCCTCTTGTCTTAAGACCTGCACCAGTGCATCTAAATTTGAAAAGAATTATTAATTCAACTAAATTGAGCAGTAATAATAGTGTATGAAGGGCTTCAAAAAATATAGCTGGGGTTTTTTCAAAGATTTGGAACTCTTAAAATTGCTTTCTAATGATTAAAAAAAATCATTGTAATTCAAATTGTGATTCATGCAGTTGCAATAGGAGATGGGCCAAAACTCTAGGTAGACTTCATCTCCTTGTCTAAGGTTCGATAAGGTGTTTTGGTGCAGTGGTTTCCAACAAAGTCCCATTTTAGACATTCAACAAGAAATTGAGAATCTCTGTAAACATTGTCACTTGAAGCTGTGTGCCAGACTGGGACTGAAAGTGCGCAGTACTGTTACCTCTTAGGCTAACCTGGCATGGTTCTCAACCCATCATCACAGGAGTATGCAAGTGAGCTTTTGTGAAGTTTGCAAAGCAGGAGAGGAGTACTGGAGGAATTGAATCTGTGAGAGTTCGTCTTAAGTTTTTAACTTTGTCACCTTTTTCAAACTTTTTTGCTCTGTTAGGGAGAAAGTAAGTTATTTACTTTTGTTTAAAAGTGTCTGCATCAGTGTTCGTTCATGTAACTTCTTGGAATGCTCAAATGATGAAAGTAGACAAAATCTAACATGAGGGGCTCCTGAAAGTTGATATAGATCATTCCTTTTTGATTTTTGAGTTTTTTTGTATTTAGTATGACTTTAATCAGCGTCAAATATTTTTCTGTTACAAATGGTTCTGTATTTTGTTCTAGATTCCAAGTTTACTGTAGTAAAAAAAGTGCTGCCATAATACTCGGTTGAGTTTATTTTCAAAACTTTTCAAAATTTGAAAATTGTTTCTGCATTGGCAAATTAGTGGAAGTGAACTATTTTGCAGTATATGATCTTGCTGTATAAATTTTGAGACAAGGTTATCAGCCAATTTTTAGCCACCTACTTTCATCAAAACATAAGCATAACTTTGAAATTAAATGTGAACCACATCAGTTACATTTATAAGTTTCAGATCACATACAGCCTTCATGTTTGGTATGTGTGTGAACAATACAGTTAGTTACACCACAACTGAGTTGATTTGGGCAATGAAATCACTGATTTTCAATTACTCAATGGATTCGTTAAAAATTTTTTATAAAGACGTTCCCTGGTAGTGTTTTTGAACATTTTTTTCACTTTCATACAAAGAATATGAGATACAATATAGACTCCATTAACCAGACTAATTGCTGGTATAAGTAATTTACATAATCAAATCCAGATAATTGAATGTATGAAGAAAAGCAATTTTTGTATTGTTAACTGTAAGAAGATAACTTATGCTGCTCATGCATGGTTATCTTTTGGCTGAAAACTCAACGTTTATGGCAGTATTTTTGTTGTGTCTGTCTGTAACTTAAAATCTCTTCTTCTATGACGAGTAGCAGTCTTTCCTTTTCATAATATTACCGTCATTTCATCCTGGATTTCCACTGTTTGATTTTGGAGTGTTTAGATCAAGAAGCATTCGAATTTCTGGTCAATATTTACCTTTACGAGGTGTGGCTAGAAAAAAACCGAACTAGTACTGGTGAAACAATAAAACGAATGCAATAAGGCTGAAAGTCGCGTGGCCTGTCACGTGACTCTCGCTCCACCTACTGCTCGAGTTTCATCTGCCTCCTGCACTCAGTCTGCCCGTGGCGTCTGTTTTAAGTAGTTGACGTTTTGTCTGTGCGTCGGAAAATGTTGAGTGTACAGAAAGAACTGCGTGTTAACGTCAAATTTTGTTTCAAACTAGGAAAATCTGCAAGTGAAACGTTTGTAATGTTACAACAAGTGTACGGCGATGATTGTTTATCGCGAACACAAGTGTTTGAGTGGTTTAAACGATTTAAAGATGGCCGCGAAGACACCAGTGATGACACTCGCACTGGCAGACCATTGTCAGCAAAAACTGATGCAAACATTGAAAAAATCGGTAAACTTGTTCGACAAGATCGCCGTTTAACAATCAGAGCAGTGTCTGAGTTAACAGGAGTTTCCAGGATGTCAGAACAAATCATTCTTCGGCGTTCCTTCTGTTCAATTGTGAGACACTTTGGAACCATTTTTGAACACACTTTGTTCATGTTGAAACTTTCATGAAGAATCTGCCTAACACTTTCCTTGTCAACTCCTGTTAACTCAGACACTGCTCTGATTGTTAAACGGCGATCTTGTCGAACAAGTTTACCGATTTTTTCAATGTTTGCATCAGTTTTTGCTGACAATGGTCTGCCAGTGCGAGTGTCATCACTGGTGTCTTCGCGGCCATCTTTAAATCGTTTAAACCACTCAAACACTTGTGTTCGCGATAAACAATCATCGCCGTACACTTGTTGTAACATTACAAACGTTTCACTTGCAGATTTTCCTAGTTTGAAACAAAATTTGATGTTAACACGCTGTTCTTTCTGTACACTCAACATTTTCTGACGCACAGACAAAACGTCAACTACTTAAAACAGACGCCACGGGCAGACTGAGTGCAGGAGGCAGATGAAACTCGAGCAGTAGGCGGAGCAAGAGTCACGTGACAGGCCACGCGACTTTCAGCCTTATTGCATTCGTTTTATTGTTTCACCAGTACTAGTCCGGTTTTTTTTTTCTAGCCACACCTCGTATTTTGATGGTTGGCTTGTTTGCTGGGAAGAATTTGAAGGAATTTAGTTGAAGCTTGACATTCCACATCACAAGTATTTCAGGCATACAACAAGGTAGCTTCCTTTAGGACCTTAAGCCAACAGATTTTTGAAACATTGGGATGGTATTCAGTATTACTTTCTTAAACATATACATGCAAAATAAATAAATAAATTCTGCTTCCTTTCAGTCCAAATTCTACAAGGCTATTCTCTCTCTCTCTCTCTCTCTCTCTCTCTCTCTCTCTCTCTCTCATTTTCTTTTATGTAGAACCTTCTGTGGCAGCAGAACTTCATTTTACGATTTCATCTGCAGAACTATTCAGTAAGATCACACAACATTTTGAAGGTCAAACATGTTTGATTCACAAGTTGCATACAGAAATAGAAAACATACTTGAAACCTTTTTGGCTCATGTTTTGAAGGTTTCTTCTGTGAGAAAAATTGAGGGTATTTCTGAAGTTCTCCATAATAAACTCTTTACTTTGGATAATTTGCTTCCTCTTGAACAACTTCAGTAGCTGTTAGCACACAAGTTGCCGAAGAGCTTAGTAAACTGCAAGAACATGACAAGTGGTGATTTCGAAAGAAAACATTACATCACATCTTGCTAACATGTGATACTCCTGTCTTGGACCACCACTATCAGCCTCCTTTACAACTTCCTACAAACCTCCCCTACATCCCCTCATGCTACTAAATTTACCCCACCCTTAAAAAACTTCCTCCCACCACCATACAGAATCCAGAACCTAAACAGGCCCGAAACATGGAAGTATGTCCTTTCCAAAGGCCTTATGTTTTGCTGCACTCCCAAATTCAATCATGCTGGACATGTTAAAGACCTCTCTCCTTCTCCCGGTCCCTACAATGAAAGCACTTTTTCGTCATCAACCCTACCAATCAGTCTCAACCTAAGACCAGTGGTGAAGCCTGCCTGACTCAGTTCACTTCTCCTTCCAACTGTGATCCATCCACAATGGCCCCAAATCACCCCTGTTAACTTTCCAGAATTTCTTAACTCTGAGCCTTGGCTCATCATCATTCCCCAAATCCCTCAACTTTGAAGCTAATCTCACATCCACAGAAAAAAGCCATAATCCACCACCTACAATCTGATCCAACCTTATAATCCTAACCGCTGGCAAAGACTCCATCACTGATGCTTTGAGTTTTATGTTTTATCCGTGCAGCTGGGTTTTATCACTCACCCTAGTGATGGCACTCTCGCATGATTTCTACATCTACATCTACATTTATACTCCGCAAGCCACCCAACAGTGTGTGGCGGAGGGCACTTTGCGTGCCACTGTCATTACCTCCCTTTCCGCGTATGGTTCACGGGAAGAATGACTGTCTGAAAGCCTCCGTGCGCGCTCTAATCTCTCTAATTTTACATTCGTGATCTCCTCGGGAGGTATAGTAGGGGGAAGCAATATATTCGATACCTCATCCAGAAACGCACCCTCTCGAAACCTGGCGAGCAAGCTACACCGCGATGCAGAGCGCCTCTCTTACAGAGTCTGCCACTTGAGTTTATTAAACATCTCCGTAACGCTATCACGGTTACCAAATAACCCTGTGACAAAACGCACCGCTCTTCTTTGGATCTTCTCTATCTCCTCCGTCAACCCGATCTGGTACGGATCCCACACTGATGAGCAATACTCAAGTATAGGTCGAACGAGTGTTTTGTAAGCCACTTCCTTTGTTGATGGACTACATTTTCTAAGCACTCTCCCAATGAATCTCAACCTGGTACCCGCCTTACCAACAATTAATTTTATATGATCATTCCACTTCAAATCGTTCCGCACGCATACTCCCAGATATTTGACAGAAGTAACTGCTACCAGTGTTTGTTCCACTATCATATAATCATACAATAAAGGATCCTTCTTTCTATGTATTCACAATACATTACATTTGTCTATGTTAAGGGACAGTTGCCACTCCCTGCACCAAGTGCCTATCCGCTGCAGATCTTCCTGCATTTCGCTACAATTTTCTAATGCTGCAACTTCTCTGTATACTACAGCATCATCCGCAAAAAGCCGCATTTCTAAGGCTACACCCACTCCGTTGACTTTTAATTGTGACATGGATACCAAAATAGTGTCTTTTATGGTAACAAGTTGTGTTGGTACCTCTATCAATGCTTTCCAGTTGGAGGTTCTTCGTTTGTAGTTGAGTGGTTGACCTTTTACCTGATCCATCAACCACTTTGTCTGTTTTACTCTAGTCAACTATTTGCTCTGCTCCTATTAAGTGTCCTCTATTTTGTGTTATTGTGGTGTTCATTTTAGCTCTGTACCCCTTGGTGTTCCCTCCCTTTGGGTGCAGAGGTTACGCTTTTCCTGTATAGGCCTTCTACAAGTATGTCTGTTTGGAACAGGGGACTGATGACCTTGATGTTACCCCCCATCAAACCCCAAAACCAACCAACCAACTGGTGCTTTGAACCACAAGGATTATCTGGCAGAAGAACTATGCCAGCTGTCAGATTCGTCCACCTACAAGCCCTGCCACAGTTACCCCATTGCAGAAATCCAGCAGAATCTCCAGTCTCTCCTCAAAGCCATAGGCCAATCCTAGGAACTTCCCCCAGAATCTATATCTCTCCTCACCCTTACCATTCCCTGCACTCCTATCTTCTCCATACTTCTTAAAGTCCATAAACCCAAACACCCAGGATGCCCCATTGTGGCCAGTTACTGTGCACTCACTGAGAGAATCTCTGCTCTTGTAGACCAACACCTTCCACCTATCACACACGACCTACCACCCTATATAACCGACTTTCACCGACTCTCCACAGTTCCTGTTTATTTACCACACCGTGCCCTGCCCATCACTATTGATGCCCCCTCCATTTACACTAACATCCCTAATGCCCATGGCCTAGCCGTTATTGAACACTACCTTTCTCAGCACCCTACAGATCACAAACCAACCACCTCATTCCTGCTCACCTTGACTAAATACATCCTCACACACAGTTACTTTTCCTTTGAAGGCACCACCTACAAACAAATCCGGGATACAGCAGAGGGCACCCACACGTCATCATCCTGTGCCTATTCATGGGCCATCTAGAGGGAACCTTCCTAACCACACACAATCCCAAACCCCTCACCTGGTTCAGGTACATTGATAACATCTTTGTGATCTGGATCAAGGATTAGGAGACTCTATTCACATTGCCTATAAAGTCAAGGTTCTTGGTTCAAGTTCCAGTTGAGTAATATTATTTTTTTCGTGAAATTTCAAAACTTCATATGCTTTGCTGTAGTGCAATGAAACAGTCATTCTGTGAAAATGTCTCCTATCTATTTTCAAGATTCATGAACTGACGATTCATCATAATGCAACAAAAAGTAGCAATGTTCATTCTAAACAGGCCTCTGTTCTTAAGGTACTCCAATAATTGCTGTTATATGATAAACTATCTGAATAGCTGGCTTTGACAGAGTATTTATTTATTCATTCTTCTGCAACATGCCTTTTCACAGACTATTCAAATTCTGTCTTCTCATATTCTTCTGTCTTCTACACCCTTCCCTCGTCCACCTGCTTTCTCAAACCCTCTTCCTTTTTCATGTGTCAGCTGCCACTTTCAATATTCCATAGGCCTCCTACACCTCCTCCTCCCCCTTGTCTGTCCATATCCTCCTCCCCATCTTTCTGTCCATCCTCTGTTCCCCATTCTCTCTGTCCATCTCCTCCCCTCTCTGTCCATCTCCTCCTCTATCCTCTCTGTCTATCCATCTCCTCCACCCCTGTTTTCCCATCTCATCCCCCCCCCCCCCCCCCCCTCTCTCTCTCTCTCTCTCTCTCTCTCTCTCTCTCTCTCTCTCTATTGCCCACATCCTCCTCCCCCTCTCTTTCCATCTGCTTCTCCCGCTTTCTGTCTGTTGGTTTCCTCATCCCCTCTCTCTCTCTCTCTCTCTCTCTCTCTCTCTCTCTCTCTCTCTGTCCATATGCTCTTCCCACTCTCTTTGTCCATTTTCCCCTCCTCACCCTTCTCTTCATCCATCTCCTCCTTCGCCTCCCTCTCTCTTTATGTTCACCTCCTGTGTTACCTGTGCCTCAATAGGAGCTAGGTGGTTATTAACCCCACAGTACTTCCTTCCAGACAATAAGTAAATAAGTAGTATGTCTACCGAGTGTGGTTGAAGTTGAGCCAGAGGTTTAGGAAGAGATGTGAGAATGACAGGCACGGGCCCTGCCCCCCCCTTCCTCCCTTCCTCCCTCCCTCCCTCCCTCCCTCCCTCCCTCCCTCCCCCCCCCTCTCTCTCCCTCTCTCTCTCTCTCTCTCTCTCTCTCTCTCTCTCTCTCTCTCTCTCTCTCACACACACACACACACACACACACACACACACACACACACAGAGAGAGAGAGAGAGAGAGAGAGAGAGAGAGAGAGAGAGAGAGAGAGAGGGGGGGGGGGCACACTTTTTTTCAGAGTAATGTATTTCAAGCAATGTGAAGTATTTTTTGCCTCTAATATTTTCATGCTATTTTTCTGTGAAAAATTTTGCATGCTGTTGCTGTTACGATGTTTTTGCTTTGAAGCTACAATTTCCATTCATTCTGCATAGCTAAGTTGTTGTTGTGATCTTAAATGTGAAGACTTATTTAATGCAACTATCCACACTAGTATTAGCCTTTGCAAGTCTCTCTGTTTCTCCAGAACTATTACAACCTGCATCCACTTAAACTTGCTTTCTGTTGTCAATTCTTCCTCTACAGTTGTTACCCCTGCACCCTTCCCTCCATTGCCTAATTAACTATTGCTTGTGGCCTCAGCATGGGTCCTATTATCAGATCATTTCTTCTATACAAATTTTGCTCCCTGATTTGATTCAGGATTTCTTCATTAGTTATCTGATTTATTCATCTAATCTTCAACATCCTTCTGAAGCAATATGTTTCAAAAGCTACTATCCTTTTCCTGTTAGAATTTTTCCCTTATTAGCCAGAAACAATTGCAGATAGATGGGATTCACAAGTGTCTCACTTGAATCCTAATTTTCCTTCCTCCCATTACAATAACCACAAGGGGTGCTCGTGTTGTGGAGGCCAAATAAATTAAATATTCATTGTATCCACTGATTCCGGGATTTATTCAGTATGCCCTCAGTTTGGGTAAGTCAAGACTGTCTTTTGGAAACAATTACCTCAAAGAAATACAGAAAGAAAGAAAGCATAGTGAAACCATTCTAAATGAACAGAATTTGTTGGGTTCTGCTTCAACCAAAGTGTTTCTGGCAGTTAGCAATGAAAACAGGTACTTAATGTTCTCCATGCAGATAATGCCGTGTTTGTTACAGCCAAGTGAGATGTGTGTGAACATCCCATCTGAAGAGTAATTCTCAAACTTGTGTGTGAACATCCCATCTGAAGAGTAATTCTCAAACTTGTGTGTGAACATCCCATCTGAAGAGTAATTCTCAAACTTGTATGTTAACACAGCCCATTTAAAAGGCTGGAAGTATTGTTCACAGTGAAAAGATGTTATGTTACAACCTTCCCAATGTAGCATCTGTTCAAAAATGGTTCAAATGGTTCAAATGGCTCTGAGCACTATGGGACTTAACATCTATGGTCATCAGTCCCCTAGAACTTAGAACTATTTAAACCTAACTAACCTAAGGACATCACACAACACCCAGCCATCACGAGGCAGAGAAAATCCCAGACCCCGCCGGGAATCGAACCCGGGAACCCGGGCGTGGGATGTAGCATCTGTCATTGTGAGTTTCATAGTTGATGTTACAGTGTAAATTATTAACTGCTTTCACATGAGAGCATGTCCTGCAGATGGCATCATTGATCTTTACACGTGGCTTAACAATGTTGGTTATTCCATACTTTTCATCCAAGGAGCTATGAACAAATTGCTGCCTTCATATCCAAAAGCTGCTACCTTACAATGAGTCAGTGATGTTCTCAACCCTCTGCTTCACCTTAATCTGCCCTGTGTTGTCAAATTGCTTTTATTACTGTTGAATAGTCTGTTTACTTTTCCCTAAATCACTCCAGGTAAATGCTGGGATGGTTCCTTTGAGAGGGCATGGCTTTTTTACTTGAACCTCCCCATCCATGAATCATTTTGTGTGTGTGCTCCATCTCTGATGCCCTTGATGTCGACAAGACGCTAAATCCAAAACTTCCTTCCTTCCAATTTACTTATTTCCTCAGTTCTCGAAGCATTTGCATACTGAAGATGTATTCTATTTTATTTTTTTATTTTTATGTATTCAGTGAAATATAATGATCATAAACATTTCGATTTTGCATTCTGTGTATTCTTCCCACACATAAAGGAGCATATACTATAATTTGATGGAATATTGTCTCATTTTGGAGCCTAATAACAAATACATACTTATTTATAATGGCTAAATGATCATTGACACTGTAGGATGTAACAAGTTGTCATGCTTCAGGTAACGAGTTTGTAGTTATGTAACACTTGTACCAAATTACAGATATCTGCATAACAGACTGTAAGAAATTTCCCTTTTTTATGTAGTTGATTTTCTGTTACAGATTCATTCATCAAAGTTTCGCAAAAACCTGCTACAGAAGACAAAGAAAGTTCTCAACTGTCACAGTCAGGCCGGGGTTTGTCTTCAACTCGACTTAACTTCTCTGCTCTAAGCTGGCGTTCATCTGGCATGTCTCCAACGTTGAGTGAAAGTAAGTTTTGTGTGTGTGTGTGTGTGTGTGTGTGTGTGTGTGTGTGTGTGTGTGTATGTGTCAACCAACTTGAATCTGGAGATTTTGGGACTTTAGAAAATGCATTTGGCATGAAGAAAAATCAAATAAGAAGTACAAAAGGCAGAGGGAAGATAGGCAGTTGAAGGAGAGAAGGAAAGATACTTCAAACTATAGATGCAAGGTGTGGCTGCTTCTGAACAGATTCTGGTATACAGTACTACTTTCTGACAGATGTGCTCCAATTAAGCTTGTGATTGTACAATGTGTTTATGGACAGTTCTGTAGGGTTGTAGCTACAAGATCCTTCATGAAAGATACCTGTTACCAATCAGGCTTTTAAATTTGTCCACCCAGTATTATCAGTGTACTGATAACATCAGCAGAATACTATATGCTTATCACTTCACAATGGGACTTATTATATCAAGGTGCACACGACCCGGGAGATCCCGGAAAAACCTGGGAATTTTTTAGAATTCTGGGAATTTTTCATTGGTTTTAGTTTTCAGTTAAATTTTTGTAATTTTGACTAGGAAGAACCCGATACTCTAACAAAGGTTATTACTATATCCCGCTACTGCAGAATAATACTGCAGCAATAAGAAATGAACAAGAGAAAAAAACGAAAATAAAACTTAAATTGCAAAGGAAATGCGCCATATACAACAACAAAACACAGTACTCATACAAGCGTCTGCCAGCAGCAAAATGTGTCAAAGGGTTTAGGAAGACTATGCACTGCTTCATAACAAAAAATTCTTCCAATGAACGTCCTTATAGCAGTTATGAGCAGGCTTGTGCGCATGCGCTTCTGACTACAGAAGCTATCAAGTATTGTCCCGGTTCAGAAATATCATAGATCTGGGGCTGATGCACAGAGCAGTTTGAGTTACAGTGGAGAAGTGGGTAGTCTCCACGTGACCTGTGATTTTGCTGCTTCCTCTTCGTTTAGTGCTCCCACATCAAATGAAAACAAAATAGATTTCTGCAGCCGAAGCTATCAAGTGAATTAAAATACATTCACATAATTACAGAACGCAAAATTTGTTATTAGTTTCAGGTTTTGTTTTATTTCCACCTTTCTAACAGTCGAGCATTAATCCCCTTGCAGAACAATGAAGTTGTTTTTGCTGGTATGCTAAAGAAATTTGGCTTTTATTAATCTTTTCCACTGAGGCAGTCGGTGTATTTGAAACAAAGTGTTTAATTCCACACTATTGGCTGGGTTCAACTGTTTGCTGCATTTCAAGTGCACGTTTTCATCATCTAGTACACATGGCATTATGCCATAATAAAGAACCAAACATGAGATAATACAGTACTGGTACAGTACATCCCGAAAACCACACTGAAAAGCTTATGATATTAGGTCGTGGACTACTTCATTGGGAATCTGAACATATGAATGTGCACATTCCAATGCTTTTGGGGTATCCTCTGATGTCTTGCTTCTTTTATGACATAATGTAAGATCTTTTAATGTTTTACAGTTACGAACATATGGGCCACCTCCGTCATCGTAGCTGCGCAAGCGTGGTGGCGCCTGTTATCTGGCAGTCTCTGGCAACTGCTGAAACAAACCTATTTCTAACAGATCGCGGGAAAATATTGCGAATGGTGATTTGAAAAGCGTTACTTTCAAAGTAAATTTCCTTTTACTCATGTTGAACTATGTGCGAGAATGTACGATGAATTTCTTAAATCACGCAGCGTTTGACTCTCATTTAAAAATCAACTCTTTGATGATGAGCCATTTAGAAGAATTTTGAGCCCAGCAGATCAGACATTTATCTCGTTATTAAAAATTTTACTTGCACATTTGTGTGATATATTTTCGAGTGTAACACACCAAAAAGATCAACATTATATATGGAAGCTTAGTTTCTCTTGCAGCTTATTAACCTTAGAGACCAACATTATACATGAAAGCTTTTCTTTTCTTTTAGTAACAGTATGTATATCAATTTAAACCATTAACTTTTCTTGTTTGTGTGTCCACGCTACTTAACAGTGATGTTGCTAATTGGCTGACTACATCACATGTCCTGTGCTCTGAATATTCGCTGTCATCGGCTGGCGAGATCACGTGATGTGAGCTATGACTGTCTTATAAAAGCGCATCGCAATCTCGATTTCAATGCATGGGAAAGTAACATGCGGTTTTTGATGGAATTAGAATTTATACTTTCGTAATAGGAAAATATGCAGGGTACATGTTGCTTCACGTCAAAGATTTTTCCTAAACTTTTTTTTTTTTCTTTTTTCTTTCTTTTTTTTTTTTTTCCTAAAGTGCCGGGAAATTCTATACCCGTGTATAAAACCATAACCATTCAAAAGTCGACAGTCAACCCCACAATGATTTGAATAGAGTTATTCAATATGAGGACACAGAACTTTACAAAGCACGGTGTGAAAACGTGTGTGTGTGTGTGTGTGTGTGTGTGTGTGTGTGTGTGTGTGACAAGTGAAAGAAGTTAGCATGGAGGAGAATACAGAACCAGTGATTATGCTTTTCCATGGTTGACACTCGCTGCAGAGCAATTCACCTTAGTCCTGGCCTAGACTCATATAAAAATGTTCATCAGCTTTCCTTTGGATAAAAAGTAGCTAATTGTCTTTGATGCACTCTCACCAACTTTTGTCTATTGTTGTGACTGTTATTTTACTCTTATGCAGCTGATTTCATCCACTTCAAGATTCAGCCCAAGAAGTTTGACATAAAGTGCCAGAAAGTATATCAAAATGTTCTTAATCTGTCTTTAGCTTAAGTCAACAGTTGTGACACAAAGCTTATACCAAATTCATATTATATTTGACATTTCATGCAAGATGTAAATCACCCATTCCGTTTACATGGTTACAATCATCTGCTGTTTATTTTTGCGATCTTCCGTTTCCATATCTTGAAGCTTTCCACTGGTGTCCTCTATGGTGACCTCAATTGGTTGGCTGTTGTGTGTGCCATCTTCAGTGCGTGTGCAGCCACTTTTAGTAATCTTTGAGTGTATGAGATTAAGCTTCCTACCTATTCTAGAGTAAAAATGAGTTTCATCCAATGCAGTTTAGATATGTGCACGTAGGCTGTCCTTTACATAAAAATATTAGTAACATTACATCAAAATCTTTTGGAGTGTCATGGTAAACAACACTGCCACAGTTTAAGAAAACTTTTCAGAATGAAAATTTTTCTGACTGCTCTCAAACCGGGTGGTTATAATTCACCTTTCCCTATTTAACATATTATAAAATGGAAACTAAGTACCGTAGGAGTACCATGTCCAGAGTATGGGATGCGTGATTTCTGTGCATCACAGTGCCATTGTCTAGTTTAAACTATGGCTGCCACATGTCATGATCAGTCATCTTGCGTGATTCATAGCCTCACAAACTTGACCGGTCACAGTGCTCTTGGTGACATGTCAATGTGAGCTTGGACAAAATGAACAGGGCACTATTGGTGAAGCTCTACAATCAAAACAACAGTAATGCTGCAGCAGCACTTCAAGAATATTGTGTGCTGAAAGGATTATGGAAGGGTCCTCTTTCTCCACCTGCTGTAAATGGAAATGAGCATTTGGTGTCATTGGCCGGGAGGCCCCTTACGGGGCAGGTCCGGACGCCTTGGTGCAGGTCTTATTACATTTGACGCCACATTGGGCGACCTGCATGCTGGATGTGGATGAAATGATGATGAAGACAACACAACACCCAGTCCCTGTGCGGAGAAAATCCCTGACCCAGTCGGGAATTTAACCTGGGCCCGTAGGACGGCAATCCCTCATGCTGACCACCCAGCTATCGGGACGGACTCGAATCAACTGGATAACTGGGCTTTGCCTTGGCAAGAGGTCGACAACTGGTTGCACCACAGGTGGTTGATGAAATCACTGTTGCTATGGCAGACAACACTGTGCGCAATTCCCAATTGTCAGGCAGTGTGCATGCTGTGTCATGACAGTTGAACATCCCATGGTCCACTGTATGGAATGTGCTTGTAACCATTCTCAAATGTTCCATACAAGATCAATATCGTACAGCAATTTGCACCACAGGACACACGATGACATGTTGACTTCGCTCTCCACTTTCTCACAAGGATTGAAGCTAATGAGGGCTGGCCCTGGACCATCTTAAGGACAGACGAAGCTCATTTTTCTCTGACCAGTGAAGTGAACACACACAATAGCAAAGTGCAGGGATCTTCACCTTTGGTTACTGAGCATAAAGTTCCTCTGTATGGTGAAGGTGTCTCTGTATGGTTTGACTTTACGGGTACGTTCATCTATGGCCCGTTCTTTTTTGAACATGTTGGTGCTCAAGGACCAAAGACATACAGTGGCCAGCATTACTGTGATGTGCTTCATCAGCATGTCATACTCGACTTACAAGAGAGAGAAGCATTGAACTAAACAGTTTTCATGCAAGATGGGGCCCGCCATACATCGCACATCACTCGTGAATTTCACCTGCTTCTCTGAAACACATTTGGAAATGATCTAATTATCAGCCAATTGTTTCCAAATGCTTGGTTGGTATGATCACCTACTCACTCCCTGTGATTTCTGGTTATAGGATTTACCAGGGGAACATTCACACTTGTGCTGATCTGAAGCACAGCATATCAAGAAAGGTAGCCAGCGTACCTACGGACATGCTTCGTTCTGCTGTGCAGAATACAGTCCTGCACTTTCATACGCTTCTGGAGACTGATGGGCACTATATTGAGCCCCTTTTGTAGCAGTAGGGGTACTGGTATGTAATGGTATGATGTACCACAGCAGCACATTAAAAGTGTGTCAATTGAATGGATTCTGCATTATTTCTCTTTCCCATCCTTGACATTAATGCTACCAAGTTTGGCTCTCATACAGTAAATAGTTTCCGCGTTATAATGTATTAAATAGGGAAAGTTTAATTCTAACCACCTGGTATATAATTGGCATAGAGCTGATTGGTGTAGAGGTAAAACAGTGGACTAGTTTTTGAGAAGATTGAGGTTTCAGTTCCCCATTTGGTCATCCAGATTTTTGTTTTCTGTGGGTCACCTAGATTGCTTAAGGCAAGTATCAGAATCATTCTTTCGAAATGGTCTTTGCTGATTTCATTCACCAACACTGTCTTTGTACTACGTCTTCACTGACATTATTGTTTACAGGTCATTAAACCCTAATCTTACTGTCTTTACAGAAGATGGAAAATCTGTAACACTATAGTGGATGCTAATCAGCATTTTCAGATCCCTAATACGATTCAAAATTTCATTTTGAGTGTAAGTGTGGGTTGTTGAAAGGTGGAACCACGCTCTTAGGTCTATGGCTTGGAATGACCACTCGCTACCCTACTACTGCTACTGAAGCACATATTCATTTCCCACTACAGGTGTATTTCGATCTTGTCTGCATGAACACATGGGAATAGATCTAAAGTGATGACAGATTAAGGATGGAAGAGAGTAGCACCACACTCTGGAAATAATAGTGAACCACAGACTATTTTAAACGGATATAATTTCCAAAAAAAGTAGGAAGACAATAATATCAGTCACAGAATTCATGCAAGACTTTTGTCTTCTGAAATTGGTGAAAAAGGTCCCTTGGTCCAAGACAGAGGTTTCAGGACCCAGATACAATACTTGGCCAGTCGAGAAAAGCTTTGCACATAAATTATTACAGGACTCTTAAAAAAAATGGTTACTTAATCCTATAAATTCAAATGTAGATTTCTCATGGAACTACATAATGTCATGAATTGTATTGATTGTGATCCTGCTCTTCAGGCTGCTAATCCTGCGTAGAATTATAATTAAATTGCACAGTCAACATCTTGGTTCTCTCTACCAACAACTACTTTATTCACTGCTCCAAATTAGAAAATACAGTAAGGCTCTCCAAGCAAGGTTTATGTGAATAGATGTTCTTGCTAGAAACAAGCAAAAATTGCTCTGTTTATCTGTAACCAGAATGACACAGGCATTGATAGTTCATGGTAGCGTGGAGCACACACAAAAAAGACTTTTTTCTATAGGCCTAATAATAAACAGAAACACAGAGGGTATAATCACAAAAACTATTTTTGACATTGCGATTTTTGTAAACATAAGTGCCAGAACACACATGCACCACACTGCACAAACAGCGCTAGCAGCCACAGTTGTTACAACAGCCCCCTTGGCAGAAGCAGAGCGCCTTGCAAGTAATGCAATGGGAAATAGATGCATAGACCAGATCTTGTGGTGCATTGGTCCACTGGTAATGTTGTGACTGGTGCAACTATAGGAGCTGCTGTTGCTGGAACAGGTGCTGGGCGAGGCGCATCTGTGGAATCTCAGCAGGGGCTGGCCCTCCGAAAACATATGCCAACAGAAGTATCTAGTATACAGTTTCCCCTCTTGAGGAGCCAGTGGGGCCCAATGTGTGATGGTCCAAGGGCTCGTTTGACAGCATCCATATGCAGCAGCACATATGGACATGTGCTCACATCACTACATGTATGTGATTACTCAGCTGTTCACAATAAAGTGCCTGGCAGAGGGTGTACAAATCTGAAAACTAGTCCATTTCTGGACGTTGTTGAGTTTGGACACTTGACACTTGTGACGAACGTAGACATGTTTGGATCAGGCAGAGTAGTCACATCTACAAATTCACCGGGTAGTCACATGTCATTCCTTTTACCAGTTCTGCAGAGGAGATGTCAAATCAGTTTTGTAGGTGTTTCACAATCCAAGCAAAATCATTGGAAAAGCATGTGTCCTCCATGGTTTGGTGGTACATCAGTGCAGCTTTGAGAGACCCGTGACGAGGCTCAATCATTCCATTGGTAACTGAGTGGCAGCGCATTGTTTTATGGTGGCTTGTACTGAAGAACTTTGTGAACTTCGCAAATAGATCTGACTCGAACTGTTTTCTATGGTCTGCCGTGATGTGGAGTGGGCAATCAAATCATGATACCCAATTGAATACCATGTAGTAGGCCAAAGTTTCTGCTGAGATATTGTCCATTAGTGCTGCTTATGGCCATCACATGGAATGTTCGATCATAGTTATCAGGTACAGGTGGCCATTTGAAGGAGACGTAAGGCCCCACGACATCTACATGAAACAAGTATAGTGTACGGGAAGTCACCAATTGGCTGGGAATTAAGAAAGACTGCTGTGAGTAGACAAGATGCTCCATCCAATGCCAGTGCAGCAAGGTTGGTTGTCACTCAGCATCCACTATTCCATGGCTGGAATTATGAAACTCAGCATTCATATGATCTGTCCATGAAATTGCTGTGTTTCCTTTGTGTTTAGGACTTCCTAGCGTAGCTGTCAAAGATTCCTGTGTTTTGGCTGTATAACACTAACATATATCACTCTAATGTGAAACACGCTAATATTAGCTTCTGAGAGGATTTTGAAGGTTGACTGTGCTTTTGTGTAATGGACAAAAGTATCGGATTATAATTTTGAATTTGGTGAAATTAACAGGAAAACCAAACGGACTTTAACCTTAAGAGTTAATGAAAGTGGTAAAATCATAAATGAATGGAAAAAAATGAACAGTCACCAGCCCAATTAGGCACATTAATTTGAAAATATATGTTTAAGAAAATACGTTTAAGAGAAGAAAAAAAAATTAATGAAGTTACTTTCGTTGAGATTTCCCTTTGAATAGCAAGCAGGATACAAACTGACACAGTGCACTCAGAATTTTGTGTAGCAGTAGTTATCAATAATGCACACACCAGTAAATTATAGGAAGTAATTTTGCACCAAGCTCATACTGCTGACAACTACACTCAAGAGCATTACTTAATCAAATACTGAGATGTTACTGCATGAAGTGCAGAACTAAATTTTGACATGAGGGGCTTTTATCTTGACTGACATGCAAATAAAGCACAAATAAAGATGAATAATGTCATAAATACACTGTTTAAACTCCTCTACATATATCAGTTCTCCTTAGCAACAGTAATAGTTCAATTTTTTCCTATTAGGTGGAGAATATGATGGGGACCCATAAACTAGTATAGTTTCACTAGTCAACGCTCTTTGATTATTACAGTAGAAAAGACTAATTCAAAAAGCTAATCAATCATTTCATTTGGAGTAGTTCATAATTTACTTTGTAAGACAATAAAATACAACACTGGGCTTAATTAACTTCAGAAAAGGAACTATTCATGATATAAATCAAAACCACACTATTTTTGAAAATGAGCATATCTTATTTGCTTTTTTATTACCTGTGAAGTAGATATTCAGGTCAATATTATTTACACAATCTTGTACAGTAATCCTACAAAACTATATTTTGTAATAAACTAAGGATACTTTAGCAAAAGCCTATCCAACTTCACTTTCGAGGTTTTACCTTTAACTTTTACTACTCCTTTTACGTTATACAAAAAATCACTTTTAAACATTGAAAGCAAGAATTGTTCATTTACATCAGGATTCTCAGTTTTAGTAGCACTTAGGTGAGGACCCTGCACAGGCTCATGATCAGGATAGAAAATATGGTTCCGGACACGAATTTATGGTTTTGTGATTATTATTAAAACAACACCCAAATTAACTGATTCATGCTCATATACATTACTGAATGTATGAAGTTAGTGAAGGAGTGGCAAAGATTATTGGCAAGCGACATGGCGGCTAACTGTACTCACGGCTCTTGATGTTCGAATGCTCTATAAAATCTCTCCTTGGCGTTGGATTTTTCAACATATTAGAGCCATTCCTTTATGCTAGAATGCCAAATAATAGTCAGATCCACATCCGAGGCAAATCCTTTATAAAGCAGCTTGTAATTGCTTCTCTTAGCACCGTCAAAGTGTACCGTGCTATGGTTAGCCACATACTATGAGCTGTTCACACAAAGGGGCAGCTCAGTTCAACTGCCAAAACCACCTTTCCCATCGCACCATTCCACTTCTGTTGCAGGGGACTTCCCTACAGCTTTTACGTGTTACAAATACAAGTGCCCTAAGCATGAACCAGCTTTCAATAAACATTTTCTTTTCTTTTCTTTTCTTTTTTCAAACATAAATTTATTATAATTATTAATCATTTTAACATATCCTTTTGCTTTTTTCATATGTACATTACAAAACTAATTTTCTTGCCACAGATCAAGGAGTTTAAATAATGCAGAATACACATTTCATAACTGCAGATACACAGTTACATAATATAAACCTACTTCTAATCGATATAAGTGTTACAGCATTCTGAGGAAACACTAATTCTTTGACTGTGGTCGGTGGGGAAATCTGGAGGATGGCTTCCACTTTGTGAGGTAGCACTAAGGAGCCTGACAGAAATGCAGTGGCCAAGGAATGTCACTTGTGGTTGACTAAAGATACATTTCATCGTGTTCGGTACCATGCTGTATTGATCTATCTGTTTGAATACCTTCACAAGGTGTTGGCAGTGCTGTTCAAGTGAGACTGAGAATGTCGGTATGTTGTGTAAATAGGTGAAACAGATCATCAGCCCTTGTAATACAGAATTGATGCACCTCTGTCAATTTTACCAGGAGGCCAAACATCATAAACTTGCTCTGTAATAGGCCAAACAGGATTATTACGGCCCTCTAAGGGATATCTTTTTCAGTGTCTGGTATTTGTGTTCAGGCGTTTGCACAGTCGAACATACTACATAGATGAGTGCCACACAATGCGTAGTTGCCACAGAGTAATGACACTGGGCACCAATCTGGCAGTGTCCAGACAGTAAGCATTCTGTAATCGCACCTTGGCTGCCATGTACTGCACTTCTTTGGAACCAAATGGATTGGTGAAGACCAGGGACTGCTAGATGGGTATATGATGCCTTCACATATCATGCAGCTGAATTCTGCCTTGGCTATCACTAGCCGATCCAGAGCCAACCTTTGCACTGTGCAGGTACCATTCTGATGGACATAGGTGACAACACATCCTGTAATTTATCTGCCAGGTCCACCACCGCATCCAAAGTAGAGATGGGCAGTCTGCTCCTGAACTGATTCAAAGAGCCAGATCTATCTAAAGAGTTAGTGAAAAATTACTCAGAAAAAATAAATAGTAGCTCATCTGATTTCAAAATGAATCTCTGGTGGCTGGAATGAGCAGAATGAAAATTCTGCACTAGGCTGCTGCAGCAGTGCCCCACCCCACATCCAAAAGAAAACATTCCCCAAACTACAAAAAAGTCTTATAGACCATGTACAAATGTGTATTTGCATACCTTGGTAATACATGAAGCTTTTCTCATCTATGAAAACAGAAAATAAAGCAAGCTTCCCCCCCCTTCCCCCCCCCCCCCCCTCAATTTATTGGCTGTCGAGCAGTTAGCCATTCAGCTATCCCAATAGTCATACTAATTAGGACTACATGAAAGTAAGCAGAACACTCAATCTCCAAGTGGGGGGGAAAAAAAAATCTTTGACCCAACCGGGAATCGAATCTGGGGTCTTTCGCTTCACATTCTGCCATGTTGAGCTTGCAGCTACCAAGGAAAATGAGATCAAAGTGCTTCATTATGATGTATCAAGGTGGAAAACACTTCCAGCATCATATTCCCACTCTTGATTGCAAAAGAATATCTCAAATTTCAGAAGCTAAACAAATGCATACACATTTTTGAGCAAGTTGTTACTTCTTATCCTTTGATATAGCTTCACCCTCAGAATGAATTACCTGTGATTATAAAAGCTACTGTCTTCAGCCACCATGCGGTTGGAGTGCATTGCTAAGTGATCCAGGCAGCAGTACCCTCACAACAGCTCAGGCTCCCCACCACTCTCATCGATCGGACCTTCTCAATAGCTGACTGCTCCCCACTATTCTCAGGAATCAGATTGCAAGATAGCTCACTAGCTCAGTACTCATCACCACTCTTATGGAACGGATTGCAAGCTAGCTCACTGCTCATCCCCCGCTTTCACGGATGAGATCCCACGGAGCAGACCAAATGGCGACTTGAGGCGTCACTCTGTTTGCTTCCCTCTTGACGCAGTGATACAGGTTGCAACTCGCTTTCTTGACTGAGCACTTCTCCATCTGAGTTCATCTCTTTATTTTTTGTATCCTTATTTGATTTGTTCTAGTTGTCATCGTGTTGTGTTGTTGCTCTTCTGTTTTCTTGTTGTGATGTGTGTTCTTGTTAGGTGTCCCCTTCTATTTCTGTTGCATTTATAGTTGCTGTCTTTGGTAGACTTTACTAAGGTTTTAATTACTTTGGTGGATAGGAGACTAAATATAATGGTATGTATAAATTATAATTATTTTAACATACGTGATGGTTGATGTATAAATGTTCTCTCGTGAGGAATGGTTGACATTGAGAGATATAACAGGAACAGTCATTTCAAGCAAAAAACTAAATAGGGACATATGCCATATTCCAAATGGTTTCTGAGATGGAACATATCTAAAGTAACTTTTGTATGTTTTTCTTGAAGAACATGAAATCCATGGACTAGAGTGAAAACTTGTCACAGTGCAGAATTAAACTAGGCTACATTAAATTTCCTTTAAAAATACCCTAGTAATTTTTTCTCAGGGCCTTATAGGTTGCATGAAGAGAGTGAGAGAATACAGAAAATCTTGCACAACATGCATGTGTTGAGGTGTAGGTAAGCCAGTTTGCGGTAGTTTCCCGACTTGACAGACCACATGTCCTATATCAAATTATTCGTCCTGACTTCATCTGCACTACTATGATATGTTGTAAATGGAAATGTATTGAATGATAAAGAAAATAAGTAACAGTGTACATTAAATATGTTCTATCTTGGAAGCCATTCAGAATACCACATGTGTACACATTAAGTTTTTTGCTTAAAATGATCATTCCTGTAATATCCCTGAATATAGACCATTCATCATGACACAAGCTGTATATTATGTTTAGTTTTGTGTTTATGCCTTCAGGAGCCCTCTTACATCAGACCAGAGTTTTGTATGCAATTACAAAACTCATTATAATCACAGTTTCTTAAAAAAATCGTGGTAGTTTTAATATGGTATTTCTGCTTCTTCTTCTCTCTGCATGTATTAGGCATTTGTCTGTTACGCCTTCTTGGTTGAAACTGTTGATTTTCCGCGGTCTTCCTAAATATCTTCTGCTCACTGGGTAATAATTATCACGTTTTGGCAGTCTGTCGTCTTCCATTCTTGTGACACAATTCTTCTAATTGTTTTTGTATTCTTTAATCTGCTCATTTAAGTTTTTCACTCTCAGTTCTTTTCTCATGCCTACATTCACTCGCCTGTCAGACAGAATGTACTCAGCCACTCATCTTAGCAATCAGATCTCAAGTGCTTCTTTTCTGATGGAATGAGTGTTTCTGCTGTGTTGTCCAGGCAAGAGCTTCAAGGTCTAAAGCGTAGTAGTTGTTATGAGCAATAGTGGGTCAACAATAAGCTTGATCATTTGGACTGTGACTCCTGCTGTAGATTAAATGCTGAGCTGAAAGATGTTTTGACAGCATTGTCATGTTAAGAAAGAATTTTTGCTGCAGACAAACCTGAATCTGAAAATTACTAGGGACATAACACACAGTTATTACTCCTCTTTGTATGTTCTTTCAAAATAGGACCAAATCAGATAAAAATGAAGGTTTAGTGACCCGAATTAAAAAGGCAATGTACCTTCCTTTTACTTATTTTTGTGAGTGAGTGGTGAGTGCTGAATCATGAAAAAGAGCTAGTTCATTCCAGTGAGTGACCAGTTCTGATCCAATCTTTGAAAAAGAAAGGTTTTGCCCATCTCTAATCCAAAGACATATCCGACTGGGATGCTATCATCACCTTGATGGTAGGCGGCAAAGGACTGGTAAGTAGTTCGTAGCAGGTAGTCTGGTACCATACCAATGTCAGTCTTACCCCGCAGGTGTTTCAAGTATTTGAATGGTTGCTGGTTGCCTATGTCCTCTTGTGTTAGAACCTGACAGAGGTGTTCATCTTGTGAAGCCGATACCCTTCTGACTAACTCTGCCTTCAGCCAGTAGTAAAAGCTGCTTTCAGTCGGCGTGACAATTGTCCTGCGGCTCGGCAATCTACTGGTGGTGGAGCTGACTTATGACCAATGAAAATGTAGCATCAGTAGTTATGCCAAAGTAGAAGAAGCTGGCTTCGACTTGTGGGTAAGAGAAGGCCGGATTGTGAGACCAGAAGGGCTGTGGTAGTACTGTGAGTCTTGAAACATTGATGTGTGTTGCTATGAGCCTTTCCATCATCTTGCAAATTGTTTTCAATAGTATTGCATCAAATGTGTGTGTTACAACAGGCATTTCACATCAGGATCACTACTTTGGCCGTGGAGCTGTGATCTTGGTTGTTTAGCTTTTAATCAAGTGTAATATTATGATAAAATTGCAGGAACATCATCTTGGTTCTCTGTCAGTTACTTTGTTCTTGCTGGTAAAAATTAGATAATGCAGTAAGGCCCTCTGAGCTCAGCAAATGTGAGTAGATGTTTCTGCCAGAAAAGAACAAATCTGTTCTGGTTACTCGTAACTAGAATGATTAGACATCGACAATTCTCTGTAGCATGGAGCATACATAAAAAACTTGAAATTTTTTACAGGCCTATGAATAAACAGACACACAGAGAATATATACTGAAGAGCCAAAGAAACTGGTACAGCTGCCTAATATTGTGTAGGGCCCCAGCAGGCACGTAGAAGTGTCACAATGCGATGTGGCATGGACTTGACTAATGTCTGAAGCAGTGCTGGAGGCAATCAACACCATGAATTGTGCAGGGCTGTCCATAGATCTGTCAGAGTATGAGGGGATGGAGATCTCTTCTGAACAGCACATTGCAAGGCATCCCAGATACCCAATAATATTTAGGTCTGGGGAGTTTGGTGGCCAGCAGAAGTGTTTAAACTCAGAAAGTGTTCCTGGAACAGCTCTGTAACAATTCTGGATTTGTGAGGGTGACACATTGTCCTGCTGGAATTGCCCAATACCATCGGAATGCACAATGGACATGAATGGATGCAGGTGATCAGACAGGGTGCTTAAGTATGTGTCATCTGTCAGTGTCGTATCTAAACAGGGGTTCCGTATCACTCTAGTTGCACACGTTCCATACCACTACAAAGCCTCCGCCAGCTTGAACAGCCCCTAGTTAACATGCAGGGTCCGGGGATTCATGAGATTGTCTCCATACCTGTACACGTCCATCAGCTCAATACAATTTGAAATGAGACTCATCCGACCAGGAAATGTTTCCAGTCATCAACAGTCCAATGTCGGTGTTGACAGGCCCAGGCGAGGCTTAAAGCTTTGTGTTCTGCAGTCATCAAGGGTACACGAGTAGGCCTTAGGCTCCAAAAGCCCATATCAATGTTGTTTCATTGAATAATTCGCACGCTGACACTTGCTGATGGCCCAGTACTGAAATCTGCAGCAGTTTATGGAAGGGTTGCAGTTCTGTTGTGTTGAACGATTCTTTTCAGTCATCATTGGTCCCATTCTTGCAGAATCTTTTTCTGGCCACAACGATGTCAGAAATTTGATGTTCTACCAGATTCGTGATAATCATGGTACACTCGTGAAATAGTTGTACGGGAAAATCCCCACTTTGTCGCTACCTCAGAGATGCTGTGTCCCATCACTTATGTGCCAATAACACCACATTCAAACTCACTTAAATCTTGATAACCTGCCATTGTAGCAGCAGTAATTGATCTAACAACTGGACCAGAAACTTTGTTTTATATAGGCATTGCTGACAGCAGAGCCGTATTCTGTCTGTTTACATAGCTCTGTATTTGAATATGCTTGCCTATACCAGTTTCTTCGGCACTTCAGTGTAATAGAAACAAAGCCCCCCTGATGAGTGGTATGAAAACAGTTTTTGACAGCATGAAGTTTGTAAACATATGCATCACAACACATGCCCACCACCCTGAACTGACAGTTGTGGTTGCTGCTGGAAAGGGTGCTGGGTGAGGCTGTGTCTGTGAAATCTCAGCAGGGGGCAGCGCACGTTAAAAAATGTCTGTTTGACTCTGTCGATAGAGACTACAGCATGTTTCCCATTGACTGGAATGTCTATAGTCCGTGAGACGAGTGATTGGTACTGACAGTTCCGGCGGGCAGACGGCGCTGTTGCCGAACGTGGCTCACAGCACGCGGCGCCCTGTCTGCTACACGCATTCTCTAGCAGCAGAAATAAAAGCGAGACAAAATACAAGTCATATTGGTACGCGTGAATTTATTTAAAGTTGATGCTTGAAATATATTACTCGAAAACTGATAAGAGCTATTTAGTACAAGTATCTAAGATGCTGAAACATAATAAAGTTATTTGTTAAACTTCACAACTGAAATGAAAACTATTTTCGCAAGTTGTTGAACATTAGCAGTTTTGGTTTCCATTGTTAAGTATTAGCATTATTAATTTGTTCTACTACAAGCTACAGAATAATTGGTCAGTGTATTAAGAGTTATAATCTGAAGAAACTACTCACAGTATGATGATCTGGTTGTAGATCGATAGCAAACTCCCTCCTTACATTCCTGAATACGTTGTAGTTACTGTAATGGAAAAACACCACTCACATCACTGTCAGAATCTGATTTGACATTGTCGTCCTCAGCACTACTCGAAATATCACTGCTCTCTCCCAGATGTATAATTAAATTTTCGATGCATTCTTCCACAACCCCTTCGGTTTTGGCCGCCTCTCTGATGGCACTTGCAGTGCTGTTTACAATTTTAGCCCACGTCTCGCTTGTCACTTTATTGTTAGCTGCTGGAAGGAGAGTTTCCACTTCAGAGAGCGTGAATTTTTTATTGTTTGCAGCAATGTAATTTTTTATCTGCGCCCACACTCCTTCAATTGCATTGAAGTGACAGTGGTATGGAGGAAGCCAAACGATTTCATGCCCGTGCCTTTTAGCAATCTCGTCAATTACATATGTTGGAAATTGTGTTTTCTTTTGTGCCACAATTTCGAGCAGTTCCGCCTTCCTTAAATCTTCTCTGAAATCTACTTTTCGCCGTTTCAACCACTGAATGATATCATCTTTTTTTGTTGCCAAGGTTGGTGCCTTATCGTGAACAACGGAATGATAAGGCGCATTGTCCATAACAATCACTGATGGACTTGTCAGATTCGTCATAAGCGATGTCTCGAACCATTCTTGAAATACTACACTGTTCATTTCTTCATGGTAATCTCCCGTCTTTTTTGACCGAAACATTTTCAAGCAGTTTGGCACAAAACCTTTCGATGTTCCTGCATGTAAGACAATAATACACCCTCCTTTGCCAACAGGCACTGCCATTGTCCCCTCGGGCGTTCCATCATTCCAGCCTCTACGTAAAGAATGGCTGGCATTGACCCAAGTTTCATCTGACCACACTATACTTTGGAATTACACACCCATGATCCTGCGCAGAAATTTGCACCGCCATGCAACTACATCTGTCCTTTCCATTAATATTTTGCGTCCGTTAAACAGTGAATAGCTGAAGCCTATGTCTTTCAACACTGTATGCAATGAAAATTTGCTCCCTTTAAAAAGATCGTCTTTCTGAAGCGACACCAGTAATTTAGATAGAGTGGGATGTTCCCTTCTCTTAAAATAGCTGTATATATGACGACGAATAGCGTATTTCTGAAAATCGTCCAAAGCTCTCACCTGCTTATTTCTTGGTCGCTTGTTTCCTGGTGTGTGCAGCTTCGTTGTGCCACTCTTGTCACACTCTACACTATACTGTTCTTTCCCTATCTTTACAACAGTGTTCTTACTTATTTTCAATGCTGCTGCAGTTCTCTTCACAACCTGAACAACAGGAATTAAGGGCCCACCTTTGTCCTTTTCTTTCTCAAAGTAATCCCTCACAGAGCACACGAATTCACGGGCCTGGGTGTGTAGCACACTTTTCTTCCTCCGTTTCACTTCTTATGTTGGGCTGGTACTACCCGCCGCACTAGACATTGTTTACAACGAAACATAAACAAAGAAACACTAAAAACAACAAAAACGAAATAAACTGCGAATTCAACTTCAGACGAACGACCGCACCGCCTGCACGCGAGGCACTGGTAAGTTTCATAAGCGTGGGCGACCGGGTTTCAGAGCGGCAACGTGGCCCTTGCTACCCGCTCAAAGTCAGGCCGTCATTGGCTGCCTGCCTGCGGTCGCTAGGCAACGGAAAGACGCTACCGAGCTGTCAATACCAAAGACTCGTCTCCGAGACTATAGTGTACAGTTTCCCCTCTTGAAGACGTTGTGGGGCCCAGTGTGAGGCTTTTGATGAGCTGATTTGGTGTCATTGGTACACAGCCTGACATGTGAACACGTGGTCTGACTGCTGTGGATAAACGGGAAAACTGTTCTTAGTCTGGATGGTTGTGGAGGTCAGAAGCTCGACACAAAATCTCCCAGACGTCCAACAAAGGTAGATGTGACCAGATCAGGCAATGTAGTCATATCTACAAATGCCCCTGTTAGTTGCAATGTCTCTCCATGTATTAATTCTGCTGAGGCGGCTTGCAGATCAGTTTTATAGGCATTTTGCACCACCATCAGAAGAGCATCTATCCACCTGGTATTGTCATATCAGTGCTGCTTTGAGAGACCAGTCTCAATGTTCAGTCATCCCATTGCTGGCCAGGCGGTGGCTCGTTTTCTGGTGTCTTTTACAGAGAATGCCATGAGCTTGGCAAATAGATCCAACTCAACCTGTTTTTTGCAATCCGTCATGATGTGGAGTTGACAATTGAATTATGGCACCTAGTTAAGCAGGAAGGAATACACCGAAGTTTCTATTGAGATATTGTCCACTGGTGCTAATTCTGGTCATCGCGTGAAACACTCGATCATAGTTAGCAGGTAGAGTTGACTATTAGGAGGAGGCAAATGCTCCACATAATTTTGTGTGGAACTGTGTGAAGAGTCTTAGTGGCTGGGAAGTCACCAGTTGGTGCAAGTATGTGATGACTGACCTATCTGCACTGGCACTGGATGCAGACAAGGCATATTGATGGCCAAGCAACAGTGTGATACAGGTTGTGCAAGGATGAAATGCTTTTCTTCCAAACGATTTGCAAGATCACAGAAAGCTCAGCAGTGACAAAGCTCACTGTGTCAAGACTCACAGTACAACTGCAGCCCTTCCGGCCTCACTATCCAGCCACCTTGTTCACGCAAGTAGATGCTGGCTTCTACTCGAGCATATTTGCTGGTTCGTTGAACTTAGCGTTGGCCATAAATTGGACACCACCAAGGTGCAGGATGTAATTACTGTGCCACCTGAAAGTATTCGTATAACGGGCTGAAGGCAGAGTTAATCAGAAGGAAATCAACTTAACAAGAAGAATGTCTCCATCAGGTTCTAACACAAGAAGACATTGGTGACCACAAACCATCCCAGTACTGGTGACGCCTGTGGAATAAGATAGACACCGGTATGGTTCCAGACAACCTGCTATGAACTATTTAGAGTATTGATTGGCGACTCCATAGAGTGCTGCATGCACAATGACCATATAAGTAAAATGAGAAGGAAGGTCAGTGTTGGGCATAATTTTGATGATTTATTGACAGCAAAATCGATTTTCGATCACATAATGATCATCTTCAGTGCTTTAGCGTACAAATTAAAGCTCGTAGGCACTGGTGTCAAGTTATCAGTAACAAAATCTGTGAAACGATCACAATGACTGAAGCGGCTTTAGTTATAGTGTGAGCAGTGGCACCAGTGCATGATGGGAGTGGCAACTTGGTGGGGGGTTTTAAGGAGGAGGCTGGGGCAGGCAGGGGGAGGGATAGTATGGTGGGGATGACGGACAGTGAAGTGCTGGAGTGGGAACAGGGAAGGGGCTGGATGGGTGAGGACAGTGACTAATGATGGTCAGTTTTCTGTTCACAAATTTTCAGTATGTTACGGGCACTTTTTGGCCTGGTTTTACATTGATTCATGTAGCGCTTAATGTTTTAGACAAAGACAAGCAAACTGACCTCAAAGATCTTTTAACTATTTGTCTTTGTTTTTTGAAATGATCACAAGTTCTTTGATGACTTTCAAAAACATTTAAGTGATAGTATCTGTGATGTACAAATCTTTAACATATTGCAGCGTGTCAGCAACTGTGAAATGTACAACAATTAAACAATTTTTTCAGCCTTCAGTTGCAAGATAATTTTATTCGTTTACCTAGGTTTCGATTCCAGTAATGGAATCTTCTTCAGAACCTATAAATTAAACCACATACAGACATATGTTACTACTACAATGCATTATCAGTCTAATGTTGAATATTAAAGAAATTGGGATACTTACAAAAATTAAATTATTTTGTGAGCCAGACTCTGGCCATGTCACAGATTAAAAATTAACATTAACGACGCATAATCATAAGCTTATGTCAGTCAAAATTAACACCATTGAGGCGAACGTGGACGCTACGCCGGCCAGAAATAAGGACCACACGTAAGCGGCTCGAAAACTAGGCGTTGTGAGCCGTTACGCGGCGAGGCTGGCCGCGGCCAAGCGCATGCGCAAGCGCAGGGGCGAGAGACAACTGTCTCAAAATTACTTAGAGCAACTATACATATAAACAAAATGTGACTGAAAGCCGTCCTAAATTGGACAAACCTATCTATTAGTATAGCAACATTAAACAATTTTTTTATATATAACGTAGTACAAAGATACACATGTACAATTGCATTATAATAAAGGGACGAAGCAGATGGGGAAAACAGCATCGGTCATTCGAGGCGGACTGTTGGTCAACTCCACTGGAGTAAAGGTTGGAATCCTTCGAAATAACTTCTATTTTTTAATTGCAGCTGATCATTAAGTAAGTTGTCTCTATCAATACTAAGATGTTTAAAAATTTGCAATTCTTCGAGGGTGTCTAGCCTACATCCCTTTACTTCATTATGCAAAAGCTCTGCGTCTTTTAGAGGCTTGGGAGCATGCGCCTTTTGGACCAGATGTTCAGCAAATGTAGATCCTCGAGTTCCATCACCGCTTTTTGTCGGCAGATGCTCTTTAAACCTAACAGACAGGGCCCTTCCTGTCTGGCCAATGTAATAAGAAGGGCATTCAGCACACGTGATTTTATACACACCTGACAGCGATGATTTATCATTACCTTTAACCAGGGAATGAATTAAGTTCTTTTTGAGGTTGTTGGTGGTAGAGTATGAAACTTTGCACCCTAGGTTTTTTAATAACCTACCTACCTTATAGGAGATGTTACCTATAAAGGGAACTGATATGTATTTCGTTGCCTGGTGTTGATTGTGAGTATCTGAACTGGAAAGAGTGGTAGTCTTCTTTCGTGTTTTTTTATTGAACAACTGTCTCACTATACTGGGATTATATCCATTATTCTGAGCGATGTTTTCGAGGACTTTTAATTCGTTCTGTAAGTTGACTGGCGAAAGTGGAATGGAAAGAGCTCGATGGATACTCGAGTGAAAAAAGGCCATTTTTTGGGCCTGAGGATGGGTGGAATCAGCTGGGATGATGATGTCGGAATAGGTTGCTTTCCGAAAAATTTTAAAATCTATTTTGTTGCCAATAATGGATAGAGTCAGATCGAGATAGTCTAAGGTCCTATCAGCTGTCTGATTTTCTTGCGTGAATCTGATTTTTTCATGTAGGTTATTGAAAGTGGTAAATAACAGTTCTAGCTCTTCATGGGAACCTTCAAACACAAATAGCAGGTCATCTACATATCTCGCATAGAATATTATATTATTTGCCATATCTGGATAATTCCGAAAAAACATCTGCTCCATTGAGTTTATAAAAATATCTGACATGATACCAGCTAACGGGCTGCCCATAGCTAGACCACAGGGTTGCGAATATATTTTATTATTGAAAGAGAAATAATTGTACTTGAGGGTGGTGCGTAACAGAACCATTAGTTCATCGATCTCAGGGGCCGATAATTTTTTATGGTATCGCAAATTGGATTCTATAATGTCCATCGTCTGTTCAACGGGTACATTAGTGTATAAATTTTTAATATCAAATGATACGAGTTTTGTGATGTCAGAACAGGCTAAAGTTTTAAGTTTGTTGGCCACGTCTACCGAATTTTTGACGGAGAAATTTTTTTCAAACACAAAATACTCTTTCAATTTACGGTGTAGGAACCAAGCTAGTTTGTGGTATGCACTTTTGGTGCTGTCAACGATCGGACGGATAGGTTGGGAAATTTTATGAACCTTAAACTGGCTTCTCAAAATAGGCGGTTTCGGATTCATGTTTATAAGGCATTTTTTATAAAACTCGCCGATTAACTTTTTTGTACTGCTAAGAGCCGACCTTATCTCTTTTTGGATCATGGGTGTGGGGTCCACCTCGATTGGCACGATGCCATTTTCCTCAAAAAACATTTCAGTTTTACGGATGTATTCGCTTTTGTGGGCGATAATTAGGGAATTGCCTTTGTCGGCCTTAGTTATTAGTGCTTCATTATTTCTAAGCTTAAGATTAATGCTCTTCAACGTTTGATGTACAGCAGAAACAGGATTTTGAATAGAGTAATCTTTTTGGACTATTTTACAGGCGTTATAAGCTATTCTTGTTTGCACATTTTTTGCTATTTTAGAACAATCAAGCCCAACTTTGAGGTCGACAATTAAATTTTCTACACTTTGAGAAGTACATTTAGGTTGTACATTAAACTTGAAACCTTTACATAAAAGCTCGTTCTCAGCTTTGGAGAAACAAATATTAGTCTTATTCACTACGCGTTCGTAAAATTGGGTTTGGGTGGCCGCCCCTTTACATGTGTTATGAACGCCAGAAACATCACCACATTTTAATAATTTGGCTAGCTTTCTTTCATGTCTAACACTAATTTCGGTTTTACGGTTTGCTAACCATAAACTAATTTGCATCCAAAAAGAATCAATTTGAAAATTATAGGTAGTCTTAAAAATTTTTGAAAGTTCAAGATACAGTTCATAAGCTTCTTCATTCAGGTTGTCTTTCTTGGAGTACAATTCAGCACTTCTTTCATTTAAAATCTGGTGTACGAGTTTCCTTTAAGACCAGGGGACTTATTACAAACTTTGTTATTAATATAGCCTTTTACAAAATCAGGTACTACATTTGACAGCTTGCATTGCTTAATGAAAGATATTGCCATACCTGTTTTCAGTATTTTATACACTATGTCCATATATCTGTTAGCTGCTTTACTTGCCTCGGCAGGTACAAATTTACAAATCTTTAACATATTGCAGCGTGTCAGCAACTGTGAAATGTACAACAATTAAACAATTTTTTCAGCCTTCAGTTGCAAGGTAATTTTATTCGTTTACCTAGGTTTCGATTCCAGTAATGGAATCTTCTTCAGAACCTATAAATTAAACCACATACAGACATATGTTACTACTACAATGCATTATCAGTCTAATGTTGAATATTAAAGAAATTGGGATACTTACAAAAATTAAATTATTTTGTGAGCCAGACTCTGGCCATGTCACAGATTAAAAATTAACATTAACGACGCATAATCATAAGCTTATGTCAGTCAAAATTTTGACTGACATAAGCTTATGATTATGCGTCGTTAATGTTAATTTTTAATCTGTGACATGGCCAGAGTCTGGCTCACAAAATAATTTAATTTTTGTAAGTATCCCAATTTCTTTAATATTCAACATTAGACTGATAATGCATTGTAGTAGTAACATATGTCTGTATGTGGTTTAATTTATAGGTTCTGAAGAAGATTCCATTACTGGAATCGAAACCTAGGTAAACGAATAAAATTACCTTGCAACTGAAGGCTGAAAAAATTGTTTAATTGTTGTACATTTCACAGTTGCTGACACGCTGCAATATGTTAAAGATTTGTAAATTTGTACCTGCCGAGGCAAGTAAAGCAGCTAACAGATATATGGACATAGTGTATAAAATACTGAAAACAGGTATGGCAATATCTTTCATTAAGCAATGCAAGCTGTCAAATGTAGTACCTGATTTTGTAAAAGGCTATATTAATAACAAAGTTTGTAATAAGTCCCCTGGTCTTAAAAGGAAACTCGTACACCAGATTTTAAATGAAAGAAGTGCTGAATTGTACTCCAAGAAAGACAACCTGAATGAAGAAGCTTATGAACTGTATCTTGAACTTTCAAAAATTTTTAAGACTACCTATAATTTTCAAATTGATTCTTTTTGGATGCAAATTAGTTTATGGTTAGCAAACCGTAAAACCGAAATTAGTGTTAGACATGAAAGAAAGCTAGCCAAATTATTAAAATGTGGTGATGTTTCTGGCGTTCATAACACATGTAAAGGGGCGGCCACCCAAACCCAATTTTACGAACGCGTAGTGAATAAGACTAATATTTGTTTCTCCAAAGCTGAGAACGAGCTTTTATGTAAAGGTTTCAAGTTTAATGTACAACCTAAATGTACTTCTCAAAGTGTAGAAAATTTAATTGTCGACCTCAAAGTTGGGCTTGATTGTTCTAAAATAGCAAAAAATGTGCAAACAAGAATAGCTTATAACGCCTGTAAAATAGTCCAAAAAGATTACTCTATTCAAAATCCTGTTTCTGCTGTACATCAAACGTTGAAGAGCATTAATCTTAAGCTTAGAAATAATGAAGCACTAATAACTAAGGCCGACAAAGGCAATTCCCTAATTATCGCCCACAAAAGCGAATACATCCGTAAAACTGAAATGTTTTTTGAGGAAAATGGCATCGTGCCAATCGAGGTGGACCCCACACCCATGATCCAAAAAGAGATAAGGTCGGCTCTTAGCAGTACAAAAAAGTTAATCGGCGAGTTTTATAAAAAATGCCTTATAAACATGAATCCGAAACCGCCTATTTTGAGAAGCCAGTTTAAGGTTCATAAAATTTCCCAACCTATCCGTCCGATCGTTGACAGCACCAAAAGTGCATACCACAAACTAGCTTGGTTCCTACACCGTAAATTGAAAGAGTATTTTGTGTTTGAAAAAAATTTCTCCGTCAAAAATTCGGTAGACGTGGCCAACAAACTTAAAACTTTAGCCTGTTCTGACATCACAAAACTCGTATCATTTGATATTAAAAATTTATACACTAATGTACCCGTTGAACAGACGATGGACATTATAGAATCCAATTTGCGATACCATAAAAAATTATCGGCCCCTGAGATCGATGAACTAATGGTTCTGTTACGCACCACCCTCAAGTACAATTATTTCTCTTTCAATAATAAAATATATTCGCAACCCTGTGGTCTAGCTATGGGCAGCCCGTTAGCTGGTATCATGTCAGATATTTTTATAAACTCAATGGAGCAGATGTTTTTTCGGAATTATCCAGATATGGCAAATAATATAATATTCTATGCGAGATATGTAGATGACCTGCTATTTGTGTTTGAAGGTTCCCATGAAGAGCTAGAACTGTTATTTACCACTTTCAATAACCTACATGAAAAAATCAGATTCACGCAAGAAAATCAGACAGCTGATAGGACCTTAGACTATCTCGATCTGACTCTATCCATTATTGGCAACAAAATAGATTTTAAAATTTTTCGGAAAGCAACCTATTCCGACATCATCATCCCAGCTGATTCCACCCATCCTCAGGCCCAAAAAATGGCCTTTTTTCACTCGAGTATCCATCGAGCTCTTTCCATTCCACTTTCGCCAGTCAACTTACAGAACGAATTAAAAGTCCTCGAAAACATCGCTCAGAATAATGGATATAATCCCAGTATAGTGAGACAGTTGTTCAATAAAAAAACACGAAAGAAGACTACCACTCTTTCCAGTTCAGATACTCACAATCAACACCAGGCAACGAAATACATATCAGTTCCCTTTATAGGTAACATCTCCTATAAGGTAGGTAGGTTATTAAAAAACCTAGGGTGCAAAGTTTCATACTCTACCACCAACAACCTCAAAAAGAACTTAATTCATTCCCTGGTTAAAGGTAATGATAAATCATCGCTGTCAGGTGTGTATAAAATCACGTGTGCTGAATGCCCTTCTTATTACATTGGCCAGACAGGAAGGGCCCTGTCTGTTAGGTTTAAAGAGCATCTGCCGACAAAAAGCGGTGATGGAACTCGAGGATCTACATTTGCTGAACATCTGGTCCAAAAGGCGCATGCTCCCAAGCCTCTAAAAGACGCAGAGCTTTTGCATAATGAAGTAAAGGGATGTAGGCTAGACACCCTCGAAGAATTGCAAATTTTTAAACATCTTAGTATTGATAGAGACAACTTACTTAATGATCAGCTGCAATTAAAAAATAGAAGTTATTTCGAAGGATTCCAACCTTTACTCCAGTGGAGTTGACCAACAGTCCGCCTCGAATGACCGATGCTGTTTTCCCCATCTGCTTCGTCCCTTTATTATAATGCAATTGTACATGTGTATCTTTGTACTACGTTATATATAAAAAAATTGTTTAATGTTGCTATACTAATAGATAGGTTTGTCCAATTTAGGACGGCTTTCAGTCACATTTTGTTTATATGTATAGTTGCTCTAAGTAATTTTGAGACAGTTGTCTCTCGCCCCTGCGCTTGCGCATGCGCTTGGCCGCGGCCAGCCTCGCCGCGTAACGGCTCACAACGCCTAGTTTTCGAGCCGCTTACGTGTGGTCCTTATTTCTGGCCGGCGTAGCGTCCACGTTCGCCTCAATGGTGTTAATTTTGACTGACATAAGCTTATGATTATGCGTCGTTAATGTTAATTTTTAATCTGTGACATGGCCAGAGTCTGGCTCACAAAATAATTTAATTTTTGTAAGTATCCCAATTTCTTTAATATTCAACATTAGACTGATAATGCATTGTAGTAGTAACATATGTCTGTATGTGGTTTAATTTATAGGTTCTGAAGAAGATTCCATTACTGGAATCGAAACCTAGGTAAACGAATAAAATTACCTTGCAACTGAAGGCTGAAAAAATTGTTTAATTGTTATCTGTGATGTCCTCATATAGTAGCACTGTCTTGAACTTTGTGGTAAGCTTATATTGGATCACAGCAATATCAAATCTCGTTGGTCTCCACTCAGCTCTTCTATTTTTTGTAGAGTTTATATGTCATCAATGACATGGCGTTTTTAGTAATTTTCCAAAAGTGCATGAGTTCACATGTTTTGTTGCGATTAACTGAACACTAATTCACTTACAACATACTTTATACAAGTGGAATCATACAGCCACACCACAAACAGATATGGCCTGTCTTCGCAAAAATACAAAGAGCAACTGAGGCCAAATAGACTAATTGTTCCATGCCATTTATTCTCAGTAATGAATTTTAGCAATTGTTGCATTGTTTTCATGCCTATAAAGGTTTCAAGAAAGCTACTGCTGTCCATGAATACTTTTTTGTCACTGTGAGCAGGTGATTGGCTGAACACACAAATCATACATATTATAATCCTTAAAAAATTACTGAATTAGTCAAATGAAAGGAAATAAATTTTCACGCTTAAAGTTAACTTTCCTGCCTTGAATGAGTTGCACATAAAAATGCTAATTTGGTACCTTGCATCTGAGGCAGTGAGTGGATTAAAATGACCCTTTTCCGTAACAGGAAAGAAGTATTTTGATTTCAGTTGTGTGTGTCAGTTTATTTTATTAGGAAGCTTACAACCTAGGGAATTATTTAAGAACAAAATCAGGTTCCCAGCAAGTTTTAGAAATGTGATATTAGCATTTCTCCACATCATTGCAATTTTTCTGAAATCAAAAATTGACATACATTAATATTTTTTAAAATTTTTCTGTAACTTTATTGCTTCAATAACAGGATATCTGTTAGCTACATGCCTTACTTAACTTTTGAAAAGAACTCCAAATCAAAAGCTTCTTAAACACCTGAGTTATTGGCATTTATGTAGATAAGTACATTTTGCGTTGCCATTCTTGCAGATCCCAGTTATCAGAATATCACTACATTTAAAATTCAGTATAAAATAAAGTTGTAGTCTGAGACCAAAAAGATTTTGCAGAAATTCCTATGTTACAAGTATAAGCAAATGTGCAAAGTTTTCTGAAAATCTGAGATAGAGGGCTATAAATCCTTGAATTATTGCATGTTCTGACGTGGAATGACCCTGGTGCATGTGTGTTGTAATGCTTATACTTACAAATTTGCACTGTCAAAAATTAGTTTTGTGCCAGCCACCCAAGGATGTTTTATTTCTATTATATTGTCTATGTTTCTGTTTGTTCTTAGGCATGTAGAAAATTTTATGTATGCTCCACACTACTGAGAACAGTCAGTGTCTGTGTCGTGTTTGTTACGCTTAAAATGAGTAACTTTGCTTGTTTCTTGCAAGGACATCTATTTACATAAGCTGTGCATGGACAATCTTTCTGTATTATGTAATTTGGACCAGTGAATAAAGTAGTTGATAGAGAACCAAGCCATTATTCATGCAATTTAATTATAATACTGCACCAGATTAATAACTGGATGAACAAGATCACAGATAAACTGCCAAAAAGCTATAAACTAAGATTCTGAAGCAAGACTGGCATTGTCCTAGAATTAGGAGTTCCTGTTTATTATGAACATGTACGAATAATGAGTTTTAGAGAACAGTAAGAATCATACTGATATTTAATTTTCAGAAACCTGCTACAGTATGTGACCCTGTATCATCCACTGCCTGCTTGGCTTTGCAACTTTGACAAGTCTCTCCTCAAAACTGCTTATTTATTTGGTTACTGGGAAATAAAATTTAAAATTTGTTTGTTTTGTACTTGTAACGAGCTCCAAGAAAAACATATTTATTTTGTGTTTGTATTTGTTACATTACAAAAATAATTCACTTTCAGGATCTAATATTTCTACTCCGTCAACATCGTGGAACTTTTCACCTGGTTCGCCTCCTGCCACAGAGACCAGCCCTGTTTCTCCAGACAAAGTCTCTTTTTACACTTCATCACCAGTAGATTTTATCGAGAACGAACGTTCTCTGCAGCAGTATTTAAAGGATTATGAAGTGAAGGAAAAGTGTGCTGCAGTTGGTAAGACAGTGTCTTTTGTACATATACATTTTGGGTTTACAGATGTCTCACTGTGCCCCCACTGAGAGAATGTCTGCTCTCGTAGACCAACACCTTCAACCTATTACCCGGAACCCAGCCTCCTATATAAAAGATACAAACTATTTCCTCCACCGACTTTCCACAGTTCCTATCCCTTTATCACACGGTTCCCTGCTCGTCGCTATTGATGCCACTTGACTTTACACTAACATCCCTGTTGCCCGTGGCCATACCGCTATTGAACACTACCTTTCCTAACGCCCGACAGATCCCAAACCAACAACCTCCTTCCTAGTCACCATGACCAACTACCGGATGATTATAATTAAAGTTAAGCTTGTAAAATGCAGTAGAAATAACACGACTAGTCAGAATGACATCAAATTGCAACGGAATATTGTCAGAGAAGGGGGAAAATGTATGGCAGAACAAAAAAAATTGATCAATATATGGTGCTGTATAGAATATGTAAATGAAAACACCTGTCATGCACATGACCCATTGAAGTTGGTATACACACCAGGTACTCATGTTTTCCTCCTTTCATGTCTGCGATGTTCGCCAGGACTGTCTCAATGCAGGATCGTGCTCTGCTTGTAAAGCTGTATTATGAAAATGGTGACTATGTATACGTTGCTCTGCAGAAGTTCTGAACACAAGGGTTTGAAAAAAGGCATTGGTCCAATGAGTGCCATGGGTCTGGAGAAAATGATTTGGAAATTCAAAAAGACTAGTTTTTTTGGTGTGCAACCTGGTAGAGGGAGGAAATGAACTGATTCAGCATCAGTGGAAGCAGTGGCCATATCATTGCAGGAGGAGAGGAGTGGTGGTGTGCAAACGTGTAGTGCACAGAAAATTGCCCGAACATTGGACGTACCAAAGAGTGCAGTGCGTAAAATCCTATGAAACATCCTTCTTTGCTATCCATTCAAAATTACCCATGTGAACAAGTTGCTTTCTGTTGACCTGCCTTCTGTTGACCTGCCAGCAAGAGAGACCTTTGCTTTCGAATTTCTTGCTCTCATGGAAGTGGACAATGATTACCCATGTGAGATTTTGTGGACAGATGAAGCCCACCTCCATCTGACAGGATACGTCAATACACAGAACTGTTGAATATGGGCAACAGAAAATCCACACGCAAATCATTCAGTACCACTTCATCCTGAAAAGGTCACTATGTAGTGTGGTTCTGTCGCACCATAGGGCCATATTTTTTCGAAGAGACAGGTGCTTCCAGTCCTGTTACATGTACTGTCATTGGTAAGCATTATGAGTGTCTTTTGCGCACCCAAGGCATTCCAGCTCTCCAGCAGTGTGGATGGGATTATTTTTATTTAAGATGGCACACCTCCGCACATTGCAAATCCAGTTAAGCAGCTGCTGAAGCGCCATTTCAGAAATGCTAGAATTATCAGTCGCCATTTCCCTACAGCCTGGCTGTCCCAATCACCTGATATTAATCCGTGTGACTTCTGGCTGTGGGGCTATCTGAAAGATGTCCTGTTCAGTGTGTCGATTGCAAACTTAGCTGCATTGAAGGCACACCTTGCACATTCTGGACATGACCTCGGAAAGACCTTGAGCTGATGACTGCTTTATCTTTTATTTTATTTCAGGAATTTTGTCTTCTAAATTTAATCGTCTACAATTCTCTCACATTGAAATTTTACAGTTTTTCTCAAGTTGTTACACCAAGCGTATAAGTATTGCTGTGGTGTACATAATATTGTAATCCTTTTTGACACAGCATAAAAAATAAGAGTGGTAGGGGCTCTGATTTTGAGAACATAATTTATTCTTATTTTTGTAGTTGTGGTTACAGCTGAGACATTTTATTTTATTTTGTTTTGTTTTGTAATTACAGGTGAAACAATGGAACAACCAACAAACTTTCTGAGCTCATATTGGAAGAGCCCTAGTATGCGCAAGTCAGAATTGTCACCAGTTTCAGGGCGTTATGTATACCAGTTGGCAACTCCTAGTCCAGGTACGGTAGATTTACAGTATTTGCTATTGAGGTGGACAAAAAAAAAAATGAGAACAGGATCCTTAAAATAAAAAAAAAGTCAGAAGTTTCATCATAATTTAAACATTGTTTATAGAATGTTTTTTACTTTGCTACAATCTTCAGACTCTGGCGTATTTCTTGATTTCCAAAAAGCATTTTATGCATTTGCACTTATTATCAAAAACACAGTCATGAGGCTTATCATGCAAAATTTGTGACAGGATTGACATTTTGTTGATAGGGCGGGCACAGCATGTTATCTTAGATGGAGATTGATCACCAGATGTAGATATAACTTCAGGCATGTTCCAGAGAAATGTTTTGGGACCCTTGCTGTTCATGTTGTATGTAAAAGATTTTGCTGACTAACAATATTTACTCGAATCTAAGCCGCACTCGAATCTAAGCCGCACATGCAAAATGAGACTCGAAATCAAGTAAAAAAATTTTTCCAGAATCTAAGCCACACCTGAAATTTGAGACTCGAAATTCAAGGGGAGAGAAAAGTTTTAGGTCCCACCCAAATCGAAACAAAGTTGGTTCATTGTAATATGAGACACAATTTAGGTCGAATGAATGACGATACAGCTATAGGAGTTTGGTTCGAGTCGGAAGCTTAGCAGTTAAGCTTTACCAGGTAGCCATTGCTATGAGTCAGGCGCTCCATCCGTTTTTATACGGATACCCTTCCTTTTTCACGTGCTTCATCTGGTTTGAATTGATTGCTTATTTTTCTTTGATCTGATAAGTGCCGTTCTCTTTGTTATACGTGTTTATGTCACTCTAAGCTGAAAATGAATTACTGTACTGTGTCATGCATTGTTTGTCACATTCTGATGATGAGTGTTTAGGGCCTGTCGCCGCTCGTGGCATGGCGTGCTTTTGTGCATGCTACCGCTGCTTGAGAGAGAGAGAGAGAGAGAGAGAGAGAGAGAGAGAGAGGAATTGTCTCACTAGCGAAACAATGGCAAGAGACTGCTATTTGTTGTTACTTACACTGCTGCTTTCTTTGATAATGATCAACAAGAACCAAATAATAGACTGTGTGTGATAGATGATGTTCTGAACGAGAGTTGAGCGAAAATTTTTCTCCGTTTGAAAATCTTTGCAGACGCCTCTTTAGTACATTACATTCTGCACAGAAATTAGTCATCTTAGCTTTAAAATCTACTCAATTGCCGTGCTTCATTTCTGACTGTATCACTATTAGGCATAAGAATAATACAAATATAAACATTACATGATATGTATATTCTTCCGCGTTTGCTGTTGCGTCATTCTAGTTTCGTAGTTTATTAGCCAGACAGGATTTAAATGAGATAGCAGCAAACACGAAAGAATACATGGCAAAATGTTTATATTCGTATTATTCTTATGGTGGAAAGAATACTGCATGTGATTCACAATTCATAAAAGTTCCTATTAGCAACCATCTCTTCTCACAGGTAGGAAAAAATTCAGAACGTAGATTTGGCCATATTGACAAACATCACAAACAGTCTTGCCAGTCAGATTTTTGTAGTACATAGAAATGCTGCTACATTCAAAGATGAACAATACGGAATTTGTATTTACTTCGTTGGATAAAGTATGAAAATGCAGTGATCGAAACTCGAGGTGGAGAAAAAAGCTCGTCTTCCACCTTTTTATTTATTTACTGACGCAGTGGTTTTGGCGCCAGTATTTATGTTTGTGACTACAAAGCAGGCCTGTGTAGTGCTACATATATACGACAGCAGAAGTTAGTTGTGGCGGCACCTACCAACATTTTTCAGAACTTCCGCTTACTTTGCACTCGATTCTAAGCCGCAGGCGATTTTTTGGATTACAAAAACTGGAAAAAAAGTGCGGCTTAGATTCGAGTAAATACGGTAACCTCAGAATTTTTGCAAGTGAGTTATCTGTAATGGAGTACTCTCTGAAAAAAGCTGCAAAAATGTTGTGAGAGTGTAATAAAATTTCGAAGTGGTACAGATACTTGCAACCTGCTTCAAATGTAAAATTGTGTACTTTGCAAACAATAACAGTCGCAACTGGAATCGGTAAACTTATACAAATATCTGGATGTATAAATTTGTGACTGGATTGCCTTTTTCTTGGTAAGGAGGGCACACCATGTTATCTTAGATGGGGATTGATCAACATGTATAGACAGAACTTCAGGTTGCCCCGGAGAAATGAATGGAGACACTTGCTGTTCATGTTCCCTACATCTACGTGATTACTCTGCTATTCACAATGAAGTGTCTGTTGTATGTAAAGGAGTTGGCAGACTAATAATAGTAACATCAGAATTGCAGGAATGTGGCGTGTTATTAAAAAAATGTCATCGTGATCTCTCCATTGGCAAAAGATTCTGGAATAGGCCCCCATTGAGACCTCTGGGAAGGAACTGCTAAGGGGTAGGTGACCATGAGAAAAAGATTGAATAACCAAGGAAAGGATAACATTCTATGAGTGGGGGCATGGAATGTCAGAAACTAGAATGTGATGGGGAAGCTACAAAATCTGAAAAGGGATGTGCAAGGGATTGAAGGAATCTAGATATAGTGGGGGTTAGTGAAGTGAAACTCAAAGAAGACAAGGATTTTTGGTTAGATGAGTAGAGAGTAATAGCAACAGCAACGCACATTGGTTAATGAGGGTACAGTTCATTATGAATAGGAAGGTAGGATTGAGAGTGTGTTACTGTGAGCAGTTCAGTGATCAGATTGTTCTCATCCAAATCAACAGTAGACCAGCACTGACAATAATAATTCAGGTTTACATGCAGACATCGCAAGCTAAAGATGAAAAGACTAAGTATACGATGATATTGAACAGGTCATGCAGTATGCAAAGGGAGCTGAAAATTTAACAGTTCTTGGGGGACTGGAATACAGTTGTAAGGAAAGGGTAGAAGAAAGGGAGAATACTGGCTTGGTACTAGGAATGAGAGGAGAAAGACTAATTGAGCTCTGTAATAAATTTCAGCTAGTAACAGCAAATACTCTGTTCAAGAATCACGAGAGGAGGATGACATGATGTACTGTGAAAGGCTGGGAGACACAGAAGGATTTCAGTTGGATTACATCATGGTCAGAGATTCCAAAGTCATATATTGGATGATAAGTTGTATCCTGGAGAAGATATAGACTCAGATCACAGTGTAATAGTGATGAAGAGTAGGCTGAAGTTTGACTCAGATCACAGTGTAATAGTGATGAAGAGTAGGCTGAAGTTTAAGAATTCAGTCACGAAGAACGAAATGCAAAGAAGTGGGATGTGGAAGTACTAAGGAATGAAGAGATACGCTTGAAGTTCTCTAAGGCTATAAATACTGCAGTAAGGAATAGCTCAGTAGGCAGTGCAGTGGAAGAGAATTGGACATCTCTAAAAAGGTCAATCAAAGTTGGAAGAAAAGTGTAGTTACAAAGAAGGTAACTGCAAAGAAACCATGGGTAACAGAAGAAATACTTCAGTTGATCGATGAAAGAAGGAAATACAAAAATTGTTCAGGGAAATTCAGGAATACAGACATACACGTCACTGAGGAAATAAATAAATAAATAGGTAGTGCAGGGAAGCTAAGATGAAGTGGCTGCATGAAAAATGTGAAGCAATCCAAAAAGAAATGTTTGTTGGAAGGACTGACTCAGCATATAGGAAGGTAAAAAAAACCTTCGGTGAAATTAAAAGCGAGGGTGGTAACATTAAGAGTGCAACAGTAAATCCACTGCTAAATGCAGAGAGGAGAGTGGATAAGTGGAAAGAGTACATCGAAGGCCACTATGGGGGGGGGGGGGGGGGGGCAGATTTTGTCTGATGTGATAGGAGGAGGAACAGGAGTCAATTTAGAAGAGAATCAGAATTTAAAAGAGCTTTGGAAGACTTTAATATCAAATAAGGCAGAATATCAAATGGGGCAGAAGAGATAGTCAACATTCCATCAGAATTTCTAAAATTGTTGGGGGATGTTGTTGTTGTGGTCTTCAGTCCTGAGACTGGTTTGATGCAGCTCTCCATGCTACTCTATCCTGTGCAAGCTTCTTCATCTCCCAGTACCTACTGCAACCTACATCCTTCTGAATCTGCTTAGTGTATTCATCTCTTGGTCTCCCTCTACGATTTTTACCCTCCACGCTGCCCTCCAATGCTAAATTTGTGATCCCTTGATGCCTCAAAACATGTCCTACCAACCGATCCCTTCTTCTAGTCAAGTTGTGCCACAAACTTCTCTTCTCCCCAACCCTATTCAATACCTCCTCATTAGTTACGTGATCTACCCACCTTATCTTCAGCATTCTTCTGTAGCACCACATTTCAAAAGCTTCTATTCTCTTCTTGTCCAAACTAGTTATCGTCCATGTCTCACTTCCATACATGGCTACACTCCATACAAATACTTTCAGAAACGACTTCCTGACACCTAAATCTATGGGGGATATGGTAACAAATGACTATACACATTGGTGTGGAGAATGTATGACTCGCGATATACCATCTGACTTTCGGAGAAATATCATCCACGTAATTCCGAAGACTGCAAGAGCTGACAAGTGCGAGATATATTTTTTTTTTTGTTTTTTTTTCCCCCATCACAGTCAGCTCAACAGCTTATCCATCCAAGTTTCTGACAAGAATAATTTATAAAAGAAAGGAAAAGAAAATTGATGATGTTTTACATACAGATCAGGTTGGCCTTAGGAAACGTAAGGGCACCAGAGAGACAGTTCCGATGTTGTGTTTGATAATGGAAGTAAGATTAGAGAAAAATAGTCATGCTTATATGATTTTTTGGCCTCAAAAAAAGCATTGGATAATGTCAAATGGTGCAAGATGTTTAAAATTCTGGGGAAATAGTGGAAAACTACAGGCAGAGATGGGTAATGTACACATGTACAAGAGCCCAGAGGGAATAATAAGAGAAGAAGACCAAGAACGGGGTGCTTGAATTAAAAAGGGTGTAAGACAGATGTAGTTGGATTAAAAATGGTGAAAGACAGGGTTGTAATCTTTTGCTCCTACTGTTCAATTATATATAAAAGAAGCAATGATGGAAATAAAGGAAAGATTCAGGAGTGGAATTAACATTCGAGGTGAAAGGATATCAGTGACACTATTCACTGATGACATTGCTACCCTCAGTGAAAGTGAAGAAGAAATATATGATTTGCTGAATGAAATGAACAGTATAATGAGTACAGAATATGGGTTGAGAGTAAATTGAAGAAAGATGAAAGTAATGAGAAGTAGCAGAAAAGAGAACAGCGAGAAATTTAACATCAGGATTGATGGTCATGAAGTAGGTAAAGTTAAGAACTTCTACTACCTAGGCAGCAAAATAACTAATGACAGAAAGATCAAGGACAACATAAAAGCAGAGTAGCAGTGGCTAAAAGGGGATTCCTGACCAACAGAAGTCTGCTATATTAAACACGGCCATAATTTGAGGAAGAAATTTCTGAGAATGTCTGTTTGGTGCACAACATTGTATGGTAGTGAAATACGGCATGTGGGAAAACTGGAACAAGAAAATTGAAGCATTTCAGATGTGGTGCGACAGGTGAATGTTGAAAATTAGGTGGACTGATAAGCTAAGGAATGAGGATGTTATATGCAGAATCAGAGGAAAGAAATATGTGGGAAAACCCTGGCAAGAAGAAGAGACAGGATGATAGCAAATCTGTTAAGACATCAGGGAATAACTTCCTCAGCACTAGAGGCAGCTGTACAGGGTAATAACTGCAGAGGAAGACAGATATTGGAATACAGCTTGCAAATAATTGAGAATGTATATTGCAAGTACGGAGATGAAGAGGTTGGCACAGGAGAGGAATTCGTGGCAGGCCGCATCAAACCAGTCAAAAGACAGATGACTCAAAATATTTGTTGGGATATGAACTGTATCAGGGTGTATACAACCTGGGTCAACCGGGAGATCTGCGAAAAACCTGGGAATTTTTTCATCCGGAAGAAAACCGGGAAAAACACGGGAATTTTTTAGAATTCTGTGTATTTTTCATTGTTCTAGTTTTCAGTTAAATTTTTTAAATTTTGACTGGTGAGAACAGATACTAAAAAAAAAAAATAATAATTACTTTAGCCCGCTACTCAATGAAACATAAACTAGGGAAAGAAAACCAAAATAAACTCAAGTTGCAAAGGAAATACACTGTTTCCAACAACATAACACAATGCATACACAAGTATCTGCTAACACCAAAATGTGTTAAAGGCTGTGGGATGAAGACTCTGCAATACTTCAAAACAACAAACTGCTTCTGATGACCATGACGTCACAATGGTTTACGTTATGTTGGTTTGAGCAGTTGCCAGTGGGCTTGTGCACATGTGCAGTAGAGTCACACATGCGCAGTACCTGCTCCCACATATGGCTGCTTGAAGTACGGCTGTTACCTGTATCGGCAGTAGCAACAAGCAGCCAGACACTAGCCGGAAAAAATGCTTTTGGCAAGCCCAAGTTGCCAGATTTGCACATGTGCAGAGCAGTAGTAAGTTGCAGTGGAGAGGGGAGTAGTCTCCATGTGACCCTTGTTTAGATTTAGTGATTTCGTTGTTTCTTCTTTGTTTATAACTCTCACATCAGATGAAAACAAAATGAATTTCTGGGGCTGAGAGCTAGCACTTGAATTAAGATACATTCACATATTTATGGAAGCTAAAATATGTAATTAGTCTTAGTTTCGTGGTTTTATTTTATTTTCAGGATTTTGCCAGTCAAGCATTAATTGCCTTGCAGAACACAGAACTTACTTTTGTTTATTTGCTACAGAAATTTGGTTTTTATTAATCTTTTCTGCAGAGGCAGTCAATTTATTTGAAATGAAGTCTTTTATTCCACAGTATTGGCTTGTGTGAACTGTTTGCTGAATTACAAGTACCAGTTTTTACCTCCTGATACATATGGCATTCTGCCATAATAGCCAAACATGAGATAAAACAGTACTGGTACTAGCTGTGCGACCGCAGTAACACTGTTTTCTGGTGCTCGATGACAACTGCTGAAAGGAATTCTAACAGGTTGCGGGAAAGTATTGCAAATGGTTGTTGAAAAGCGTTACTTTCAAAGTAAATTTCATTTTACGCAACGTGAATTACGTTACATGCGTGAATGTGCTTTGAATTTCTTAAATCACAGAACGTTTGATTCTCGTTTAAAGCTTAAACACTGAGGGCCAACAACTCAGAAGAATTTTGAGCCCAGACGTTAATGTATTATTTAAACTCTTACTGACACATTTGTGTGGTGTATATTAAAGTTTTACACATGCAAAAAATACCAGTATTATGTGTGAAAGCTTAGCTTTTCTTGTAGCTACACTATGTATATTAATTTAAACCATTAACATTTCCTATTTGTGTGTTCGCGCTACTGAACAGCGATGTTGGTTGCTACTGGCAGACTACATCACATGTTTCTGCTCTGAATTTCTGCTGGCGAGATCATGTGTCATCAGCTGTGACTGGCTTACTAAAGTGCATCGAATCTCCATTTCAATGCTTCAAAAAGTAACATGCTTTGTTTGTGGAATTCAAATATATACTTTTGTAATACCAAAATATGCAGTGTACATGCTGCTGCACATCAAAGATGTTTCCAAAATGCGTGTTCCTTCTTTTTATGGAGGGGGGGATGTTCGTTTTCTGAAGTGCCGGGAAGTTCTACGCTGGCGTATAAAGCCTTTAACCGTTCAAACGGTTGATAAGCTTTATGGTTCCGAGAGAAAGTATTCATGTCACTTAACATGAAAAAAGTGTATTTTCACCTGGGAAAGTATGTATTTTTCACTGGGACATCTGGGAAAAATCCGGGAATTTTTTGTCCGTGTCCACGTATACACCCTGTTTTACTTATTACATCTGCCTGGCTACTTCGCAAATCACACTTAAGTGCCTGGCAGAGGATTCATGAAACAACCTTCACAGTAATTCTGTTATTCCTTGGACAGCATGCTGAAAAATCGAACACCTATTTCTTTCCAAGTGAGCTCTGATTTTGCATATTTTCTTGTGGTGATCATTTCTCTCTATGTAGATTGATGACAAAATACAGGGTGATTCAAAAAGAATACCACAACTTTAGGAATTTAAAACTCTGCAACGACAAAAAGCAGAGCTAAGCACTATCTGTCGGCGAATTAAGGGAGCTATAAAGTTTCATTTAGTTGTACATTTGTTCGCTTGAGGCGCTGTTGACTAGGCGTCAGCGTCAGTTGATGCTAAGATGGCGACCGCTCAACAGAAAGCTTTTTGTGTTATTGAGTACGGCAGAAGTGAATCGACGACAGTTGTTCAGTGTGCATTTCGAACGAAGTATGGTGTTAAACCTCCTGATAGGTGGTGTATTAAACGTTGGTATAAACAGTTTACAGAGAATGGGTGTTTGTGCAAAGGGAAAAGTTCTGGACGGCCGAGAACGAGTGATGAAAATGTAGCACGCATCCAGCAAGCATTTGTTTGCAGCCCAGGAAAATCGACTTGCAGAGCTAGCAGAGAGCTGCAAATTCCACAATCAACTGTATGGAGAGTCCTACGAACTACCCGAGGCGATGGATCGGCCGCCAGGCAGCCCGTGACAGAGCACTTCATCACTGGCCTCCAAGAAGCCCTGATCTTACCCCCTGCGATTTTTTCTTATGGGGGTATGTTAAGGATATGGTGTTTCGGCCACCTCTCCCAGCCACCATTGATGATTTGAAACGAGAAATAACAGCAGCTATCCAAACTGTTACGCCTGAGAGTGTGGAACGAGTTGGAGTATCGGGTTGATATTGCTCGTGTGTCTGGAGGGGGCCATATTGAACATCTCTGAACTTGTTTTTGAGTGAAAAAAAAACCTTTTTAAATACTCTTTGTAATGATGTATAACAGAAGGTTATATTATGTTTCTTTCATTAAATACACATTTTTAAAGTTGTGGTATTCTTTTTGAATCACCCTGTATTTTCACGTTTGGAGGAGGAAGTCGGTGATTGAAATTTCATGAGAAGGGCCTGCCTCATCGAGAAACACTTTTGTTTTAATTATGCCCACCCTAAATCTTGTATCATTTCCATGACAATCTCTCCACTATTTCTCGAAAATACAAAACAAGCTGCCCTTCTTCGAACACTCTCAACCATTAATAGTTGTTTAGAGTGACTGACCTTGTTGTTGAGGAATTTTCATTCAACTGTCAACTGGAGGAGCTTGTAAATGTGCTGCTCTTGACTGTGTTAAACACCTATTAGAGCAGGTTATTCCATTGCAGACCCATAGGGCACGGGTGCACTCTGTCGCATTTCAACTCATCCTCCCGTGGCCATATAGGCTGTCTGCCAGACAGCCCTGTTGCACAGATTGTACCACTTGGCCACTGCTGCCTGCTTGTGCTTGGTTGGTGCAACATTGTCGCATAGGCTGCCCATGCATCACCTTCTTGCCCACCCCAGCCCTTTTTTCACGTGGGTACCTTACTACCTGCCAGTGAGCACACAAGATGGAACAGCTTGTGTTAGAGGATAGATTGCTGTAGCCAGTGTTATATTGACATTTGTATTGAATTATGTACAAAACCACTATGTAATTATGAAATTACTATGCAGTGCAGGTCTCAACCAGCCCCAGTAGTCATCAAACTGAGGAGCCAGGATCACCATCATCACTTCAGAATAAAAATCTGGAAGTGTGGCGCCGCCTTGGTGTTGATGTCAAAGTTCTTACCCAGTGGACTGCCAACCTTCGTATGGTAAACTACACAGAAAATATGTTCACTTAATTTATATTTTACTGCATCTGTTTCAACATTTATTTTTGTCACATTTATTTAAGGATGTCCATCAGTGTTGTATTCTTCTTATCTTGCAGTTCATTTCCTTTCTGTTCCAGAATATGTTTCATAAAATATTTGAAAATATTAGTGCTACATAAGAGTTAAAACTTGCTAGCTGTTAAATACACCTCTCTCTTGACAGTAGGTAACTGATTTTCAACAGCTACCAGATGTTATGACACTGGTGGTCCCATCCCTGAAAGTGAAATATTGTGATTCTGTGCTGCATTTAAACTTTCCAAGCTATTTTTGTGAAAATGTGATCAGTGGTGGTCTATTGCTATGGTGTATCAGTTATTGTCTTTCGTAGCAGTATATCTGGCCTACCTCCACCACCACCACCACAACCACCACCACCACCACCACCACCACCACCACCACCGCCACCACCACCACCACTTAAGTTGTGTTATTGAGAAATGCTTAACCAAAGTGTAAACTTATTGATTATTATAATCCCCTTCTCCCCCACCCCTCTCCCCCCCTCTGCCCTCTCCCCCCTCTGCCCTCCCCCCCTCTGCCCTCTCCCCCCTCTGCCCTCTCCCCCCTCTGCCCTCTCCCCCCTCTCTGCCCTCTCCCCCCTCTCTGCCCTCTCCCCCCTCTCTGCCCTCTCCCCCCTCTCTGCCCTCTCCCCCCTCTCTGCCCTCTCCCCCCTCTCTGCCCTCTCCCCCCTCTCTGCCCTCTCCCCCCTCTCTGCCCTCTCCCCCCTCTCTGCCCTCTCCCCCCTCTCTGCCCTCTCCCCCCTCTCTGCCCTCTCCCCCCTCTCTGCCCTCTCCCCCCTCTCTGCCCTCTCCCCCCTCTCTGCCCTCTCCCCCCTCTCTGCCCTCTCCCCCCTCTCTGCCCTCTCCCCCTC